>NW_026294782.1:0-361219 GCF_026119805.1 Tympanuchus pallidicinctus | reverse complement strand
TGCATCAGGTGAGGGGAGCTGGGATCCCCGCAGCCCCTTTGGGACAATGGGCCAGGGGTGGGGACGTCCCCGTGTCCCCCCTCCCGGCTGTGCTGACGTCCCCCTCCCCCAGGATTTGCCCCTGGGGCTGATGGACGACATCTACGAGTTCGCAAAGAACTTCTCCACCCGGGTGGATGAGGTGGAAGAGGTGAGGCTGCGTTTCGGGGGCTGGGGGGGCACCCAGGTGAAGGATGGGACCAAAGGGGGCTGCTGTGGGGCGGCAGTGGGGGGGGGGGGGGGGGCCGCGTGCCCCCCAAAAAGGGGCTGCTCACCCTTTGCTGCCCGCAGATGCTCACCAACAACCGCATCTGGAAGAACCGCACCGTCGACATCGGGGTCATCACGGCAGAGGAGGCGCTCAACTATGGGTTCAGGTGGGGGGGCAGCTCTTGGGGACCCACTTTGGGGTCACGTCGCGCTGCTGGGGGGCTCGCGGGGGTCGGGGTCTGGGCCTGAGGGCTCTGAGCTTCGGTTATGGGAATCCCTGGGGTGGGGATGGCTGAGCATCACTGCGTATCCCCAGAGCTGCTGTCCCCATCCCGCGTCCCCTTTGATGCAGAGCCCCCCAGTGGACTCAGGCATTGCTGTGGGGTGGTTGTGGGGTGGTTGTGGGGTGGTTATGGGGTGGTTATGGGGTGGTTGTGGGGCTGTGGTCCCCCCCCCTTCACCAAATCTCCCCACTGCCCCAGCGGGGTGATGCTGCGGGGCTCAGGGATCCATTGGGACCTACGTAAGACGCAGCCCTACGACGTCTACGATCAGGTGGAGTTTGATGTCCCCATCGGCTCCAGGGGCGACTGCTACGACCGGTGCGCCTCCCTCCCCCCCCCTCCAGCCCCCCAAACCCCCCCCCAACCCCCTCCTGAGCTCTCTGTGCCCCACAGCTACCTGTGCCGCGTGGAGGAGATGCGTCAGTCCCTGCGCATCATCCTGCAGTGCCTCAATAAGATGCCAGAGGGGGAAATCAAAGTGGATGATGCCAAAATCTCTCCTCCCAAGCGGGCAGAGATGAAGGTAAAGCTGCTCCCTCCCCCCCCCCTCCATGGGTTTGTGGGTCTCAGCTTTGGGGCCCCCGCTCTGCTCTCCATCCCCAGCGTCCCCTGACTGCGTTCTCTCCCCACAGACCTCCATGGAGTCCCTCATTCACCACTTCAAGCTCTACACCGAGGGCTACCAGGTGCCACCCGGCGCCACCTACACGGCCATCGAGGCCCCCAAGGTGCCCCTTTTTGTGCCACTTGGGGGGCGAGGGGCTCTGTGGGGCTGATCCGGGTCTCTGGCTCGCTGTGGCACCTGCAGCTCGGTGGCAGGAGGGCACCTGGGCCGCCCTGGAGGCGCCGTGATGTGCGGAGCTCAGGGCTGAGGGCTGTGAGCTCTGCGGCCGCGCAGGCGTCGCACACACAGCCGTCCTGCCCTGGGTGCTGCTTTCACTCATCTCTGGGCTCGGACGCAACGTCTGCGTCCCTTCTGTTCCCACAGGGTGAATTTGGCGTCTACCTCGTCTCGGATGGCAGCAGCCGTCCGTATCGCTGCAAGATCAAAGCACCGGGCTTTGCTCACCTGGTAGGGGGTCGGGGGCTCGGGGGGGGGGGCAGGGAGGGGGGCTGGGGGAGCCGCACAGGAGCCCCGCTGCCACCTGCAGGGCCTCAGCCGTCACCCACAGCCTGCGCCCTCGCTGGTGGCTCCGCTGGGCCAGGCGCTGCCCCAAACCCTGAGCCGCAGCCTCGTGCTCTCGCCCTCCCCGCTCTCGTTTCCTTTCTCTGACCGCTTCCTCGCATCAGACCCATAGCGCTGCCCATGGGGGCCGTTTGTCCCTCTGTCACAAAACCACGGGGGTTGAGGGGCTCCACAAACGCAGCCCCCGAGCGGCGCCGGCCCCACGGCGCTTTCCTTCCTGCCGCACGGAGGCACAGGAGGCAGCTTTGGGGACGGGGACGCCGTGGAGGCGCAGGCAGTGTGAGCAGGCTGTCCTTGTCCCAGCGCGGGGCTGACGGTGGTTTTATCTCCCCCAGGCCGGCCTGGACAGGATGTCGCAGGGCCACATGCTGGCGGACGTGGTGGCCATCATCGGTGCGTTGTGCCGGGGCTCCTGGCTGGGGTTTCGGTGGCTGAGGGGAGGCCTGGCGGCGGTTTTGCCCCCTGCTCACGCTGCTCTCTCGCTGCAGGCACTCAGGACATCGTTTTTGGGGAGGTGGATCGCTGAGGTTTCGCGCTCGGTTCATCCGCGTCCTTTCCGTGCTGCGGTCTGAGTTGAATAAAAGCTAAAACGGATCCGGCTGCCTCCAAAGCCGCTCTTCCTTCCTTTCCCACACGAGGTTTCTGATCTGGCCGTTCCCCTTTCCTTTATCTGAGGTTCTTCACCCGCACCCCTGGGCCCTGGAGGATCCTCCTCCCTTCCCCAGCCCTGGGCTCGGGGTGGCTCTGATGGCTTTTGCACCCAGCCGGCGCTGCTGGCCGCGCGCTGACGTCGGGGACAACGTGGTGACAAATGGCTGAGCGCTGACCAGAGGGGAAGTGAGGGTTTGGGGAGGGGAGGGGAAGGCGCTCAGCCCGAGCTCTGCCTCCTCCTCCACCTTTTTGTCACCATGAGAGCCTGGCTGCCGTTGGCCGCCGCTCTGCTGCTCCAGGTGCCGGCAGCGGGTAGGGATGGGGACCCTGGAGGAGGGGAGAAGAGGGGGGGAAAGGATGTGGGGAGGGGGCTGTGGGGATGGGGGGGGGTCGGTGCTGTTCTTGTCCTCCTGGGGGGACCCTCAGTGCTGGGGTGGCCGTTTGGGGCTCAGCCCTGGGGCCACGCAGGTGCTCCGTGAAGCCGTCGCATTGGGGACATCGGTGCCACCGCTGCCCCGCTCAGACCCACCCTAAGGGCACCGCTGCCCTACAGACCCCCCCGCACCCCACTCTTCCCCCCCCCCCCTCCCCACAGAGGCGCTGGCAGAGCCGGAGCTGTGCTACGTCCTCGATGGGATCCTCTTCCTTTACGGCATCGTCCTCACCATCCTCTACTGCCACCTCAAGGTGAGCGCCGGGACGCCGCCCCCACTTGGGGACAGAGCTCAGCGCCCCCTCCCCAACCCCAGCCTCCCATTTTGGGGGTCTTCCCTCTTCTTTATTTCTGGTTTTTGGGGGCAACTTGAGGCTGATTCTGTGGCTTCCCTGCAGATCGTGACTCGCAGAGCTGTGCAGGAGGCGCCCAAGAAGGTGAGGTCCTTTGTCACCATAGGGTGGGGGGTGAGGGGGCAACACCTGGGGGGGGGGGAGGGACACAGTGGGGACAAACAGCGACCAGCCTGATGAACTGCACAGTGTTGGAAATGGGGGGGGGAAAGGGGGAGAAATGGGGAGGAAAGGGGGAGAAATGGGGAGGAAAGGGGGAGAAATGGGGAGGAAAGGGGGAGAAACAGGATGGGCAGCGCTCAGCTGAGACCCACGCTGGGATGGGGGGGAGGGGGAACATCCTAAACCCCAAAATCACCATTTCTTGGGCAATTCCCCATTTCAGGGCTGTGGTTGCAGTGGAGCTGGGTGGTGCTGTGTGCTTCCCCCCCCCCCCCCCATCAATCGTTTTCTCTTTCTCTTTCCCTTTGCAGCCGGATGAAGGCATTTACACAGTGAGTGCTGCCCACCCTGGGGGGGCAGAGTTATGGGGTGGGGGGGGGGCTGAGCCCATGGGTGCCCATCCCCTGGGGGGGGCCGTATTGATGGGTTATGCATCTCCCCCCCCCCTCCTCTTTTGGGCCCCCCCCATCCCTTTGGTGCCTCCATCCCACCCCAGCAGCGCCCACCCCCATCCCAAAGGCACCATTTTGGGGGGGAAAATGCCATTTTGGGGTGGGGGTGAACCAACCCCTGACCCCCCCCCCCCCCCTCCTTCTTCCCTTCCCTCCATAGGGGCTCAGCTCTGAGCACCAGGAGACGTACGAAATGCTGCAGCACAAACCCTGAGCCTGGACCCCCCCCCCCCCTTCCCTGCGCCCCCTCCCCAAATTACTGCTTTTGGGGCTGCAATGCAGGACTGAAGCTTTTTCCACTCGATAAATGAAGCTTTTCAGCCCCACGTGGCTGTGGGTCGGGGCTTTTTGGGACTGGGGGGGGGGGGGGGGGGAGGTGCCCAGTGCCCCCCTCCCACACCCTGCTTCTATGGGAGCAGCATCAGAGCGGGGTGGGGATGGTGACAAAGGGGCGCATGGGGGCACTGTGTGCAGGTGGGGACCGAAAATGCCGTTTTCACCCCAAATAACCCCAAAAGGCCACTTTAGGGGGTGAAAGCAATGCCCCCCCCCAGCCCCCCACGCTTCTCCCCTGCTGTGCTGGGGGCGGTTTGGGGGAAATGAGAGGAGCGGCGCCGTTCTGCGATGGGGCGGAAGGGGCTGAGCGGACGGGCGGCAGCTCGGGAGGAGATTTAGGGTAAAAAAAACCCAGGCTTTTGGGGCAACGAACGACCGGCGTTTATTGGTGAGGGAGGTTCTCGTAGCTGTCGCTCGGATGCTGCATCCCCCGGAGGTCTGCGTAGGTGACAGCGGCCTCCTGGGGGGCTGAGGGACCCCGCGGGGACGCGCCTGGAGGAGGAGAAGGCGGCCAGGTGGCATCTGGGGACGCGCCGGGGAGCCCCTTCCCCTCCGCTCACCCCCCCGGTGCTCTGTGATGGTGACGGTGCAGTACAGCACGTCCTCGGCGCTCGGCGTCCGCGGCGGCACTGCGGGGACAAACCCGGACGGAACGTCGTTGCTGCGCCGCGGGCGCCGCGCTGCCCCCGAGGGCTGGCGCTCACCGTTGATGTAGTCGGGCTCCGAGGGCTCCGTGCTGAGGATGGGGGGGGAAGAAGGGCCAGGAGGGGCTGCGGGGTCCCTGGGGGGGCAAAGGGACGGCGGGGGTAAGGGACGGAGTCGGAGGGCGCAGGGGGGCTCGGCCGGGTGCTGCGCACACCTGTGCTGCCTCTTGGAGGCTGCTGCGAAGGAAGGGGAGAGGAGGCGGTGAGCGTCCCCGGGGGAGCCCCGTTGTCCCCACGTTGTCCCCACGTTGTCCCCCGTGCGTCGGACCCCGCCGCCCCCCGTTTGTGGCTCTCACCGCCGCGCCGCCGCCGCCAGAAGTGCCGAGCGAGCGCAGCAGCGACGGCCAGCAGCACCAGGAGGGACGCGGGGAGCCCTGCAGCCAGGACTGGGGACGGAGAGGGGACGGTGCGGCACGGGCCGGGCCGGCAGAGCCCCGGGGCCGCGTCCCCACGGCCCTCACCTTGCGCCCGCCGCCGTCCCCATCCCTGCCGCGTCACCACCAGGAGAACCTCGGGGCTGCGGGCCTCGAAGACGCGCCGGGTCCCCAGGCTGTTGGCGGCCACGCACTGATAGGTGCCCGCGTGTTGCGGCCCCAGCACCCCCAGGTGCCACGTGGGGCCCCTGCTCAGCTCCTGCCCGTCCCGCAGCCACACGAAGCCCACCGGCCCCGTCCCCTCCCCCACCCTGCAGCTCAGGTTCAGCTCCTCGCCCGCCGTCCGCTCCAGCTCTGCTCCCACCTCCGTCCCCAGCACCGCGATGCTGGCGTTGGACACCGGCACTGAGAGGGCATGGGGTCGGACAGGGGGAGGGGAGGGGGTGGGATGGGATGGGATGGGATGGGATGGGATGGGATGGGATGGGATGGGATGGGATGGGATGGGATGGGATGGGATGAGATGGGATGGGAGGGGATGAGATGGGAGGGGAGGGGAGGGGATGGGATGAGATGGGATGGGATGGGATGAGAGGGGAGGGGATGAGATGGGATTGCAGATCCAGGAGGGATTTGGGAGCTGGGGGCGATGTGGGCGTGGATGGGGAGCTGGGGACAGATGGAGGGACTCAGGAGGGATGGAGGACACCGAGAGATGGGATGTGGGTGGAGTGGGGGGTGTGGGACAGGGAACGCGGGTGGGGTGGGGATGGGAGCAGTGAGATGTTGGGCACTGGGGCAGGGATGCGGAGCCGGGGATGGATGGAAGCAAGCGGAGAGGGATGGGGGGCGGGGGGCACAAAGGGGGGTTCTGGGGTGGGACGTGGGGAATCTGGAAGGGACGGGGCGACAGGGAAGAGACGGGGGGACAGGGGGCACCCGGGGGCGCGAGGAGGGACCGAAGGGTCTGGGTGGAGCCCGGCAGGGCGGGGGGACCGGGTGGGAGAGGTGCGGGCAGGGGGCGCAGCGGGCTGAGCTCACGTGTGACGGCGAGGCGCAGCTGCGGGCTGCTGGCCGTGCTGATGCCGTTGCTGGCCGTGCAGTGATAGCGGTCGTCGTCCCCCAGCTGCGCCGCCTGCAGCTCGTAGAGCGGCCCCGAGCCCAGCGCTCCCGTGCGGTTCTGCCGGTGCCAGGAGAAGGAGAGCGGCCCGGAGCCCTCCGCCACCGCACAGCTCAGCAGCACGCGGTCACCCAACAGAACCTGAGCATCGGGGGGATCGGAGTGCAGGGAAACCCCGGCCACGGGAATCCCTGGGGAGGGGATGGGGGAGAGGGGAGGTTGGTTTGGGTGGGGTGGAATTGGAAGGGACCGGAGAGGAGGGGAGCAGAAGAGGGGACATGGTGAGGAGCAGAGCACCAGGGCAGGGATGGGGACCTGGGGTTGGATGGAGGGACCCAGGAGGGATGCAGGATGTGGAAACGATGGGGGACGTGGGGTGCAATGATGGCCCTGAATTGGAATGCGGGGACTGAGAAAGCAATTGGAGAACTGGAAATAAAAGTTGGGGAGCGGATGGGGAACCTGGGAACGGGTGGAGGGAATCAGGATGGATGTCGGGACCCGGATTGGGATGGGGGGGATCCACGCAGGCCCGGGGGGGAGCTGGGACCCCCCCCCATCCCCTCCCTGCCCCACTGCCCGCTTACTTCTCACAGTGACGGTGATGGGGGCGCTGCGTTTCCGCACGCTGCCCGTCTCTGTCTGCACCTGGCAGCTGTAGGACCCCGAGTGGGACGGCAGCAGCGCCGGCACCCGGTGCTGGGGGGCCGATTGCGGCCCCCCCACCAGCCGCCCATCCTGGTAGAAGAGGTGCTGCAGGGAGACGTGGGGCCGCAGCGCGTTGCCACGGGTGGAGCAGAGCAGAGTCAGGGCGCTGCCCTCGGGGGGCTCCTGGGGACCCTGCAGGCTCAGCTCCGGCACTGAGAAGAGCTCTGGGAAGGAACAGAGCAGGGGGTGACAGCAGCAGCGCTGCAGGAACCCCCTCCCAAGCCCCCCCAAACCCCCCCAAACCCACCCCTGCTCGGGCTCACCTTGCACCACGAGGTCAATTTGGGCAGAGGCTTTCAATCCTGTGCTGAAGAAATGCACGTAGGCTGAGCAGTGATAGCTGCCGCTGTGCTGCTGCTCTGCTGGGGACAGCAGCAGTTCGTCCCCACGACTGTCCTGCAGCAGCTTCCCGTCATGGAAGAACTTCACCTGGCTGAGCTTTTTGTCTTTCCAGGCGCTGCAGCGCAGGGACAGCGAGTCCCCCTCCAGCACTGCCCGTGTTGGCACCTGCAGCGCCAGCCAGTCTGTGGGAGAGCGTGAGAGAGGGCGCTGGGCTGCACCCAAAGCACACCCTGCACACCCTGCCACGCGCTGCTGTGCGTCCACCCCATGCAGGCGTCCCCAAAGTGCCGTGGCTGCACGCAGGGTGGCAAAGGTTGGGAACCCGAACCTCCCCCCAGCACCCATGGGTGCCGGCGGCTGCCGCTCACCATAAGAGGCTGTCAGGTGAACAGCAGGGCTGAGCTCAGAGCCTTGGGTCTGGCACTGGAAGCTGTATTTCCCTTTGCCACTCAGCTCCACGTGGAGGTGGTTTGATGGCGTTTTCTTCCACCACTGCCCATTCGTGTACCAGGTGCTGGAGCTGCTCACGCTGGGCTCCCCGCAGGTCAGCTTCACATTCTGCCCCACGAACTGCGGTGTCCAGGGGGGGTCCATCGTCAGCAGGGGGGGTTGGGAGCCTGCAGGGGGGACGTGGGGACAGCAGCGTGCCGGGGACAGCAGACCGGGGGACAGCGGGGGGGTCGGGGACTCACCAACGAGGCTGAGAAGCTGAGCTGGGGGAGAGAAGGGGACGGGGACGTGGGAGCTGCTGTCACCGTCACGTCAGCGCCCATCCCTGCCCCGTGCTGCACCCCCCGCTGCCACTGCAATGGGGTTTGGGGACGCCTTCGTGGCTGCTGGGGGCTCCCAGGGGACGGCGCTGCATCACAGCCGCCCACATCCTGCCATCCCCGGGGCTGCACGCGGCACTGGAAGCCTCTGCCCACCCCCACGGCACCGTTGCCACCGTCCCCTCACTCCCGTGTTCCGTCCCCATGGCCCCGCTGCCGCATCCCCACCTCCCCAACCCCGCATCCCCACCTCCCCATCCCCGCGGTGCTCCTCCCCACCTCCCCATCCCCACAGCTCTGTGCCCACAGCACCCGCTGTCCCCTGGCCGGGTGGAGATGGGGGGCACAACGTGGACAAAGGGACGTGGTGACAGAGGAACCCCCCCACAGCACAACGGCCCCCTCCCCACGCTCACCCCACAGCAGCAGCGCGATGCTCCTCGCCGTCCCCATGCACTCGCACTGAGGTGACAGCAGTGACAGCTTACATGTGATTTGAGGAAAAAGAGGAAGGAAACGGCAATGTCCCCAAGTTCCCCACTGCCTCTTCCCCCCCCTCCCCTCCCCATAAATGTCATTGCCCCAAATCCAGGGTTATGTGCTGGTGGCAGCGGGGTGGCAAGGGGACATGGGGAGAAACTGGGATGGGGGACAGGGAATGGGATGGAGAGAAGGATGGGGATAGGGAAGGGCTGGGAACAGCGGTGGCAGCAGGAATGGGGACATGGGGGTGGGAAGAGAGTTGGAGATGGGAATGCGAATGGGGTGGGAACTGGGATGGGAACAGGGATGAGGATGGGGAAAAGGGCAGGGATGTGATGGGACAGCGGTGGGGATTGAGACAAGAATGAGGACAGGGATGGGGACAGGAATGGGATGGGACCGGCACAGGGAATGGGATGGAGACACGATGGGAACGGCGGTGGGGACGCCAGCGGCTCCTCAGGGCTCCTCGCAGCCCTTCCCGCCCCCCAGCCCACGGGCGGCTCTCAAGACCCCGCGTTCGTCCCCTCGGCTCCTCCCCAGCACGGCCGCCAGGGGGCGCCACGGCAACCCAGCACTGCAGCGCCCCCTGGCGGCCGGACAACGATGTGGGCGTGGCTTTAAAGAGGCGGGGCTTCGAAGGGGCGTGGCCACGCGAGCGGGAGCTCCATGGGGAGCGGATCGAATGGGTGCTGATGGGCTGGGGGTTGAGGTCCAGGGGCTGTCAGGGCTTCGTGCTTTGTGCTGCAATATTTTGCCCTGTCCCCGGCCTGCCCTGCCCCCTCCATCACCGCTGCCCTCCTCCTCCCCATCTCCGTGCCACAGCAGTGCCACCCACGTGCAGCTCTGGGGCGATGCTATCGATGGGGTGGTTGGGGGGGGATGAGGCTGCGATTTCCTGTTTCTTCACCACTAAAACGCATTTGAGAAGTGGACGGGGCTGCTGATGTCACCGCTGCCACTTCCATCCCTGTTGCAAGAGCATGGGGACGGCGAGAGGCGTGGAGCCGCTGCTGTGGGGTGAGCGTGGGGTGGGGGCCATTTAGGATGTGTCCCCGTGCCCCACATCCCTTCTGTCCTGGGGGACACTGGGTGCTGTGGGAATGGGGCCACGGGGAACAGAACCGTGAGGATGGGCTGTGCAAGAGCGGCCATAGATGGGCGCAAAGGGAGGGAGATGTGGGGACAACCAGCAAAGAGAGGGGAGGTGGGATGGCGTGATGAGGTTGGGGACACTGAGATGGGTGCTGCGCTGACATAACGGTGACAGCAGCTCCCCCGTCCCCGTCCCCTTCTCTCCCCCAGCTCAGCTTCTCAGCCTTGAGAAAGCAAACGGGATCCTGGGCGCCATCAGCAGAGGGGGGGCAGCAGGGACAGGGAGGCGATCGTCCCTCTGTGCTCTGCTCTCTGAGGCCCCGTCTGCAGCACCGCGTCCAGGGCTGGGGGTTCCCAGACAAGACAGGGAGCTGTGGGAGAGGAGCCAGAGGAGCCGCAGGGCTGAGCAGGGGCTGCAGCAGCTCCCTGCAAAGCCAGGCACACGCGCGCTTCTCAGAGCACTTCCGGGCCACGCGTTGCGGTCTGCAGTGCACTTCCGGTCAATCCGCTCAGAGTTCCGGTGCCTTTGAGCTGACTTCCGTTCTCTCCACGCCGTCTCCGTCTTTTCTCCTGCTGACTTCCGCTTTTTCCCCAGCCGACTTCCGCTGTTCCCCTGCTGACTTCCGCTTTTTCCCCTTTAACTTCCGGTCTCTGGGTGCTGACTCGGCCTTCCTCCGGCGCGGAGGTTGGGCGCTCCGCGGGGCTCGGGGGGCGAAGAGGGGGGAGGGGGGCCGGTGCTGCGGCCCCGGGCCTGGTGGCTGGAGCCGGGTGGGTGTTGGGTGTTGGGGGCCGCACGGAGGATCTCCGGGCACCCGGTGCGGCAGCGAGGCCTCCAGCGCAAGCCGCAGTTTGATGCCATTCTGTCTTCCTTTGCCTCCAGATGAAGCTCCTGATTCTTGCTGCGTTTGCCCTCTTTTCTGTGGCCCGCTGTGAGGAGGGCGCCAGGCTGCTGGCCTCCAAGTCTCTGCTCAACAGATACGCAGTGGAGGGCAAAGACCTCACTCTGCAGTACAACATCTACAACGTCGGCTCCAGGTAAGCCTGCTCCGTGCTTCTCGTGTTGTGAGTGTGCCTGGAGGACCTGTGAGGATCTCTGGGCTCCGTGATGCACTGTTATCCTCCTCCCCCGGCTGGGAGCTCAGCACAGGGCACAAAGGCTGAGTTCCTCCTTCTGGAGCTGTTGTGTCTGCCTGCCATGGAGCAGAAACTCATCTCATCTCGCGATGCTTTTCTGCCCGTTCACACAGAATCTTTCTTTGCTTCGTGAGCATTTCCTTTGCGTCCAGTTCCCTTTTTTGCAGCTTCATTTTGCTCTCCTCTTTCTGCTTGTAACGCACCAACCCCCCTTGCTTCTCTTTGTGCCCTTTTTCTTTCACGAATCACTTTCCCCAGCAGCTGAACCATTCCTGTGGGGCTGCCATCCCTTCCTTCAGTGCAGCACCCAGCTGTGACTCGCTTCTTATCCCGTTTTTTCTTTTCTTGTTGCATTCAGTGCTGCTTTAGATGTGGAGCTGTCGGATGATTCCTTCCCCCCGGAGGATTTTGGCATCGTCTCTGGGATGCTCAACGTCAAGTGGGACAGAATTGCTCCGTATCTTTTCACGTTTTGCGTTTATTTTCCCTCCCAAAGCTCAGTTTTGCCCCCAGACGTCTCATAGTTCTCCCATTCTCCTTCAGTGTCACGGAAATGACAGCACGCCAGACCTGGGGGGAGGTGCTGGGTGCAAACATCTCCTCTTGAGGGTGCCTTAAGAAGCAAACAAACCAAACTTGCTTGCAGACAAACCCAAATCAGTTCGTATGGTTGGGGAAAAAGGGGTTGGTTGGGTCAGCTTTGGGTGGGCCTGGGTACCTGTAACTGCAGAGAGCCCTTCCACCCAAACCTTCGCGTTCCTTCCTTTGGAGTGCCTCTGTTTTCATTAACTTGTGGCCCTCAGGGCAAGCAATGTGTCCCACACGGTGGTTCTGCGGCCTCTCAAAGCTGGATATTTCAACTTCACCTCTGCTACCATCACCTACCTGGCACAGGAGGGCGGGCAGGTCGTGGTGAGTGGCTCGGCTGCGTGTGGGATCTCCCCACGCTGAATGGTGGAGCTGCCTTTCCATGTCCTGTGTGCTGGGGGATGCTTCCTGTCCCTGCAGTCTCAAGTTCACATGCTTTGCTGTGAGCAGGGAAGGTGGCAGATCCTATTCCTCTGCCTTTGCTTTTTCAGGTTGGTTTCACGAGTGCTCCTGGGCAGGGAGGAATCCTGGCTCAGCGTGAGTTCGACAGGAGGTTCTCCCCTCATTTTGTGAGTATCTGCTGGCTGGGGATTGCAGTTGCTCTGTGCTCAACCCCACACGCAGAGTGGGATCGCAGTCAGTCCACATCGGCGGCCCGGAAGGGCATCGCTGAGCAGGAGAGTGGCTTCCATCCCAGCTCAGAGGAGCAGTGCAGGATTTCAGGAGGAGGGAGGGCGATCCCTTGGTTGTTTTGACTTGGAGTGGTTTCTTCCAGCTGGACTGGGCGGCCTTTGGTGTGATGACTCTGCCTTCCATTGGGATCCCGCTGCTGCTGTGGTACTCGAGCAAGAGAAAATACGACACCCCCAAGACCAAAAAGAACTGAGAGTGGCCCCGTGGGCCCCCCCAGAGCTCAGGAGAGAGCAGACAGAGCAGCACAGAGCAGCACCGAGGTGCAGGGGTGTTCAGATCAGCAGCAGCAGCTCCTGCAGAGCGCTGCATTTCAGCCCTGCTGGTGAGAGGGAGCCCCTGCTGGCACCGCTCTGTTTTTTCTCACTCTTATTGCAGTGAAGAGTTGCTGGTTTGGTTTTTCTTTGTTGCTCTGGTGAGGGTGGAGGAGTGTGGAGGTACGGAGGATTTTGTAATAAATGCCCTGAAAGAAGCCTGCCTTTCTGTCACTGGGAGGTGCCTCCAGGAGCGGCTGAGGGGCGTGCAGAGGGGAAAATAAATCCACACATCATTCCGGCAGGAAGGAGAACGGAAGAGGAGAAGCAGTGGAAGCGTGGGGAGCAGAACTGGCTTTGCAGGGTCCGTTCCTTTGCTCCCTGCAGGACTGGTGCTTGGCAGCCATAGGTTGTCGTTCCTTCCCTGCTGTGAGTGAATCCTGCTGCAGCTCCGGGTTGGAGGCTGGTTTTGCTTTTCCTCTGGAGGTGCTGCGGTGTGACGAGGAGCGTTGCAGGGGGCAGGGTGAGGTGGGATGGGGAGCCCTTGGAGATCTCTGGGGCGCGTGGGGAAGCCCCTCATTCACCCAGGAGCAAATGGAGGAGGTCTGGGAGTAGTTTAGAGCGCCCTGGAGTGCAGCAGGGCTACCTGGAAGTGTCTGTTGTGTCCTAAGGTCTGCGTATGCTCCGGGGTACCTGAGAGCACACTGAGGGGTCTCAGAAGCCTCAAAGTCATCCCAGAACACACCGAGGAGCTTTGAGGGTTCTGTGGGACGCCGTGAAGTCACCAAAGCACCGACAAGGAAACTCCAGCACTGCTGCCAAAGGCGACAAGAAGGCAAATCCCAGCAGCGGAGGGAGAAGGAGGCAGCGGAGCAGGGGGCGCACGGCTGGAGCCCTTCTGGCACACGATGGAGCCTCCAGAGCCCTGCACGCATTTGGGGGATCGCTGAAACTCATCGTTTATTTTTATTTTCTGAACAAAACCCTGCGATTTCGTAGATAACAGGCAGAGAGAAAATCACGGCCCGTCAGCGCAGCGATCGGAGAGGAAGGCGCGATCTCCGTTTTAACAACTGTTGGCATTGCAATTTTACTATGGGGAAAAAGGACAAATCACCTTTTTTTTCTTTTTCTCCTCCGAGAAGCCGGCGGTGGGCGCCTGAAAACCATCCTCTAAAATCCTCCCACCAGCTCCACACAAAGAACTGCATCCCTAGGGACAGAAGCTGATTCTTGCAGGCAGTGATTGACAGAAGCTGGGCTGGAGGCCTCCCCCAGCTCAGAGGGCTGCTCCTATATCTGTGGGTACGAGGCGTAGCTGGCGATCCCGCAGTGGTTCGAGTGGTTCCTTGACATGCGGATGTAACCCCCGTCGCCGAAGCGTTCGCCCCAACTTTTGGGAGAGGAAACAGACAGGTTAGAAAAGCGGGATTCCCTTCTCTGCAAAGCTTCTGCTGTCAGCCCCCCGTGCTTCCCAGGTCTCTGCCACGGCTTTTTGCAGGCGGCGATGAAACCGTTCTGTGCTTTCATCAACCTCTGCACGGCATTTTGAACACCAGACTCTTTCTCATAAGGGGAATTTGGGGGGTGTGAAATGTCCTAAAGGCATTTTGAGGCTGTGACAGAGCCGAGCGCCAACCATGGGGAGCGACGCAAGGACCGAAACCGACCCTGTCCCACAGCGGCAGCCCCACTGCGCTCTGTGTCCAGCTGCTCTGTACGAGCAGAGCGCGCTCGGGTCGGGGTTGGACTCAATGACCTTTAAGGTTTTCTCCAACCTGAGCGATTCTACGATTCTGTGACCATCAGACGTTGTCAGGTCAGTGGATGAGGGCAGCCCGCTGCGCACCCGCAGCCCCTTCACCTGTTTTTCACCAGCCAGAAGTCCTTCTCGTTGAGGGCGCCGTACCCAACCACCAGCACGCCGTGGTTCACCTCCTGTGTGCAGCGCGGGTCGTCGTAAACCCCTGCAAAGCAGCAGAGCTTGGAGGGAGCGGAGCCCCCCAGGCACAGCGGGACCAACGCTGACCAACGCCTCCATCTGAGCCCTGCGCCCCAATTTTTGCCCAATTCAGCCCAGATTTCAGCTCCATCAGCTTTACACCGAGATACAGAAGACAAAGGCGTGAGCGCGGATCTGCATGGACCCAGGTAAAGGGGAAAGGGTCGTACCTGACCGGTACAGGAAGAAGGTGGGCTGTGCTGCATCGATGGCGACAGAGATGGGCCCAATGTTGGCAACAGCATCTTTCAGGGCAGCTTCATCAGCATAGGGCAGCTCCACGTACTTGGAGCACGTGGCAGCGCGCGAGGAAACGTTGTACTGGCACGTCCCGTTCTGGTGGGAACAAGAGGAAGGTGTGGAAACCACCAGGAGACCTCGAAGCCTTCAGGTGCTTCAGCCCTTCCACCCTGCACCACCACCCCGTTCTTTGCTTCTCTTTGACACCATTTTTCTGTACACGGAGTTATGGAGTAGACGGATGAATCACAGAAACCATGGGATCACAGCACGGGAAGGGACCGCAAAGATGTAGAACCGCAGAACCACGGAATGGTCTGGTTCAGAGAGACCTTAGAGTCAGGATTTCAGAGTGTTTGGGTTGGAAGGGATCTTGAAGGTCACGGAACCCTGGAATCCCAGCAGTTTGGGTTGGAAGGGACCTCAGGGATCACAGAACCGTGGGGTTCTGGAACGGCTGCGGTGGAAGGGACACAGAGCAGCTTCCCTCTGACCTCCTTCCAGCACCGTGTTTTGAAGCCACTGAGTCACTCCAGGTCATTCTGGGTTTTGTCTTTTGACATCCAGACTCGGCGCTGGGACATTAATTTGCTGGTGGCTCAGCAATGTGACGCAGCACAGGGACAGCATTGCGACCGGTGACTTATCAGAAATGTCCTTCGCTGGAGGAATCGCCGCCTTGGCTCTGCTTTCCCTTGAGGAGAGCCGCCTACCTGAGCCGTGTAGGGGTAGGATTCCTCCGAGTCGATGCCACCGTTGTCTATGATGTACTGGAAGGCGTTGGTCATGAAGCCCCCGCTGCAGCCCTTGTTGCCGTACATCGTGGAGCAATCCACCAGGTTCTGGGTGCTCAGCGACACCAACTTCCCCGTTTTCAGCTTCACCTGAGCCTCGAGGGCTCCCACGGCACTGAACGCCCAGCACGCCCCGCAGGCGCCCTACAAGAACCCGCGTTGGTGCTCAGCTCTGCCTTCGGGCCCGCGGGACGGGATGGGATGGGGAGAGAACTTCCCACCTGGTTCTTCACCTCCGTGACACAGCCCTTCTCCCTCCAGTCCACGGCATCCGGGGCGCCGCCGCGTCGGTGGTACCTGGAGGTCCTGCTGTGCCCAGGGGGGACGCGGAGCCCCGTGAGGAGCGCAGCCACCTCCTCGCTGGTCTGGGAGGAGAAGCGGCAACTCGTGACGTCCCTCCCTCTGTCAGGACTCACACAGAGCGCGCGGGGGCTGAGCTTCCCTCGAGATGCGGAAGTTCGGGGTTTGGGGGGAGACCTGTGGCTTTTTCTTTAAACGGATACGTGGGTGTTTAAGTCCCAACCATTCACTGGAATGGGCAAGAAATAGAAAGCATGGAGCTGGGCTCCAGCAGCTCTGTGTCTCATGGAAACACCCCGCAGCCCCGGGGAATGGAGTGGGGACAACTTGCGCACGTCACGGCCGGGACCGGGGCCACGCACCACAAACACTGCAGTAAGAGGGAGATTTCCTCACACCCCGTTGCCTCACACGGGCAGTGTGGCATGGCGAGGCCATGGGAGGCCGCGAGGAGAGGAGGGGATGAATCATAGAGTCAGCGAGGTTGGAAAAGACCTCCAAGATCATCAAATCCAACCGTCAACACACGGCCGCCGCCAGCCCCGCTCACGGAGCCGTGGATTCGTTAAGGTTGGAGAGGAGCCCCAAGGCCACCATCCAACCCCAATCCACCCCCTGCTGCCGCTCGCAGAACCATCAAGGCTGGAAATGACCTCCAAGGTCTCCAAACCCAACCCAGCCCCACCATCCACGTCCCCCGGCGCCGCATCTCCGTGCTCCTCGCACCCCTCCAGAGGTGGTGACCCCCCCCTGCACGGACAGCCCTTCCCGTTAAGGCTTTCCCTGCCACCCCACGGCGCCCCTCACCATGTCCCCCATGTGGTTCATGCCCAGCTGGTAGGAGTGCAGCCCCAAGGAGTGCTCCAGGTTGTGCAGCGTCACCAGGCGCAGGTTCTTCTCCCACGTTGCGCGGCGCTGCCCTTCCTCAATCTGAAACCAAACCCCACCCCACAGATCAACCCCTGGGGCAGCCGCTGCGCCCCCACGGCCGACCTCCCCCCGTACCTGATGGCGGTACGCCTTCCCGTGGGCTTTCTTCCAGAGCTGCCAGTGCTGATCCAGCGTAGGGTCCGGGTGCCCCATCGCGGCCAGCAGAGCGAGCAGGGCAGCGATGCAGCGCAGCGGCTCCATGTTGTACAGCAGAGTGGGGCTGCGTGTGAGCAGTGAGTGTGAGTGTGTGAGTGTGAGTGTGAGTGTGAGTGTGAGCACTGCGTGACAGAGCCGGTTTGGTGAGGGAGGAGCGGGTCGGGGTGTCATCACAGCGTGATGCCGACTGCCCCATCCTGACCACAGCACCGCAGCTCTGGGATGGACTCAAAGAGCCCTCGGGGGGAGGTTGGTCGGGTGTCACACAGACGGCGACACATCTGGGCGCAGAAAGGTGTCTGGACACACAGACAGCCAGACATGGGGGCACTGCTGGACAGAGGGACACAGACAGACATGGAGATGTGTCCAGGCGCAGGGATGTATTTGGACACGGGGACACGGGGACACATCAGGACACGGGGACACAACAACCTCTGAGCACCGCCCTCCTTCCCTCCCCACGCCGCTCCCTGCGCCCCATGGCCGCTCACTCAAACCTGTGATTTTCCAGCACCTCCCCAAAACAAGAAGAAAAAAAAGGCAAAGCCATGAGAGCCCCGTTGCCCCCCATCCCCCCAGGAGGGGCTGCTGCCTCCCCCATGGATCCAGGCAGGAGGGGCTGCACCCCACACTTTCACTTCCCCATCACGCAGCTCCCAGAGCTCCGCACCGCGGACGCGACGCACGAACCTCAGCGGGGCCTGAAGGTGGTGGGGGGCGCAGCCACGTCCGGGGGGCACCCGGGGGTCCCCGCTGTCCCCTCACCTCACACCCAGCGCCCGCAGCGCAGCGAATCACGTGAGCCCAGAAATGAGGAAACGCTTTGATTTCATTTTCGCTTTGCTGAGCCCGACCCGCCGGCTCCCATTGGCGGCGCGCTGCCATCGCTCCTCACCAAATCACCTCTCGCCACCACAAGACCCAAACGAGCGCACGGCAAAAATCACTTTTTCTGCTTGACTTGACCAAAAATCGCTGCTTTTTCACTTGTTTTGACCAAAGGGCCGTACAAAAAAATCACCTTTTTTTGCTCGCTTTGACCAAAATCGGCCGTTTCTCCTTGCGGGCACAAAATTCTCGTGTAGAAAAGCCCTCTTTTTTCCCCTCTGCTTGACCAAAATCACAGTTTTTCACCCCAACAGAGCGAGGCGGCCCACAAAGAACGCATTCTGTGTCCATAAGGGGAGCAGGAGGGGACATCTGGGGGGGAGACAACCCCCTGCCCCCCGCTCATCCACCACCACCAGGACCCCTCCCCACCGAGCAGCCCCAGCGCCCCCCTGCCCGCCCCATAACACAGAGATTCTCCACGCTCACAGCTTTCTTCCCAACCACTTTTATTTGAAAAACAAAATCCCATCGCCCTCCGCATCCCCCAAGGGACGCAGAGATGAGATGCACTGGGGGGGGGGGGGTTCCAGCCCCCCAGCCCCACTCCTGCAGACGGACGCTGGCGCCGCTCACATTTTGGGGAAGCTGGCGAGGTTGGCGATGCCGCAGGCGTTGTTCATATTGCGGGCCAGCAGCACGTAGCCCTTATTGCCCCATTCCGTGCCCCAGCTGTGCAAGGGGGGGCGCAGCATCAGTTGTTGCTTTGGCCACCCCAAGGCCGGGGGGGTGAGGATGGGGGCTGGGGGTCCCATTCTGCCATACCTGTTCTTGAGAATCCAGTGCTTGGTGCCTTTCTGTGCGCCGTACCCCACCGCCAGCACCGCGTGGTTGATGTTCTCTGCGTTGCAGCTCGTGTCGTAGTACACCCCTATGGGGGGGCAGAGCTCCATGCCTCAGTTTCCCCCTGCACAGAGGCGTTTCCTCACCCCTCACCTCCTCCGCGTCTCAGTTCCCCCCACCGACCCCAACCAGAGGGATCAGATGGGATCCCCCGTCCTTCGTCCCCTCCACACCTCAGTCTCCCCCCAGCAGACGGTTCCCCCAACCTTCACCCCATCTACGCCTCATTTTCCCCCACTGCCCCCCACGATTGGGGTCCCCCCCCCCTCACCGCGGCTGTAGAACTGGAAGGAGGGCAGACTGGCATCGATGCCCACCGACACGGGCCCGATCCTGGCCACAGCACGCTTCAGAGCTTTCTCGTTGCCCTCGGGGATCTCCCGATAGCCGCGACATTTGGCCGCCTTCCCGGTGGGGCTGTACATGCAGCTCTCATCCTGCAGGACCCGCGGGGCCGAATGAACCACGGCGATGGGGGCATAAGGGGGATGAGCCCACAGGCTGCCCCCCGGCCCCCCAGACCTGCCCGATGTAGGGGTAGGCGTCCTCCGAGTCGATGCCGCGGTTTTGCCGGACGTACTCGAAGGCGTTGGTCATGTAGCCCCCGCCGCAGCCGTTGTTGTTGGAGACGCAGTCCACCAGGTTCTGGGGGCTGAGCGAAAGCAGTTTCCCCGTCCGACGCTTCAGCTGCCCTTCCAGAGCTCCCACCGAGCTGAAAGCCCAACACGAACCGCACTGCCCCTGCGGGGATGCGTGGGGTGAGGCGGGGGGGCGCCATGCGGGGCGGACCCCCATCGGCGCCGCGCTCACCTGGTTCTTAACGGGGGTCACGTAGCCCTTCCGCCTCCAATCCACAGCCGGCGGGGCTCTGCTGCTCCAGTCGGGGACGTACAGGGTGCCATTGGGGCGCGGGCGGCTGCGGGGGACCCTCAGCCCCGTCATCGTCCTCACCACCTCCTCACTGGTCTGGGGGTGGAGAGGGGCGGGGGGCAGCAGCCCTGGGGCTCAGCAGCACCAAAGGGTGCCACGGCCGTCCCCACCGCTACCCCACACCGTCCCCTCCGCTGTCCCCATTGCTGCCCCCATCTCTGTCCCCACCGCCATCCCCACTGCTGTCATCTGCCCCCATCGTGGTCCCCGTCGCTGCCTCCACCGCCGTCCCCACTGCTGTCCCAATTGTCCCCTCCTGTCCCCATTGCTGCCCCACTGTTTTCCCACCCTCTGCCCCCATTGCTGCCCCCCGGCCCCACTCACCAAATCCCCCAGGTGGTTCATGGCCAGCTGGAAGGAATGCCTTCCCAGCGCGTGCTCTGCGTTGTGGGCGTTGATGTAGCGCAGGTTTTTCTCCCAGATCAATCGCCGGGATATTTCATCCTCCTGGGACGAGACGGCGCTGGGGCGGACGGACGGACGGACACCAGCCTCACCCCAGCACCGACCCCATAGGGACACCACCGCCCTGCAGCCCCCAGCCCCACACCTTGCCGTTGTACTGCTTGCTGTGCTTTCTCTTCCATGAGTCCCATTGGGCGTCCAGCTCCGGCTCGGGGCGCAGCTGTGCCACGGCCACCGGGAGCAGCAGCGCCAGCAGTGCGGGCCTGGGGGGCAGCAGAGTGATGAGGGAGGGGGGGTGCTGGGAATGGGGGGGGGGGCAGCATCCCATGCACCCCACAGCTGCAGGGAGCGGAGCCCACGGGGACGCAGAGCCCAGAGCTGCAGTGGTGTCGGCTGTAGGGGACCCTCAGCACGGCTCACCATGGGGGGATCCAGGACCCCCCCCCCAGTCAGATGTGGGCCAGGCCCCGCTGCCTGCATGCAAACATCCCATGATCAGGGACAGCTGGTTCCCATTAAAGCTCTGCTGGAACCCACATCAGGATCCCGTGGCTGGGCAGAGGGGGGGTTGGGGGAGGAAACCATCAGACCCCCCCCCTTCAACCCCCAACCCCCCCCCACCCACACCCCCAGCACAGGGCAGGCAGCACCGCAGCCCCCAACAGCTCTCCGTGCCTCAGTTTCCCCTCCCTGACCCCAACCAGCAGAAGCTCTGGCTGTCGCCACATCGACCCCATTCCCCCCATCCCCACTGGGCCGCCCTTCCCTGGGGGGGGCAGAGAAAGGGGGGGGGGGCACAGCAGCCCCCAGCCTCACCGCAGCATCGCTCTGCCAGGGTTGGAAGCTCAGTGCGGACAGGACGGAGCTGCTGCTGCTTCGTTGGCTCTTTTATGGCGTCGGATTGAGGAAGTGGAGGCAGCTGGAAAATGTTGGCAGTGGGAGCGAAGAGCAGCAGAGGGAGGGAGGAGACCGAGGGGAAGGGGGGGCAGCCCCCCCCCAATGCTTTCACATGATGCTGCTGTGGGGTGGGGGCTGAGTCACCCCATAGAGGGGAACCACCGCCACGGCCTGGGGTCACTGCTGAGCAGGGGGGACTCGGGGCGCCCCAGGGGGCGCAGAGATGGGGGCGCAGAGATGGGGGTCCAGGCAGCGGCCCTGGGGGGAGCAGGCAGCGTTTTTGCCACCCCCCCTTCCTTCGCTCACTGCCCCATGGGGGTCACACACTGCAGTCGCCCCCCGCCCTCCTCCTCTGCCCCAGATGGGGATGAAGAATCCCAGCGTGGGGCTGTGGGGGGCAGACGGACAGACGGACCCCCCCAGGGCTGAGCTGTTCCTCCATCAGCGCTGAGCAGCAGCACTGAGTCAGCTCAGCACGGGGCTCTGACTGCACCGCGTGTGACAGCAGGGTGACAAAGTGGAGGAGGGGGGCACAGGGGGTCCCACCGAGCCCAGGGCGGGGGGCACGGAGCCACACGGCAGCCCCAGGGGAAGGGCTGGGAAGATCCTCCGTCCTTTGGAAGGGCTTCAGCTCCGCGCCCCCCAGCACGAGGAGCAAGAAGCAGAAGCAGCTCATCGGGGTCCCCATCGCTGCCGTGGGGCAGCAATGGAAGATTCAAGGCCTTCCCCCCCTGCTGGCAGCTCCGGGGCTGCCCCCCAGCTCCGCTCATCCCAGCTCCGCCTCCAGGAACCCCCCCCCCCCCCCCAGCCCAACCCCCCCGCACAGCACAGGAGCTCCGTGGTGGCAGCAGAGGCGCCCGACGTCCTTTTGTGTTTTTATAGAAAAGTCGCGGTAGAGAAGAGGGAAATACAAACAGGAAAAGCCGCCTCGGGAGTCTGGGGGACGAAAGGGGGGCGGCCGCCCTTCAGTCTCACGAGCGCTGCGGTGCTGAGCGCCCCGGGCAGCACGGAGCCCCCAGCAAAGAGTTCACAAAGTTCAGCGGTCTTTGAGCCCCTCCAGAGCGGCGCCTTCGCTTCCCTTAGGCGCAGGTTTAACGTTACACCGCGCGGCCGCTCCGCCCCCAGAGCTCCAGTTTTACTCTGAGAAAGAAGGGAAGATGTTCAACTCGGGGAACTCCTCGCTGTTGTAGTTGGGGCCTTGGTCTCCCAGCATGGTCAGCATGTCCTGCGGGGCAGAAGAAGAGAGGCCGGGTTAGAGCGGCACGGCAGAGCGCGGGCACTGCGCCCCCAGGGCCCCAAATCCCCTCCTTCCCCCCCCAGGGCTCAGCCCTCCCTGCCCAGGCCCCCACCCCACGTTTCTGCGCTGCCCCGAGGCTGTGGGGCGGAGGGGAGGGGGGTGGCTGCACTGGGTGAAGCCGGGGGCTTTTCCCACCCGGCCGTTCTGCGGCGCTGTGCCCCGCGCAGCTCAGCTCCACGCCTTGAGGGCCGCTTTGTGCTTTTTGTTTCTTACATCACGGGGGTTTTTGCTGCTTGCTCTCTTTAAACGAGAGCCGTAAGGGTGAACCTGGCAGCAGAACCGGCGGGGTTTCACGCCGATCGTGGGACGGGAGGGGACACAAAGCCGACCGTGCAGAGCAGCTCCGCCCCCCGCCCGCAGCCCCGCCAGCGACCCCCGAGCCGCAGCCCCTCCCGGACGCCACGGACGGGAGCGAGGAGCAGCCGGGCGCCCCGACCCGAGCAAAACCCCTCGGCCCCCGAGGGAACAAAGCGCGGCCTTACCGAGAAGGCCTCGGGTTGGCCGGGCTGCTGCACGTGCTGCTCCCCCGGCGCCGCGCCGTGCTGCTGGCCCTGCCACTGCGGCCACATCCCCACTCCTTCCGCCGCCGCCCGGGGCTGGAACGAGGCGGGGGCCTGCGCTGCATCTGCGGCTGTTCAACAGGGATGCGATCAGCAGAGTTTCCTGCCGCGACCGACGCTCGTTTCTCCGATCGCCCCGGCACCGCGCTCCAAGCGCCGCCCTGAGCCGCACCAACAGGACGGGATCCCCGGAGAAGCCGGCGCGCAGCCGGAGCTGCAGGGTGCCGGAGCTCCGCGCTTCCCTCCGCTCAGCCCCAGCACTGACGGGGCTTCACCTGAAGCCGTCGCCCCGAGGCGGCGCACTGGGCTCCCACTGGCAGCGGCCGGGCTCAGCATCCGCGCGTCCCCGACACGCAGAGCACCGAGGGCCCCCGGCTGCTTTACGACGGCTGCCCGCTGCCCCCCAGCCCCCCTCGCTGCACTCACTGAAGCCCACGCCGCGGCCGGGGAGGTTTGGGTACGCAGAGCTGCCGGGGGAAGCCGCGGAGCCTGGAGCTGCCATGGGGCTGAAGGAGGACGGGGGGCCCTGGAACGTCCCCATGCTGAAGGAAGGAGGCCGGGCCTTCACTGCTTGCGAGGCCACCTGCTGTAAGGCAGCAAGAAACGGGGGGGGGAAGGAGACGTGTTCGCTTGGACCCGGTCTGAGCCAGGGCGAGGCGCTGCTGGCCCGGCTCCGGTCTGCACGCACAGCGGTGCCGCCCCCCCCCCCCCTTCTGCCGAGCGGAGCAGCGCTCCATTGCAGGCGCTCCATTGCAAGCGCTCCATTGCAAGCGCTCCAAGCTCCCACCTCTGCCTGCAGGAACCCCAGCAGCGCCCAGGAGGCAAACGGTCCCGCAGCGCCTCAATGCTTCCATCGGAGCAGCAACGCTTCTCCCCCTCATCCCCCCTCCCTCCAGCATTTCCTCAGCGGAAACACCGGGAAGGAGCTCAGCGAAGCCCAAAACCGCAGGGAAGCGTGGGGCCAAAGGGGGGGCGAGGGGCGGCCCAGCGACGCAGCCCAGCAGCCGCCGGCTCCGCAGCTCTGCGAGCCGTTCCGACCTCCAAGCAAGCGGCAGAAGCACCCAGCGGAGCTCAGCCCCGAGCCGGGCGTTCGGGCTTTGCTACCTGGGCCGTGAACGCCGGTCGGGTCCCGGCCGCCCAGCTGCTCCCGCTGACCTGAGCGGGGCTGGCGTGGCGTGAGATCTGAGCCAGGATCCGGCCCGACGCCGCCGGCTGCTGCTGGACGATGTTCACCGGAGGCACCAGGCTGCCGCTCCTGGGGGGGGGAAAAGCCCTCAGCTGGACTCGGTGCATCGCGGGCGGCAGCGGCGCAAAGAGCCGCAGCGCTTCCCCCCGGCGCCCCGCAGGCACAGCAGCTGCCGGGCCGGCGCCCGTCCGGCTCGGTTCTGCCGCCCCGCGGCCCCGGTTCGGTCAGCAGGGGAAAAGCAGGGCGGGAGCGGCGGGAGGAGCCGAAAGCAGCCGGGCCGGCGGGGCGGGGGGCGCCCAGCCCTTCTTCCCCTCCTCTGTGCCCCGGCCCCGCAGGGGCTGCCCTGCATTTCCGAGCAGAGGGAGGCGAAGCGGGATGGGAGCGGCAGCGGGAAAAGGGCAAAGGCCGAGGAGGTCGGCGAAAATGGCGGCGCAGGAAAAGCTCACCTGAAGCCGTCAGCGGGCCGCGACGGCGTGAAAGCGTTTCCCTGTGGGAACAGCGGGGGGGCGGCAGGCAGCGAGCTGGCAGGAATGGCTTTGTTCTGGTCTGCGGAGAGAGGCCGGGTGAGCGGGGCGCAGCGGCTCTGAAGCGCTGAGAGCGGCGGCTCCTTACGTGGGAGCGCAGGCAGCCCCGGAGGAGCCCCGTTCATTTGCTGTTCTCTCGTTTTCTAACGAGCTTTGAGTCCGGGTCCGCCGGGGCTCGAGCGCCCGCTCAGCCCGCGGACACCGGGACAAAACGCAACGGGAGCAGAGCCGAACCCGGGCGAGGCGAAGCCCCAGCACCGCGCACCTGCATTGATGCCGCTGTAGATCTCCCCGAACCTCGGGTCCCTCTCCTGGTTGAAGAGGCTCTCCGCCTTCTCCAGCGGCTTGCTGTGCTCCGGCCCGGCGGCGGCGGGCTGCACGGGGACCTGCAGCGGGGGCGAGCGGCAGCGCTGAGCGGCGCAGGGGGGGCAGCCGTGCAGCCGGGCCGCTCCGCAGCGCAGCCAGGAGGAGCCGAGCCGCCCTCCCTGCCCGAACGCCTCCCGGAAAAGGGGGGCAGCCGCTGACAGCGCAGGGGCGGCCGAAGCCCCGATTTACCTGCTCGTACCCGGACAGGCTCTCTCTTCCTGGGACCACTTCCAGCTCTGCCTGCGGCGGCGGCGGCTGCTGCTGCCTGGAATAGAAAGCGTTTGTAACAGGAGAAGAGCGGCCGCTAAAAGCCTTTGCTGGGGGCACGGATCCTCTGCGGTCCCACCAATGGCTGATGAGCCCAGAGGAGTTCACTGCTGCAGAGAGGAAGGTTGGGGAGGAAAGCTACTGGACAGGAGGGCAGAACCGGCGAGGGAGTGAAAGGAGCCGAGCACCTCCTGACCTTGAGGGCAGCTGCGCCGTGCCCATCTCCAGGGGAAGGCTGACACTCTGCCCCAGCTGGGGCCTCTGCATTGGGTTTGACAGGGCAGGTCGAGATTCCTGGCTTGAGTTCCTTTAAAGCAAAGAAAAAGGGGGGGAAAAAAAAGCAAACAGATTTAAAAAGTACCAAATGAGAGCAAACAGCTGGGCGCTGCCTGCAGGAGGACGTGTCTGCATCAGCCTGCAATGGAGCTGCTTTTGCAAAAGCTCTTCCAGTGAAGGATCCTTCCTCCCAGCCTCCACCGTCCCTGAGAGCAGGGCTGGCCATGGAACACAATTTAAGGATCCATGGGCTCTGCCCCCTCCAGCCCAGAGCGGGGAGCAGCCTGCACCACCTCTGCGCCGCTGCTGCAGGAGGGGCCTACAAACGCCCCACGTTTCCCATGTAAATCTACAGCACTGCAGAGCTGCAGCCTGCAGCCACCGCAGCACCTCCAGCCTCTGACCCACACCTCGCGCAGCTCTTTATGCCTTCTGTTATCTCTCAGAAGTCATTTTCCTCCCAGAAGGAAGGAGCGGAGGTGCAGCGCTCTGTCAGCAGCTCTTCTGCAAGCTGCTGGCTCTGAAGCGGCGCCCGATCCTGGAGGAGGAGCAGCGCCGCAGCAGCAGCCCAGCAGAGATGCACACAGCTAAACTGCATCACAGACAGCCTGCTGCCCCCAGCCCGAGCCTGACAGCACTTCTGAGGGTGTGAGCATGGATGTGAGGATGGAAATGCGTGGAATGAGCGAGCTCAAAGAGAGACCTCTGCTGCCAGGACAGAGACGAAGGCCTGCTCTCAGCCCAGGGCTCTTAAAGCCAAAGGCTGACGCTGCTCAGCTCAGAGCTTTCTCATCACAAGCTGGGGGAAGGAAGAAGCGCTACCTGAGCTCCTGGTTCTTTCCTCACCTCAAATACAACCCAAATCCTGCCTTTCTTTCCACCTGCCCCCAGGCACAAGCAATCCTGACTGACTTGCAGAGGTCCCAGCTGAGGCGCAGCCGGGCCTGAAGCTACGAACCCCAGCCAGGAGGTGTTTTCCCTTGTTTCCCTTTGCTCTGTAAGGGCCTCGCAGCTCCTCCAGGGCACA
This sequence comes from Tympanuchus pallidicinctus, assembly GCF_026119805.1. Lineage (NCBI taxonomy): Eukaryota > Metazoa > Chordata > Aves > Galliformes > Phasianidae > Tympanuchus > Tympanuchus pallidicinctus. Next base: position 334,960 of record NW_026294782.1, on the reverse strand, counting down.
GGCAGCACTGTGATGGAGCACTGCGTGCTGCTGACACAGCGAGACAGACGGGGGGAAAAGAAGAGAGCAGCACGAGGGCTGCCTGCCCCGAGCACCACGCAGGAGCTGCTTGTGAATCCGAGCACAAACTACAGGAGAAAAATAAGCACTTAACTTCCTACCATCAACTGTCCTGCTGTGGGAAAAGCCACCCTGGAGCAGAGGATGGGGCAGCAGGAGCTGCGTTCGGCTGCGAGCCCCCCAACATCAGAGCTCTGAACGCAAACAGACAGAAACTTGCTCCAGCAACCAGGGCGAAGCGAGGCGCTGCTGCAGGGCAGCCCAGCCTCTGAGCCAAAGGCTCCTCCTGCACTCTGCAGTCCTTCGGCATCTGCCTCAGCCCAGCCAAAGGGCGCCCGGGGGTTTCCTGGCTCCTGCAGGGCCTGCACACCCTGAGGGGAAGTTGGTGAGGGAGAGGCCGAAGCTCCTGCGGCTCCGTGCTGCCGTTTGCTCTGGGCGAAGCCCTGGGGTTGGTGTGCTACCGCCGGGCGGCGAGGCGTTTCCATGTACATACTTGACGTTGGTGTTGGTACAGATGATGTACTCAATTTCATCCGAGTAGGGGTTCTGGAAGGTAAAGGAGCTGGTTCTCATCCAGAGCCATTCCCGGTTTTTGGATCGGAATCGGAACATGACTGACAGAACCTGGCCTTTTAACTTCACCACCTAAAAAAACGTAACGCCATCAGTAGGACCTGATCAAAGAAGGGGTTGAAGAGCAACTTCCTCTGAGCCACCCCCCTCAAAGCTGCGATGGCCCCTGCCTCAACCCCTGCCTCAACCCCTGCCTCAACCCCTGCCTCAACCCCTGCCTGAAGCCCTCGCCTCCGGAGCCCAGCAGCGCTGCTGCCGTTCCTCACGCTGCCCGAGACCCGAATGACGCGGGAGGGGGAACCTGACTTCACACTGTGGCTTTTGCTTTTCTCATCTCTTTGCCCTGGTGAGATGTATGAGAGAACCTGCAGCAAAAGAAGCACGCAGCGCTGCTTCTGCTCCCGGCTGCGGGGACGAATGGACATGAGCAGCTCTCCTGGAGTCATGGAAGCGCGGGGCAGCCTTACCTGCCCTGCCACAAAGTCCAGCGCCCTCAGAAATAAGAGTAACCACAACAGGGCAAACAAATCACATCCATTCCGAGCTCTGCAGCACTGGGCTGGGCCCTAGGGATGAACCATGTTTCAGCCACGGGAGCGTGTTGGAGCAGGCTCTTTGTAAGCATGTCTCTGGCCCTAAAAGCAGACTGGACCAGCAACCAGAGGATGAATTCAAGAGTCAGACATCAGATGCTTCTCTTTTGTTTTGCGCTACTGCCGTTCTGTGACTACATCTGTAGCTGCTTGCCATTCCTAAGGTTTATTCTTCTGTTGTTTTGGTTTTTTCTTCCAGTTATGTTTCACTGCTTTGCAAGCACCAAGACAGAGTCTAATTCGAACACCACACACAGAGGGGTCTTTAAGGGCTTTACCTGCTGAAAGCTGTCCCGCAAAAGCTGCTGGTCCTCTGGGTGACAGAAATCCACAATGTCCTTCCCCAGGAGTTCCTAATTTTGAAGGAATGGGGAGAGAGATGAAGGCAGTTTGCACAGGAACTCGCGCTCCCTCGGTTCCACTTTAGAGCTGCTCCCCCAGCAGCAGCGCTGCCCCTGCCAGCCCCGGCACACGGCGCAGCTGCAGGACCTGCCGTGCTGTTCTAACGTTTGATCTCCAATTCACGTGGAGCAACAGCAATCTCAACTGACAGCTGACACAACTCAGAGCTGCCAGCTCCGTCCACCATCAAAGCACTGCAGAAAGTGGACCAAGAGCCACTGCTGGAGGAGGAGCACGCGCCTGGGCGCTGTTTGGCCAGGCCTGTGCAACAAGCAGGGCCGCGAGGCACAGAAGGGGAGGAGAAAAGCGAGTCTGAGCAGCGGCTGCGCTCAGGAAGCTCCTGCTGCTCTCTCACCTGTGGCTGGTAGCCGACAGTGGCCACACAGCGGTGGTCTATGAAGGTGAAAATGCCTTCCGTGTTGTGCCGGGAGATGAACTCTGTTGGCTGACAAACGTTGCTCATGTCTGTGCAGTTGGGTGAGCTGGTGACCTGCGAGGAAAGGCGGCGGGAGCTGAGCCGGCAGAGCCGTGCTGTGCTGGGCAGCCCTGGGCCCTGCAGGAGGACCTGCAGCCCTCAGGGAACGCGGTGCAGCCCCGCAGGCTTCAGGACAACGCTGAGCCCTGGACGATGCTACGCACCTGCAGCCGGCCGATGGCCACGAGGCAAAACTTGCTGCCCTGGCCAGCATCTGGGTCATCGTCAGGCAGCGAAACACCTGAGAGAGGAGTGCCAAAAATTCCAGCAAGGTCAGTATAGGAAGAACTGCTGATTTCAGGGAAAAAAAGACAGACATGCAGTTCTGGCTCTGAGGAACTTCTCCACCCCGTTCTGTACTCAGAATCCTCTTCCATGAAGGAATTTGCTAAGTTAGGCTGCCTCCCCGCTCCCCGTTCTTGCCAGAATGGTTTGAGTTCTCTCTCTTCCAGCCAGCAGATCAGGCAGCCTGCCACGATTCCTGCCCTCAGCAGAGGGTCCCATTCACACACAAACCTCCACCATCCCACATCTGCAACAATCAGTTCAGTCCCAACACAACAAAAAGCGACAGATGTGCATGGGAAGCATTCGCTCGCCCGTTCAGCTCAGAGGGGACAGCTTCAGAGCCGTGTCCTCAGGCCCAACTGGGGCTTTGCAGAGCCCTTACCTGCAGGGGGCCAGGCCTTGATGTAACCCGTGCAGTGCACCACCACGTAGTGAGGTTCTCCGTCCTTCGTCGCGCCCAAGCCGTTCCTTGGGAGAGAGAAGCAGCTGAGATCAGGCCAGGTGTCAAATCAGGTCAGGCAAGGTCTGTAATTGCCTTCAGAAACTTCCACAGAACGCCGTGGAGGTAAAGAGAGACTGAATGTAAATGTGAGAGCTCTGAGGACACAGACTCGGGTCAGAAGGGACCTCAGGACTTCTGGGTCCTTCCCTGCAGAGCTGCCTTCCCAGTGGGTACATCAGAACCTGCCTCATCTTTTAATTAACACAAAGACAACATCCACCAGAGCCCAGCAACAACAGTCTGAAGAACACGGGCTTTAAACTGACTTCAGACCCTGAAGCAAAGGAAGTCTCATCTGCCCTAGGATGAACTCTGGTTCCTCCTCCAGCACTTCTCACTCTCCTATGAGCTGTAGGAGCTCAGTGCCCCAGGCCGCCCCCAGGCCTCTGCTGGGGAGCTGCAGCCCCTTGGTTCCCAGCAACGCAGAGCTTTGCCCATCACCTTTGTCTCACTCACCTGCAGCGATTCCTCATGAAGCTGAGACGATTTACAGACACTGAATCCACTGAGCTGTTGCCACACCTGTACCAGAATAAGGAGCGAGGAGGAAGAAAAGCTTTTGTCTTTCTCGGTCACGGTCAGAACAATCTCACCACCTTGAAATAGCCAAAGCACTCTATGAATGGGGATGAACCTCTGAGTCTCCATCACACAGATGGAAAGCACTGATTCTGGGTGCCTGAAGAAGAGCAGTGACACGTGGGGGTGAAATAAATTGTTACTGGAAGCTGAGTCTCCTACAGCAACAGCAGAGAGCCGTCTGAGCTCAGGGCAACTAAACTGGGCTGCCAGCTCTGCGTGGAAAGCCGTGCCACGTTACATCCAGTGAGCAAAAGGAGCTGGAATAAGACGAGCGAGTTCAGCTTCAGCCTCGGGTGCCGTCCCTGCAGCTCTCATTACCTCATGCGGCAGATGAAGGATCTCCGGGAGCCCATGCACATCCTCATGGACTGCTGCCCCTCCTTCTTGACAGTCCCCGTCTTCAAATCCAGGATACGACCTGAAGAAGGAAGGAGAACCCAGAGGTTGCCGCAGTTCCCCTCCTTTCCCCAGCGCAGGCACCAGGCAACGTGATTAGGAAACCATCAAGAGAGAAGTGTCACCAGTGGTACCTTTAGATGCACTCTCAGGGGGGGCTGCAGGATCCTTGTTAGAAAGGCACCAGGGTTTGGTTCCTTCTACAAAGGGAAGGTTTCAATCCTTGTCCTTCGCCGGCTCGCTCTGCCCTCCCCCGCCTGCCCCCCCCGGGCTGCGTTACCTGTCAGCGCGTTCTCGGAGGTGGAGAGCTGCTCCCTCAGCTTGCCCACATCGTCCGGGTGCACCTGGTCGTACAGCGTGCTGCCGAACCACTCCGACTGGGGCTGGTTGAGGACGGGAGTCACGGAGTCTGAGACGTAAACCACCCTCCCCGTCTCACAGGACACGATGAACAGAAAGCCGTCGGCAGCCTCCAGGATGAGGTGTTTGAGCTCCTGCGTTCACAACACACCAACCTCTCACTCCAGAGATACAGGCGTCGCCCCCCCAGCTCCCCTCGCCCTTGGATCCCCATCTCTGCCACCAGAGAATCACAGAGCGGCCCGGGTTGGAAGGGGCCTCGAGGGTCACGGAGCTCCAACCCCCGCCACACGCAGGGCCACCGGCCCCCCATCTCACAGCCCGGGCTGCCCAGGGCCCTGAGCGCCTCCAGGGACAAACGGGGCACCGCAGCCTCTCTGGGCAGCTGCTCCCACCACCACCCCCCACCCGGCGACGGCAGCGCTCCCCACAGAGCCAACACCTGGTCGGTGAGGAAGGAGGGTTTGTAGGTGCCATCCGTGGAGGTGTTGCCTGTGCCACGCAGGGACTTCATGTGGGACACGGCCATTCGCAGGATGGTCAGCTTGTCTGGTTTGCGCGCCAGGGCGCTGCAGGTGGGCACCATGTCAGACAGCTCCGTGATGTAGGCAGTCATTTTGTTCCTCCGCCTACGTTCGATCTCGCTGTGATTCTCCCTGGGAGGAAAGCAGGAAGATGGAGTCAGCACCAGGCCGGGAGGCTCTGCTGCCTTCCAGGGTGCAGAACACAGAGGTGCATTGGGGTCACCGGGAGCTGGGAGGGCTGCAAGCACCCCGCATGCTGCTCGTGCACAAAGGGACGCGGGAACGAGTGCAAGGAGAAGAGCCTGCAGCTGCACCTCCCTGCTGCGGACGAGGAGCCTCGCTTTGTGCCACGCCGCCTCCCTGCTGCCTCGGGAAGCTACAAGCTAAGCTACGCTGCTTGAGAAGACAAAGCAGCTTCTCCGTCACCTCTGGAACGCTTCAACCAAGGACTCCTTCCTTCGGCACAGCCCCTGCTCTCAGGGGGGTACAGCAGATTCCATCGGGAGCAGCACAGCACGCAGCAGATGCTCACCCCGCTCCCTGGTTGAGGACTGCACGCATCCCTCCACCTCCAGCAACCATCTAAGGAGGCCAGGGCTGCAATTAAGGCTCGGACATCTAAATTACCACGGACAAACCTCACCTGGCACTGCCCTCACGCAGATGCTGTGTTACACTGAGGTCCCCTTACAGTCATGTGGCAGAATGGAAGCTGCAGAGCAGACCCTGCCTGACTTCTGCACCAAGCGAAGCAGCCCCTCCGCCAGCAGCCCCTGGTGCACACGCAGCTCCCACAGCCCTGCAACAAGTGCCGACCACCCACTGCCCTTTGTGAGGCCCTTTGTGGTCCTTTGCAAGCCTGCTCACAAGGCACGTTCCTCCCCAGGTCCCTGGGTCAGGATATCACCTCCAGACCCGTCCTTCCTATGCAGCGCTGCCGCCAAGTGGGTTTTCCCCAAAAAAGAACCTACAAGCCAGGTTTCCTACACAAAAGGATGGATGGGGTCTAAGGAAGCAGTGATGGGAACATGGAATGAGATGAGCGTGGGAGGAACAGACAGGCAGCGAGTTAAAGAAGACAAAACACGAGAAGGGAGCACTGATCAGCACCAGACGTGCGCAGCCGTTCAGTGACTGCACGCCTCACTGCGAGGTCAGAAAAAGTGCTCAATTATCACACTCACCTTTAGTTCAGCTCCTCCTGCATGCTGGAGTGTGAAAACAAAGCCACCTCCCCTAAAAGGCTACTGGGAAACCACCACAGCTTTCACTGCCAAGTGTTCCTGAGCGTGACTGAGTGGCAGCAGGAACTCGCTACCAGGGAGGAGCGAAGGGCGGCAGCTTCAAGGCCAGCCCACCAAGCACTGCTGTGCTGCACCCACAGCCCCACCTCGTCCTCCTCATCTCCACGGATATTTAAGCTGTGCACCACCATTCAGGCAGGGCTGCGTTGGGGGGCTGTATCTAAAAGCAGGGATCAGCTGAGCAGAACTGAAGCCTCCTCAGCTCCGCGCACGACGAATAAGGCAGGGTGGAACAGCCCAGGGAAGACAGGGCAAGCCTGCAGGATGGCAGCCATCAGAGCAAGCCATCTCTGCAAGCTATCAACACAAATGACGAACTGAAAGCTGTGGGTGGCAAGCAGTAAAAACCCTGATGGCTTTTTCAGCTGTTTTTTGTTACTGCGCAGCTTGGTGCAGCTTGGTGCACTTGGGGCAATGCCTTCCTGCAGCAGCTGCGCGCTCCCAGGGTGCGATTTTGTGCCGAGGTGCAACAGTGCAGCACTGAACGCCTCAAGCATTCCTGTGAGAGCCACAGCCCCATCGAACTGCAGCTGGGGATCCGGGGAATAACAGAGCCCTGTCTGCACTAAACCCGAGCTGTTCTCATGGAAGGGCTTCATTTTCCCTGGATGCTTTTTTTGCAGGGCCACGAAATGAAGAGGTCGGAAGAAACAACCAACCTGCACGAATGCGGCTCTGAAAGCCTCTCTGACATGAGCTCAGCTCCTGTGATGAGCCCCGTTCAGGAGGGGCTGCAGCACTCTGAGCAGCACAGGTCAGCAGAGCTGCAGTGCTGAGTGAAGCGGCCTCTGTGTGCCCCCCACGGACATTCCTGCAGCAGGACTGGATGCCTTTCCCCTCCTATTTCCAATTACACAGCCATTTCCAGCAGTCTGTTCATTTTCAAGCCCTCTACTGCAGCAGTGGGGGGAAGGAGGGGGACAAGAAGGAGGAGGGATGCCTAGAGAGACACGAAGGAAGGGGAACGCTCTGCTGGTCCATGCTCGCAATCTCCATTCTCCTACCTGGCAAGTCTCTCCTTATCCGCTGAACTCTGCTCATCATCAGACCTAAAAATAAAATCAGTGAGCTAAGCTCCAATGGAAAAAAAGTTGAATGGAATGAGAAGTGGGAGGATGCACGAGGAAACCCGGCCTGCAGGCACGCCTGCTCTGCAGAGGAGCGGCTCCACGGCATAACATGGGTGCTGTGCACCCTCACACAGCAGAGCAGTGCCAGCCAGCCAGGTTGTTTTAGAGCTCCGAGAGGTTTGTCAGATGGTGAACAGGTGGGGAGGAGGGGTTGTGTGAGCGAGTGCAGTTTGCTCCGTGCAACATTAGGAGGTGAATGGCACAGCTACAAAGGGGGCCCGACCACGTTCAGCTGACCTTTCCTTGAAGGAAAGGGAAACAAATCAAGGAGAGCCTCTGTGCTGTTATGAACAAACAGGAAAGCAGGTTTAAGGAAAAACAACACAATCGGAGGATGGCTGGGCTCACGGGCAGCACAGCTCCAACACCACACGTCCTGCAGTCAGCACAGCTCCAACACCACACATCCATGCAGTCAGCACAGCTCCAACACCACACGTCCATGCAGTCAGCACAGCTCCAACACCACACGTCCATGCAGTCAGCACAGCTCCAACACCACACATCCATGCAGTCAGCACAGCTCCAACACCACACATCCATGCAGTCAGCACAGCCGCCGGCCCGGTGGCACAGCGGACGTCGCGTCCCATTGCAGGCAGCACAGCGGCCGCCTGCTCGCGCCACCAGCTTGCAGGAGGAACCTGCAGACCCTGTTCTGCCAAGGCTGCTGTGGTTTTCCCCCCTGAGATCCGGCCGCCCTGGATAAAAACCTGCCATCTGACTGCTGCGTCCTGAGCTGCAGCTTCTCAGGGAGGCGCCATGGAGAGGCAGTGAGGCCGGCACTGTGAGCCCTGGGCGCAGCACGCAGGAGGAGCGCGACCTGGGACAGAGCTGCTGGCCGGCTCACAGCAAGCACCCCCGATTTTGATTTCAGACCAAATCAACCCTCTGACAAAAGCTGCAGGGCTCAGTTCAAAGCCCCACTGGTCACAGCGAGCCCAAGCGTCGGCTCAGCCGTCTTCACCCCATGCAGCGAGCTGCTGAGAGGAGCCCAGCGCACGGTGCAGCACAGCGCAGGCGTTCGGGAACCTTCGCCTCCATCCTCACTGCAACGCAGGACCTCGGGGGAAGCCAGGGAAAGGCCCCACAGTGCGCCCAGCTCTGCCCCACAGCCACCCCCAGCGAGGGGGACGACGCCGGGCCCCCACAGCACAGCCTGCAGCTCCCAGAGCTCAGGATGCTCACGGGAGCAGCTCAGCTCAGCCAGGACAAAAGAAAGCCATGAAATGGTTCTGTTCTGTTCAGCTCAGCAAACCAAAACAACCAAAACCACCAACAGGTGGAGGCAAATCGTTGCCCACAGCGTGACTCCATTTAAAGGAAGCCTCACTGAGCTGCCCTCAGAGCACAAAACCACGCGGCTGAGCGCAGGATTGGCCAGGAAACCCCAAGTGAAACCTGAACTAACCGAGAGAGAAAAGAACAAAGCCCAAAGCAGCAGCTGAAGCATTGAGAAAGATGATCAGTTCCTCATAGCTGGAATAAATTGGTTCAGAAAAAGCACCAAGGGAAAAATCTGGGTCCTCTGGTGTAAGTGCCCCTTCCTTCAGAGGAGAGAAAGCTCACTGGTGGAGAGCAGGGCAACCGCAGGGCATCACAGCACATCCTTACCTGGCAAATCGCTCCTTGTCGTTTGGCATCGGGTCATCATCACACCTGGCAGGAGGGGAGAAGAAGGATTAAATAATGATGACATGCTCACACTTATTCCAAAGACACTGAGATCACGAAGAAAACGCCTGGTGTGGAGCAGGCAGCTGCATTCTGCTGTGCCTCAGCCATCCAGAACCACGCTCTTCGTTAACCTCATCCAGGTCATTGGGCTGGACATCCTTATCACCTAGATTGTTTTCCACATCACGTTTCCATCAAGCTCACCTCGCTCAGTAATTCAAGCAAACACACAGAGCAAGGGCTTCAACTGAGCGCTGGAGACACAAACCAGCAGCTGCATGCAGGGGATCTCAGGGCAGCCCATGCCCACAGGGGCCATTATAACCCCAAGGTCGTTTGCAGCCATCTCTAATTAACTGTCCAACCCTAAGCCATGTAGCGAGACTGCAAGAAAATGACAGAAGAGCTTCCAAATCTTCTGCACTCCATATGGATCGTGAGGAGATGCCTGCAGTCCTGCCAGCTCCACAGGAACGCGGAGGCCTCTGGAACCGCAGCATCTTCACAGCAGATGTCAGTGCAGGAACGCATCGGAGGCACCAGCAAGAGCTCAGCACCTCACTGTGGTGCCACGGGCGCGGGCAGAAGGTTTTTCTGTGCAACCAAGAGGGGTTCGGCCCTGCTGAGGGGCTCTGCAGCGCCGGGGGAGCAGCGCGGCTCCCCGCCCTCAGCGCAGACCTCATGAAGGGGTGAAAGGATCCCTTCCTGCCAGAGCCTCCTGCAGCCCCCAGCCACGTGCACAGCAGCTCTGGCAACAGCCCAGCTGGAGGAATACTGCTTACTGAGAGAAAAGAGCCCAAGGGAGCGAAGCACTGCCTCCTTCAGAGCCCCTCCTTCCCCCCGTGCTGCTGGAGCAGAAGCTCCTCCTCGGGGGGCTGCAGAGGCACCCAGACCACGCAGTAGGGACGTCTGTGCGTAAGGCTCTCCCTCACCTGAGGAATTTACTGTTCCCTTCGCCATCATCATCAAAATCAAGCCTGAAAAACAAGCAAGATGAGAATTATTAACCAAGATTCCCTTTCACAAGCTGCTTTTCCCCGTGTCCCTCAGGCAACGTTAGAAAGGAGGATTTCAGTAACCCCAAGTACTGACATAAAACAATTTATGCAGTTGAGGGGAGTAGAGAAGACATTCCCTTGTGTGCACAGCACAGAGCAGAGAGGCTGAGCACCACTGCATTCCTGCCCCAAAGGCTCCGGATGGCAGAGCAGCAGTGCCACAACTGCTCCTCGCGGCCCAAGGGACCCCAGAGCGCTGCAGCTCCAAAGCCTGGAGCTGTGAGCAAACACGACTGCAACAAACGTATGGCAGAGGACAGAAGGGGCTTCTTGCTGCTCTTCCTCCCAGGATGGAAAAGTGGCAGAGGCAGCACCGTGCTCCTAAATGAAGTGTGAGGAAGGAGCAGCAGGCAGCGTGGGGGAGTGACAGCAGATGGAGAAGGAAAGCGAGCAACGAGGAGGGCAGGGAGAGGTTTTCACCAGCTTGGAAGAGGAGATTTCTCGTGCCAGGAATTTAAGAGAAGCCACTCAATCTCCTTTCAATTTGCAGAGGCATCTGCAGCAAACACAAAGCCTCCCACAGCACAGAGGCTTCCCTGCACCCTCCCCCACAGACAGCTGGAGGGGCTGAGCGGGGCACAGGCCTTCTCTGCTCCCTGCCGTGCTGCAGCGCTGCCCTGCTTGCCCCACTGCTGCAGCCCTGGGGGAACAACCCCTTCCGACCCAACTCTTCCACCTCCTTTTGTTGCGTGTCATACAGCACAGAGCAGCATAAAGCCTAGCACGGAAAGTAGGAGCGATGCAGGCACGGGGGCTCACCAGCAGACAGAAGGCTGGCTGCCCCACGCAGCCCCACTCACCCAGGACGCCTCTTGGCTGCCCTCTGCACGATGGCTCCTCCGGTCTGAGCTCCGGCCCCGGGGTTCCCTGAGCCGACGGCTGCGCCCAGCGAGGAGACATCTGATGCCATTTCTGCACGGGGGGGAAGAAAAAGAAACCGCTGTGACTCCAAACCTTCCTCCGGCTCAGATGGGAGGGGATCCTCAGCCCTCCTGCTCAGCAGCGGCACAGCAGGCAGCGTCTGAAGCAGCGGTTCTGTGCCATGTGTTCCCAGCCCTCCCGTCCGCTGCCTCCCCGCGCTCTGCACTGAGGCCCATCTCCAGCTCGGAGCACACGCTGTTCTCATCAGCTTGGAGCACCGAATTAAAAGCTGCAGCCTCCTTTGCAGCCAGAGGAGGAGCCCGATGTGAGCATGGGAAGGGGCTGAAGCCACTGCCAGCTCTGCAGAAGGGCAGAAGAGCTGCGGGTTCACCTCAGCCTCACCGACAGCAGCACCTCTCGATTCCCCCGGCTCAGGAGACGAAGAATTAATGAAGGCACCTTGAAGCCACGGCCTTACAGCAGCAGCTCCCATTCTGCAGCACAGCAGAGGCACCGCTACCAGTCCCCAGTCGGCCACACACCCACAGCAGCTCTTCCCCAAAACGATGCTGAGCGCCTGCAGCCCAGCACCAAAGGGCCGCTGAGTTAACGCAGTCTCAAAGGCTCTGTTTCTTTTCCCCCCGTGCTGTTCTGAAATAAACCCTCTCTATCCCTGCTTTGCAGCTGTGCTTTGAGGTTTGCTGCAAAGCAACGCGGCCACACAGCTCCCAGCACAGCCCTCAGCAGCTGGGCGGCGCAGAGCCCCGAAGGCTTCAAACGGCCCAAAGCAGCACAGCAGCGCCGCTGTGCTGGGCAGAGGGGACTCAGAGCCACCAAAGCTGCTGAGACGACCCCAAGTCCGGCCTCATAACACCAAAAATGAAAGCAAAGGGGGCCCAAAGCCCCCTGAACTCTCAGTACTGAAATCCCAGCTGAGCCAAAGGCAGCAGGCCCTGCCGGGTGAGAAGCAAAGGGCAGCAGCACCATGAGAAATCTGTGCAGCAACGCCAACGCAACTCCTCACCCCAAGCAAAGCACAGCGCTTCACATCCCGCCCTTCCAGGAGAGGAAGAACCCTCAGAGCTCTTTGCATCACCTGCTTTTCACCTTTTTCCCCCTTTTCCTTCAGATTTTAACCCAGCAGCAGCACTTCTGTGGGCAGACAGGCTGTGCTGGCAGCTTGCAGCAGGGCTGTGCGACCACCAACCGCCTCTGCTGGGCCAGCAAACACCCCCACAACTTGTGCTGCTTCCTCCACAGCGCATCTTCTCCCCACAGCGACGCTGCCAGCCTGCACTGCTGCTTGCTTTGCTCTCCACCCAGTGCTGCTGCTGAGCTTTCCTCCCTACCAGCAGCACAGAGCAAACAAAGCCGGCAGCTCCGGAGCCCACAGAGCCGACTGCAAGCCTCCCTGCAGCAGCAGAACCTGAGCAGCAGCAGGAGGCAATGAGGGCTGTGGGGCTGCCTGCTCCATCCGTCCCCAAGCCGGACGGTCGCCGTGCCCGCCTCCATCAGCCCCAGCTCCCAAACTCAGCTGGAGCTGCTCAGGCACGGCTGCTGATGGAGGACTCTCTCTACGCAGCTTTCCTCCCACCACGCAGACAGCTGGCAGCCAGAAGGGCTGCTTTGGGTGCAGGCAAACCGGGGTAAAACGTTCCTTCCTCTCTTCTGGGAGTCCTTGGCTCTCCAGAAAGGCCGCAAACTGAGCAGAAAGAAAGAAAGTTCCTGGAGTGCTGCTCTGTGTTCATTAAGGAGTGAGGAATTTCCGGCTCAGGCAGGGGAAGGAAGCGGTGCTGCACGGCTCTTCTGCAAAAGGCAGCACAGAAATTAAGGATCCCTGCGTGCACCTGAATGGGACGTGCCAGCAGAGCGCAGCGCATCAACAGCTGGAGCAGGATGGAAGAGGCTGGAGGACAGCGCAGGGAAGGGCACCGAGGGGGCCGTGCAGCTCAGCCCCACGGGAAGGGCGCTGTCGCAACCGTTGGCATCTCCACGAGTTCAGAAATGGTCCCAAACAAAAAGAGCCGACCGTTCCAAGCTGTGATTGAGGAGACGGGCAGCAGCCTGAAGGCTGTTTCCAACCCCAGCAGCACAAGGTTGCTTTCCAGGGCCGGCTGCAGCTCAGCACATTTTTTGCTTACCAAGATTTAAACCACCCATGGTTCAGCTCCCGCAGAGCTCAGCGCAGCCCTGCCCGTACAGAAGCCGGCTCCAAACAAACCCCCTTTGCACCACAGCACCCCGTGATGAACCCCCCGCTCACCACACGGCGTCAGGAGCGTCCTGACAACCCCCCTTCACCACGAAACCCATTAAGCAATTAATGGGCCGGGAGCCTCTACAGATAGCAGCTGACCCAGAGCCAGCGCCTCCCTCTGCTGTCGGAGCCCTTTGTCAGCTATTGAACACAGATGTTTCTTTTCCCAGAGAACTTTTTGGGGTCGAGCCTTTCCTATTGCACGCAGCCCAGCACTCTGAGGGCTACAAGCAGAGCGCTGCTCTCACAACCGTTTCCCTTTCCCCACTCGCCGCATCTCGCTCTCGCCGTCTCTTCCAGCCCCACTCTGCGCAGCACAGCTCTCCTTCCCTCCCGATCTGCACATCCTGCATCTGCCCAGCTGCTCTGAGCAGCTCCCAGCAGAGCCCTCCCTGCTACGAGGGCAGCTGATGGGCTGAACCGCAGCCCTGCCTCCCTGGGATGCTGCAGCACCGCAGGAGCCCCTTTTGCTGCGCGAGGAGAACGCAGATCGGACCGTTTCCCCTTCAGATCCACCTGCTGCTAACCTGGCTCAGGAACGCTCCTTTCTGGTGCCTCTGTTGTGTCTCTTTTTCCCAAGCAATGTCTGAGTATGGGATTGCTGCAGGATTTCAGCTCACAGTGTGAAACCACAGCACCGGCTCTGCACCTCAACCACCACAGATGAGCACCCCAGTGTGTTTTCTCAGCATCCGAAGCCACAAACGCTTCCTATCCCATTAGAATGCTTTAGAAAAGTCATCTTTGAGAGGTGAATCGAATCATCTTTGATAAAGCTGGACAAGTCACACAGCCCCACACCCCGTCAGCCTCAAGCCACAAGCGAGAGCCGTCAGCAACCACAAAGCAGCGCAGCAAAACAAGAAAAAAAGAGACACAGAGGCTCAGGTTCTGATCTCAGCCACCCACAGCCCTGCAGCCACCAGGTTACTGCAGGGCGGATGGACTGACCGTGGGTTTTGCTACAAATCCAATGGAGCCCTCAGGATCCCATCATCTTCCCTGCTCAGCACGCTGCCAATGACAGCCAGCTGCCCAACCAAGGGCTCCCATTTGGCCACCGACCACGGGGCAGAACGGGCTGAGCCCTCCTGCAGGCATCGCAGCGCGGCTCACACACAGCTTCAAACAGACACCGAGGGGATCTGGAAGGGCTCCTCCATGCCAGCAGCTGGACAGGCTGCGATCGGCGCTCATGAAGGAAAAACCTCCCCAAGAAAAAGGGGAGAAAAGCAACAGCGGCCATGAAGGGCAGCAGGGAGCAGCGCAGCTCCGGCACCGCGGGGCAGGGCAGCACCCCATAGGGGTACAAACCCCGCACCCCTCCGCCATCCCAACCCCCCTCGTTCCTCCCCAGAGCGACGCTCTGCTCAGCCAAACCCACCTCGCTGCTCCCACCCCCACACGGGCCCCCTTCCTCACACTCACACCCCCAGGGCCCCATTGGGGCAGCACGGCTCCCTCCCCCCTCCGCACAGCCCCCCATGCCGCCCTCACCCCCCTCCTTCAAGCAGACCCCCCCAGCCCCCCACACAGACCCCCAGGCCCCGCCCCGTCCCCTCACCTCCCCCTACAGGAGCTGCCAACCTCCCCTCAGCCCCACTTCGACCTCACACCCACCGCCCCCCAGGGAACGCCTCTCCCGCTCCCAGCCCTCCCCACGGCCGCACGCCCCCCTCAGCCCGAACCGCCCCGCGCTGCTCACCCGGGTTGGCGGCGGTGGCGGCCATAACGCGGCCCGTCCCGCTGCCGCCGCCCCCCCCCTTCCCCTCAGCACCGCCGCCGCGGCCAAGATGGCGGCGCAGGAAAACCCTCCGCGCCGCCGCGCAGCGCGACCCGCCCGCCTCGAAGGGCGGGGCGAAGGGGGAATGAGGCGCTGCTATTGGTCCGTCGTGGAGGGGGCGGGGCGAAAGGGGCGGTGTGGCTTTAAGAGAGAGTGCCCCGCCCACATCGCGAGGGGCGTGGTCAAGGAGGGGAGCGTGGTCACTGGGGGCGTGGTCAAGGGGCGGGAGTGATGACGTCACGTTGTTTATTTGTTTTGTCCCGAGCAAAAGAATGTGATGGGAATTGGGATTGGGATTGGGATTGGGATTGGGATTGGGATTGGGATTGGGATTGGGATTGGGACCGGGATTGGGACCGGGATTGGGATTGGGACTGGAATTTGTGTTGGGAATTTGTGGGGGATTCAGACTGAAGAGTTGGGATTGGGATTTGGGTTGAGATTGGGATTTGAAGTGGGGTTGGGATTGAGATAGGGACTGGGATCAAGAGTGGGATTGAGGCTGGGATTTGGACTGGTATTCAGGTTGAGATTGGGATTGAGAGTGGGATTTGGATTGATGTGGGGATGGGGATCAGCAGTGGGATTTGGGTTGATAATATAACAAATACAATGAAACTGAGAGGCGGTGCTGCTGGAGGTGCTGCTCCTTCCTGCACCGCTCTTTGGCAGCTCCAAACTGCAGAGCAGCTCAGACTCAGTGCCGCAGTTCCCAAAGCTTTGC
Organism: Tympanuchus pallidicinctus; assembly: GCF_026119805.1. Taxonomy (NCBI): domain Eukaryota; kingdom Metazoa; phylum Chordata; class Aves; order Galliformes; family Phasianidae; genus Tympanuchus; species Tympanuchus pallidicinctus. The sequence continues at coordinate 319,411 of NW_026294782.1, read as the reverse complement.
GCTGCTCAGAGCCCACGGCAGCCCCTGCCCCACTGCAGGTCACCCCACGGGCCGGGGGGAGGCGAGGGACCCAGCGCTGTCTGCTCAGGGGGGTCCCAGTTTGCTCAACCAGAGCCACACACAAAGCCTGGCGGGAGGTGCTGAGAGCTTCGTGACCCCTTTAATCCGCAGGATCGCTTCTCCCCATTGCAGGGAGCAGCTGAAAGGTGATGCTGCTGTGCGTCTGCGGTGTCTTTGATGGCCCCGATGTCACCACGGCCCTGCAGTATTGATGAGGCTCAGAGAGGTGAAGTCCAGCCCCAGTGCCTCTGTGTCCCTGCAGTATTCATAAAGCCCGATGAGGTGACAGCAGGCCACAACGTCACCGTATCCCTGCATTATTCATGAGGCCAATTGACTGGGGAGAGCCACAGACAGCAGGACACAGGGCCAGGCAGTCCGTCTGTCTCTCCATCTGGAGAGAGGTAAGGGGCGCTCAGCACACACAGGACAGGGTTCAGAACTGGGGGGTTGGGGTCCCACCTCAGTAGGGTGATGGCATTCATGGAGGCTGTGTTTGCTCACCCCTGGTGTATTATAAACACAAACAAATCTGTAAGTTTGGTGGCTTTTCTGGCACCAGCCTGAACAAACCTTCTCTTCTGCTCTTGTTTGCACACCTCTGTTTGCTTAGCACGGCTTTCCCACATGCTCCTGTCCCCTCCTAACCCGAGCCACGTCTGCTGGACTCAAAGATCCTTACTGGTCCCTTCCATCTCAAGGTATTCTGTGATTCCGTGATTCCATGATTTCCCCGATTCTGTGGGGGCTCAGCCAAGCCCTGCTGTGCCAAACAACCACCAGTGTGGCTGTACCCAACAGTAATGGCATATTTTAACCCGGGTTTTCCTGGAAAGCGGGCAGGCTGTGCAGGGAAGAGAAGCTGGAAGGGATGCCACTGGGAACAGTGGGGTGCTTTGTCCTGTGATTGCCGCTCCTGTTCTTCCACCCTCCTCTGCCCTGCAGGATGCGGCTGGGGCTGCACGCCTGAGTGCCGCCCGCATGGCCATCGACGTGGATCAGGGCTTCGCCATCGCCTTCGTGGTGCTCACGTGCCTCTTCCTGCTGGCCGTGATGGTTCGCTGCGCCAAGCTCATCATCGACCCCTACAGCGCCATCCCCACCTCCACCTGGGAGGAGGAGCAGATCAACTGAGCCTCCCCGGACCCCCAGCACGGTGACTCGCGGTTCTCCCTCCCCACTGGGTGCGCCCAGAGCTTCATCCCGGCGCCCCAAGGCGCTCTTGGAAACGTAGAGTTGCTCAGGTTGGAAAAGACCTTAAAGATCATCAAGTCTCCATTACCTCTGACACCCCAGGGTCCTCCATCTCCTTGAGAGCCCCAGCCGTTCTTCTCTTCCCTTCCTCAAACCCCTGAGAACCCCCCCGGCCCGGACCGCTTCCGTCCCCTGGGTGGCAGTGCTGAGCCTTTGCAGGGACGCGGCCCCTTTAAGGCTCCCCCCAGCCGCTCTTCTCACACATGCGCCTTGGCTCACTTCCGCCGCTCACGGCGGCGGCCCGCCTCTCACGCATGCGTAGAGCAACGCCGGCCTCAACTGGGAGGAACGGGACTTCCTCTAAGTACCGGAAGTGACGGCGTGCAACTTCCGGTCCAGCGCCCCCGACCCCTTCCTCAGCCTCCATCCCAGCAATAGGGGGCCGGGCTGGGCCGCGGGGCCGAGGTGGGCGCGGGGACGGCGGGTTGTTGAGGCGGGGACGGGGGGAGAGCGGCGAGGGGCTCGGGAAGGAGCGGGGGGGGCTGAGGGGGTTTGTGAGGCGGCTGGGGGGGCTGAGGGGTTTGGAAGGGAGCGGGGGGAGGAGGCACGGGATGCGGGGGAGGGGGGGAGGAGCGCGGGGGAGTCTGGGGGGGTTTGGGGCCGAGGGGAGCGGGAGGAGCTCCGTGTGCCGCTGGCTGCGTCCCCGGCACGGCGGTGGGACCCGGTCCCCGTTGGGCAGCACGGCCCCTCTGCGTTCCCTTCTTCTCTTTTTCCTCCCGGCCCTCAGAGAGACGTTGGATCTTTGCGTTTTCAGGGCTGGAGGGTGGGACTGGGGGAGAAACGTGAGCTGTAGGGCAGCGGGAGGCGGGCGGGATGGAGCGGAGCAACGGGGGGGGAAAACGGCGGCCTCACTCCTCTGTGGTTCCGGGTGCAGCAGAAATGGATTGCCAGGACATCAAAGAGCTGCAAAAAGAAGTGATGGAGGAGATGGGAATCTCCATGGAGGAGCTGGAGGACATCATCAACAAGGAGCTGGAGAAGTCTGAGTACGTGAAGCAGAAGAAGCAGCAGCTGGAGGAGCTGGAGGTGTGCGTGAAGCAGAAGGAAGAGGAGGTGGCGCACGTCGATCGCCTCTTCGATGATGCTTGGAGGTGAGCTCACCTGGAATTGCGGCTGTGGATCTGCGTTGGGTCTCGGAGAGCAGAGATGGGGCAGATCGGGTGGCAAAGGCTGATCTCTGAGCGCTACCTGTTTCCCTTCCAGTAGGCTGACGCCGTGCTGGTTGACTTGTATGTGATTATTGAGGGATGATTAAAATCAGCCCCCCTGACTGTGAACCCCTCTTGTGAATGTTTTTCCCTCTTCACGGTGGCTGTGTTTAATTTTGAGCTCCCCAGTGGTTCCTGTTTCTTTCTGCAATGCTGTGGGATTTACATCTGGACTCACTTTATCTTTTTCTGTCTCTCCCTCTTTCTTTCTTCCCATCTCAGAGACTTTCACAAATGTGAGATGTTGGTGAAGGATCTGTACTCCAAACTGGGCCTGGATTACCGTGAGAGCAGCTCTGAGGAGGAGGACTTGGCTGCCAAACCCACAGAAGTGATTGAGATCCCAGATGACGACGACGACGACATCATGAGTATTGATTCGGGCTGGAAGAACAGTTCAGTGTCTTACTGTGGTGATGAGGAAGGAGCGGGGATGGGAGCATCCTGCAGCAGAGGGGGATCAGAACGGGGTGCTGTAGAGCTGCCCGTCAGCCACGGTGGCCCTGAAGCAGATGGGAGCCGTGAGCTCACATGAGGGACATCAGCACTGCCATGGTCTGCCGGGGCCCCACGGTGCCTGGAGTTCAGGCTGTCAGGTGCTGAGCTGGGAATAATTGTTGTCCACGTCAAACGGTGGACGTCCTTTGCTGTGGAGGAGCTGCAGGTGCATTTCTTGCATCTAGAAGTGATTGGAAGTAAAATTGCCTTTTTCGAGTGAATTTCCTGGCAGGATCAGGGGATGCTTTTGAACGGAGGCTTCCCTCTGGTCCCTTTTCTTTGGGTGACTTTCTAGGGTGCATTCTTCCTCCCCAGTGTGTTTTAAACCACTTGTTTTCTCTCTAACCCCAGGCGATAGCAGTCCCAAGGTTCCCAAGGATCAGACCCTGGTGAGTTGGCACAGATCTGATCACGGTGCACTTCTGCAGTGGGGTTTTGCTGGCCCAGGACATCGTTGTATTCAGCGAGGCTGAAAATCCCCACTCTTTCACGTTCTTTTCCTTCCCTTCAGCTGAGGGAAGCCATGGCAGCAATGAGGAGGTCGGCCCAGGACGTTCAGAAGTTTATGGATGCTGTGCACAGGAGAACAAACGCCCAGGAGGCAGTGAGAGGTCAGTGTGAGCGTCCTGCAGCTGCCTGCTGCGTGCTGCCACTCGATGCTGGGCCCGTTTTCATTTTGGGAAGGAAAAACACAGCTCTGCTCTTTCCTTTCCCTGTTGGAAAGACCCGCTGGGGCGTGCAGATGCCATTTTGTTTCTGGAAATCCTTCTTAAGTCCAAATACTTGGAGTTCCTGTGCCATGAGAGCCTTTCAGCGCTGTGCCGTCCTCCTCGCTGGTGGCTCCGTCCTCCGGGGCTCAGGCACTCGGCTGCTGGCAGCAGAGCAGAGCAGGGCTGCTGCTCCCTGCGTCGGGTCTGACAGATGTGCTTGCAGTTGAAGCACAGCAGAGCGAATCCCTGGTTCGTTTGTGACGCGGCCGTTTCTGGGCAGATGCACAAACCCCTCAGCAGGCGCCTGGTGCTCTGCACTCTGCTGGACCGGCCGTGGGGGTGGGCGACCTCAGCAACGATGGCGATCTGAAGGTGGGCATGAGGATCCTGGGCAAGAAGAGAACCAAAACGTGGCACAAAGGGACTCTGATCGCCATCCAGACGGTCGGTAGGTTCTGAGTCAGCGGAGCTCAGCTCCTCCCGCGTGGAATCGCCGTGCCTTCGCTGAGCCCGCCCTGCTGGAACGTCTTTCAGGTGCTGGGAAGAAGTACAAAGTGAAGTTCGACAACAAGGGCAAGAGTTTGCTGTCTGGCAATCACATTGCTTACGACTATCACCCCTCCCCGGACAAACACTACGTTGGGAGCAGAGTTGTGGCAAAATACAAAGATGGGGATCAGGTCTGGCTGTATGCTGGCATCGTGGCTGAAACGCCAAACGTGAAGAACAAAGACAGGTATTCGTTCTCCTCCGCCGCCGTTTTATTCTTGTTTTTCTTATTAGTGAGAAGGAAACGTGCTGAAGTGGCAGCTAAGCTGCTTTCTGACCTCCCCAGGGCCGCGCTCACTGTTGTTTCCTCACTTATCCACGAGTGCTTTGGGTGGAGCCTCTGTTGTGTTGCTCAGATCCCTGAGTCAGAAGTTGTGTTTGGTAATTCAGATGATGGTGCAGATATCAGCCCTCCCTGCTCAGGGCCTGGCATGAGGAAGGAGGAGCCCCGAGGTGTTTTGTGCCAGCAGTGTTGCCTGGGCACGTCAGGAGGAGCAGCAGCAGGTCGAAAGCAGTCCCAGCTGTGTGCGGATGAGAGGCAGCTCCCCTTGGATGTGGTTTTTGCTCTGTGGTCTTTCTGGGAAGACTCACAGAGGGTTTTATCAGCCTCCCACGCTCAGATGTGGCTGCGCCCAGCCGTGCGAGGTCCCATCTGATAAGTGTGGGGAGCTGGGCAGAGCTCTGTGCCTGTTGGTCGTGTTGCAAACGTGCTCCTCCTGGCTGTTCTGCTGATCTCTCGTAACCCTGGCACAGCCCTGCCTCCCAACTGCTACTTGGGGGCATGTTTTTGTTCTTATCTTTCTTCCTTATCTCCTTTCCTCACCGCTGCGGTTCAGCCTCGTGAGCCCCATCTCCCCTGCAGCCCTGGGCTCTTCCACGCACACATCCTGTGTGTCCCCAGCTCTCCCCTCTGCTGCTCTCAGTGCCAGCAGAAGAGCTGCTGCCCAGAGGCTCTGCAAATATCTTTGTGGAGATCAGGAGCAATTAAACTCCTTGTGTTTCCCCATCTTTGCAGCTCCGTGGTGGAGGCGCAGAGGTTTGGATGGGGGGGAGAGGGCCTGGCTGTGCTGTGCTGCTGGGAAGCCTTTGGGCAGCTTCTGTGTGTCCTCTTAGAGCGCAGACGGAGCTCAGGGCTGGGCACAGCGGTTCAGAAGCACTGAGGGAGGCAGCAGCAATCAGTTCTGCCTGTCCTCAGGTGCCTCGCCTGAGCCGGGCCGTTTGGGGGTGGCGGTGGGGTTTCTCTGCTTCGTTCAGTGGCATTCCCAAGCCCAGCTCTCCACCTGGGTTCTCTGTGCTGTTATGCAGGTTCTTGATCTTCTTTGACGATGGCTACGCTTCGTACGTCAAGGAGTGGGAGCTGTACCCAGTCTGCAGGCCGCGTGAGTGACCTCTGCCTCCCCTGCGTCCTCCTGCTGGGTCACTCGGGGCGCTTGTGGGCACGCGAGGGGCTCATCTGGAGCATGAAGGTCGCACATCTCAGTGCTGTGCTCCTGGAGATTCGCTCCGCACGCAGAATGGGAGGCAGCTCCCTGCCTGGGGGCATCGGCGTGGCTGCGCGCCCTGCTGCCCTGAGCAGAAATGCGTTTGGAAAGGAGCCAAAGGACCTTTCCCCCAACCTCGTTTCTCTCCCTTTCTGTGCAGTTAAGAAGACTTGGGAGGACATAGAGGACGTGTCGTGCCGGGACTTCATCGAGGAGTACATCAGTGCCTACCCCAACCGCCCCATGGTGCTGCTGAAGAGCGGCCAGCTGATCAAAACCGAGTGGGAGGGGACCTGGTGGAAATCCAGGGTGGAGGAGGTGGACAGCAGTCTGGTCAAAATCCTCTTCCTGGTACGGCCATTGCTGCTCTGCCATCGAGGGGGGAGGATGGGGGCGTTTCTGTGTGTGGAGCCGAACCTGTGGGCCTTTGGAGCCCGGTTTCCCTGCTGGGGTCGGATGGGGCTCTGGAGCAGGCACACGTTCTGCTGCTCTGTGCTTTGCTGGGAAGGTGAGGCTTTGATCTGCGTGATGAAAGCTCCAAAAGCCTTTTTGACTGGGGTTCGCTCCCACGGCTGTGCATGCAAGGTGCTTTACAGAGGGTTACAAAACAGAACTCATCGTCTGCAGCAGTTCTGTCCCGCTCCTCTGCTGCTGCAAGCTCCCAGCAGCTCCTTCTGCTCACTAGGAGTGCTGTTCTGAGCAGCTGAGCAGAGCTGCAGGATTCTGCAGGCTCAGCTTGTGCACACTGCAGCAGAGCAGCACTTTGGTGCCTGCTTGGGTCCCTTCTTGCCTAAATAACGGCACCTGGGCGCCATTCACTGTTTGCATGACCTTCCATAAGCCTTCACATCAATGCTTTCCCTCTTCTCAGCTGCGTTCTGCTGTCTTTAGAAGCATCACTAACGTTTCCTGGCTCTGCGTCCCCCATCCAGGAAGCTCTTGCTGTAGATGCTGTGAGTGTTGCGTTCTCCTTGCTGCAGGATGACAAACGCTGCGAGTGGATTTACCGCGGATCCACGCGCCTCGAGCCCATGTTCAGCATGAAAACCTCCACTGCCTCCACCCAGGAAAAGAAGCAGGGTGGGCAGGCGAGGACTCGGCCCAATGTTGGTACGGAGCGTTTTCTGCTTTCCTGTGTGTCTGGGAATCCTGGGGTCGTTGGCTGTGTGTTTTGTGGTGGTTTTTAACTGAGCTCCCAGAGGGGCAGGATTTGCAGCGGCTTTGCCTGCTGGATGCGGCAGAAACGGGCAGAATCTGCCTGGGTCGGTGGGCTGCGACTCACAGCTTTGCCAGTGGCCCCTGTTAATGGCCAGTGCTTTGTGCCGCTCGCCTCGGCGACCACATCAGCGTTCTGTGGCTGGTGGGACGACCTGGCTGCTGTGAGGACCCCGGGTCGATACTGAGCTCCTTCGTTCCTCCCCCAAGGCGCTGTGCGGAGCAAAGGCCCCGTGGTGCAGTACACACAGGATCTGACTGGAGCTGGGACGCAGTACAAACCCCTGGAGCAGATGCAGGCGGCCTCGCTGGCAGTGCAGCCCCCCTCCCCGCCGCCCTCTGAGATGGAGTAAGTACCGGATCCGTCCCGTGCCGCTCTGCGCTCCGTCTGCGGTGCCCGGCCCTTTGGGCGCTGCCCTCCTCGCGTAGCAGAGCCCTCGGGTGCAGATCAGCTTCGTGGCTCTGCTCGGTGCCAGGCTGTGCAGATGTTTCTAGTTTTGCTTCTGGGGAGCCGAGAGGAAAGGCTGCAGGAGGAGATGCTGGGGGCGGGGAGCCGAGCGCCCCTGAGCCAGGTGCCCACTGTTGGCCAGGGCTGAAGCTTCGCACACATTGCTGCATTTCCGAGTTAGAAAGCTTGCTGCCTCTCTTCTGAAAATCTGAATTGCTCCCTCGTGTCACGTCCAGGCTTTGGTCCTCGGCTGCCTTGCATTCCTCTGCTTGGACCGACCTGCTGGCAGAACTCAATGGCTTACAGAGCGCTGAGAACTCGGGATCAGCTGTTGGTCCGGGTGCTCGTGGACCAAACGTGTTCACTCTGAGCTCCATCCGAGCTCCCCACGCATCTCCTGCTGCTGGGGGCCCGGGGGGGACCGGCGTGGAGGGCCAGGACGGTGCAGAAGGAGGCCTGGATGGAGGAAGGACTGAACACGGTGATGGAGGGAGCGTGTGTGAGAAGAGCGGGCCAGCTGAGGGTGTGCTCTGGGACCCCGAGAGCCTCACAGGGGAGAGGGAAGCTGCCCCCGTTCATTTTTGTCACCACTGCGGATTTCCCATCCGAATTTACGGACGCCTGACCCCCTGCCAGCACGTCTTCTGCTCTCGCTGCGTTTTGCTGCATGGGCTGAGAGGAGAGAGGAGATGCCCCGGCTGTGGGGAAGCCGTGCGGCACGTGAAGTTTTACTCCCCAGATGCTCTGTAGTTGCAGCAGTGTGTAAGAACCCCGTCTGCCCCCAAAGCTCCCTTCTCAGCGTGGGATTCCCCTCCAAAAGCAGTGCAGTGCGACTCGGCTGCCCCTGGATGTGGGGATCCAGTAGGAAATGCACTTCTTGTGCCATCCTGACCGAGACGTGAGAGCTGAAGCTGCAATCCGGCCCCTGTTCTCCAGCAGAACCAAAAGGAGGGATGCTGTGCCAGGGGAGGAGCCCAGAAAGCAGTGCTGGCTCCTGCGTGGGGGCTCCCCCAGGACAGGGGGCCGTGGGGCACCCGAGCTGCCCGGCACAGCAGGAAGGCGCTGGCGTTGGAGGGCCGGGGTCTGCAGCTCCCTGCCCCTGAATCTCTGTGCTCCCGTTCAGCCATCCTCACAGAAACCTTTTTCTTCCCTCTCCTGACCGTGGCTTTGGTTCAGGATCTTGCTGTCAGATCGAATCAGCAGATGCTGCAGATGTTTCCTTGTCCTGCCTTTAAGAACCGGGCTGCTTCCAAGCCAGCCCTTCCCCATCGCTGCCCTGCGCAGCACGCTGTGTCCCTGCAGGAATGCTTTGGGGTTAAACGTTGTTTCTGAGAGTATTAAAAGTGAGAGAATGGTTCCTTCGCTGCCCTGTTTTATTTGCTGAGGGAGGGCCAGCTCTCCTCCCCTCCAGCTCCGCTTTCAGCCTTGCTGTGGTGCCACAGAGCTGCTCACTGCTGTTCCTTTGTAACACTGCTGACAGCAGCCTTGTTCTCTTGCTCCTGCAGTTTTAAAGGTGCTTTTCGCCTCCCTTTCAGGCAGGGTTTGCTGCTGCTTCCTGCCCCGATAACAGCTGTGTTCCTTGACCTGCGGGAAGCCAGCGGCTGGCTGGGCTGCGTTCTGTTTCAGCCGTGGAAGTGGACTGAGGCTCTGTGCAGCTCTGCTCTGCTGCTGCGCAGCCCCTGCAGGGCCGTCAGGGATCCCCGAGCCCTTCTGTGCCTGCTGCCCTTACGTCCCCGTGTCTCAGCTGGTTTTGTTCTTGGCACGGACCAAGGGGGGCTCTGTACCTCTGATTCCTCCCCTGTTCGGTGCTGAAGCCCAGACCCGGGCTCTCAGTGCTCCTTCCTGCTGCTGCGGGGTTTCTTGGTGCCCTCCAACACCCAGCTGTGCGTCAGTTCTCGCCGTAGGGCCGCTGCAGGATTGTTTGCGCCGCGCTGGGGTTTGCACGGCTGTGAGGATGGATCTGCTCCCTGCGTGTTGGCCGGACGCTGGCAGTAACCCGGGGGCGAATGGGGCTGCTGCACCTTGCCAATTGCTGCCCTTTTTCCCTCCTGCAGGTGCCCTGACGGCCTGCTGGCCCAGTCGAGGAAGCAGGTGGCCAAGAAGAGCACATCCTTCCGGCCCGGCTCGGGGCAGTCGTCGCCTTCGCCGCCCGTGCTGAACGACGCGCCAGGAAGGGCGGCTGCAGCCCAGCAGCATCGGTGAGCACAGCAGAGCCCCGGGATTTGGGGTTGCTTTGCTTTGGCTTCTGCCAGGCCCCAATCGTTTGTCACCTCCTTCCCTCGCTGTCCCTCCCTGACAACTGCTGGCTGCGTTTTGTCGTTGGCGTGAGCTTGGAAAGCCTCTTATCGCTTCTGCCCAGTCCTCACCCCTGCCCAGAGCCTCTGGAAATGCTTGTCTGCAAAGGGCTCGAGTTCCTATGAATGTTCTGGGGCTTCTGAGGGTTAATCTGTGTCGGCAGGTGGCTCCTCCGTGGCGGCAGCTTTGTCTCCCTGCCCCGCAGCTGCTGATCTGTGTGCAGCTTGTCGCTGCCTCCTGCGCTCCCTTCTGGCGGCGGTTTCCCATTCAGAAGCGCCTGGTGGCGATGCTCCCTCCCTCAGCAGGGCAAAGCCAGCAGTGGGCGCCTCGCCTCCCGCCGCCCCGGCCGCTCACCGTCCGCCTTCCCCACAGCAGCTTCCCCTCCGGGCCGGCCGCCTCGGCGCAGCCCTTCCACGGGATGCTGGACCGGGTGCCCAACGAGCCGTCGTACCGCGCGCCGCTGGAGAAGCTCTTCTACCTCCCCCACGTCTGCAGCTACGCCTGCCTGTCCCGCGTGCGGCCCCTGCGCAGCGACCAGTACCGCAGCCGCAACCCGCTGCTCATCCCCCTGCTCTACGACTTCAGGAGGATGACGGCGCGCCGCAGGGTGAACCGCAAGATGGGCTTCCATGTCATCTACAAGACGCCGTGCGGGCTCTGCCTGCGCAGCATGGCCGAGATCGAGCGCTACCTCTTCGAGACCGACTGCGACTTCCTGTTCCTGGAGATGTTCTGCCTGGATCCCTACGTCCTGGTGGACCGCAAATTCCAGCCCTACAAGCCCTACTATTACATCGCCGACATCACCAGGGGCCGCGAGGACGTGCCGCTGTCCTGCGTCAACGAGATCGACGGCACGCCGCCGCCGCAGGTGGCCTACAGCAAGGAGCGCATCCCCGGCAAGGGGGTCTTCATCAACACGGGCTGGGAGTTCCTGGTGGGCTGCGACTGCAGGGACGGCTGCAGGGACAAGTAGGTGGCGCCCGCCGCTCCGCCCCCCCTGCGCTCGGCCAACCGCGGCTGCGGCGCTGTGGGGCCGCGGCTTCGCCCCCGGGGCTCGGCTTTCCCTGCCTGCCGAAGCCGCGTGCAGGATCGATTCTCTGGGGGCTCGGCTGAGTTCTATTCCTCTCTGCCTGCAGATCCAAGTGTGCCTGTCACCAGCTGACGGTCCAAGCAACCGGCTGCACCCCGGGGGGGCAGATCAACCCCAACTCGGGGTACCAGCACAAGAGGCTGGAGGAGTGCCTCCCAACTGGGTGAGCGTGCGCCCTTTCTCCTCCCCCGCCCTCTTTTCCTTCTTCCCTATTAGTGGCCTCCCCTCCCCTGCCTGCCAAAGGGAGGACAGCTCTGCTCTCTGATAGCTGACGCTGCTCTCCTTTCGTTCAGGGTTTATGAGTGTAACAAGAGGTGCAAATGCAACGTCAACATGTGCACCAACCGCCTGGTCCAGCACGGGCTGCAGGTCAGGCTGCAGCTGTTCAAGACTCAGAACAAGGGCTGGGGCATCCGCTGCCTCGATGACATCGCCAAGGGCTCCTTCGTCTGCATCTACGCAGGTAGGGCCGAGGCTTCGGCTGCAGGGGGCAGCGGAGCGGAGCCAGAGGCGCAAACGCAGCTCTGCTCCCAGCGGCGCTGGGCTGTCGGTGCGGCTGGAAACTCGCGCTGCTTTTGTGCCGACCAGGGAAAATCCTCACGGATGACTTTGCCGACAAAGAGGGCTTGGAGATGGGGGACGAGTACTTTGCAAACCTGGATCACATCGAGAGCGTGGAGAACTTCAAGGAGGGCTACGAGAGCGACGCCAAGTGCTCGTCTGACAGCAGCGGGGTGGACCTGAAGGACGACGAGGAGGACAACACGGGCACGGAGGAGCAGGAGGAGTCCAACGAGGACAGCTCTGATGACAACTTCTGCAAGGACGAGGGCTTCAATGCCAGCTCGGTGTGGCGCAGCTACGCCACGAGGCGACAAACCCGCGGGCAGAAGGAGAACGGCCTCTCAGAAACGGCCTCCAAGGACTCGGGGCTCACGCCGCAGGTCGGCCACGATGAGGCTGCGGCAGCCGCCTCCTGCAAGCTGCCCGTGTCCGAGGAGACCTCCAAGAACAAGGTGGCCTCGTGGCTCAGCTCCAACAGCGTGTCTGACAGCTTCCAGGACAACGACAGCACCTCGTCCTTCAAGATGAGCGAAGGAGGGGAGGCCAAAGGCTGCAGGGCTGATGCTGCCCCGGGGGGCGCGGAGGGAGAGGCGAAGGCGCCGAGGAAGGATGTGAGCTGGGGGCGCAGCCCCGTGGTGGGGGGGTTTCGGGTGCCCTGTGCTCGTCCTCTGCCCCGAGGAGGGGGACCTGGAGCCCCGGTGGTGCGGAGGGTGGGTGGTGAATGGGCCCTGCTGGGGCAGCCGCAAGGACAAGGAGGAGTTTTCATCCTCTGCGTTTCTTCCTTCTGCAGGAACCTGAAGATTCAAGCAAAGTCCCGGGGTAAGGTTCCTTCAATCCTTTTTTCCTGCTGTTTATTATTACTTATTCTTTCCAAATTTGCCTTGGAATGACTTGCTGTGGCTCTGTGGCTGCTCCCCACCTCTTTTCGATGTCGTTAAGCTGCGCCAGAAGGATCTGAGTAGTCGGGGGGGCTCAGAGGTGCTGTTTGAGCTCTGCCTTCCCAACCACCTCTCAGCTCCTCTCCTCCCCTCGCAGGCTCAGCGACCTGGGCAGGCTGTATGGCTACAACCCCAGCCCCCCCAAACTGGAGGGGCTGCGCAGACCCACCAGCAAAACGGCTCTGCTGCAGAGCAGGCGGCACTCGGGGCCCCTGCAGCCCCCCGCCGAGGTGAGCTGCCCCATGGCTGTCAGCTGCTGCTCTCCTCGGAGTGCCAGTGGCTCCTGGTTGAGATTCCCAGGCTGGTGGGGGTCTCTCAGGGCCGAAGGCCCCGGGCCTCAGCTTCTGTGCAGTGGGATGGCGCAGCGCTCTGCACCCAGGGTTGAGGATGCTGTGCACTGCGGGGGGTTGTCCCCCCTCCCTGTGGGTTTCCCTGGAGGCTCAAGGAGCCCAGCCTCCCCCGGAGCCCCAGCACCGCGTGGCTCAGCCCCTGCCAGCTGCCTGCAGATTTCCTGCGGGGTGGGGGGCTCCTTTGCTGGGATGGGGGTCTGGGGGCAGCGCCGCTCAGGAGCTGCGATACTTGCAGGACGTGCTGACCCTGTCCAGCAGCACCGACAGCGATGGGGACAACGGGCCCAAGGTGGAGGGGCAGCCCCAGGGCGCTGCCAACGACAGCGACGACATCCAGACCATTTCATCGGGCTCTGAGGAGGAGGAAGGGGATGAGAAGAAGAACCCCTGCGGTTCAGGTGAGCGCGGGGAGGCGAGGGGCTGCCCCACAGCGCTGCGCTGCTGCTCACAGGACGTGGGAGGGTGAGGAGGGTGGCAGGAGCCGCCCTGCGGCCGCGTGGAGCCGAGCTGCACTCAGAGGTTTCTGAGCCGGGCGGAAGCAGAAGCTGGGCGTCTCGGTTGTGAAGGGCCCAGGGCTCAGCTTTGTGCAGGAGGGTGGACGGCACAGCGCTCTGCGCCTGGGGAGGGGGGGCCCACAGGGAGCCGGGCTGCTGGCGGTGCGGATTCCTCCCGGCCTTCGCCCCCCTGCAGGGCCCATGAAGAGGCAGGTGGCCGTGAAATCCACGCGGGGCTTCGCCCTGAAATCCACCCACGGCATCGCCATCAAATCCACCAACATGGCGGCAGCCGAGAAGGGCGACAGCGCTCCGGTCTGCAGGACGACGCGGCAGTTCTACGATGGAGAGGAGTCCTGCTACATCATTGATGCCAAACTGGAGGGGAACCTGGGCCGCTACCTCAACGTGAGCACAGGGCTGCGGGAGAGCTGGGGGGGTAGAGGAGATGGGGGGGGATGCAGTGGGATGCATTGGGGGGAGGATGTGGGGTGTATTGGGATGCAGTGGGATGAGGAGGGATGCAGTGGGATGTATTGGGATGCACTGGAATGCTGCAGTGGGATGATGGTGTGAGGTGATGTGGGCTGCATTGAGACGATGTGGGATGCAGTGGGATGAGGATGTGGGATGTATTGGAATGGTGCAGTGGGATGCATTGGGACAATATGGGCTGCATTGGGGTGATGCAGGATGCAGTGGGATGGGGATGGTGGTGATGGGGATGATGGTGGTGATGGTGGTGATGGTGGTGATGGTGGTGATGGTGGTGATGGGGATGATGGTGATGTGGGCTGCGGTGCTTTCAGGGGTGCCACTCATTTGTGAGGGTTTCTGCCCCCCCCGCCCCCCAGGGCTCCCTCCGCACCCACAGCTCTGTTCCCTTTGCAGCACAGCTGCAGTCCCAACCTCTTCGTGCAGAACGTTTTTGTGGACACCCACGACCTGCGCTTCCCCTGGGTCGCCTTCTTCGCCAGCAAGTAAATGGAGGAGGGGGCGGCGCTGGGATCTCTGGGGTCTGGGGGCCGCGTCCCTTTGTGGGGTCGGGCCCAAGGCTTCCCCTCCCGGCTGGGAGGTGGGGGGCAGAGGAGGGGGCTGAGGGGGAGTCCGTCGCTGCAGGGCCGTCCCGAGGGCTGGGGGGGGGGCTGGGGAGGGGTCCTTTGTCCCGCAGCATCGCGTGGGGAACAGCATCTCCTTTCCTTGCAGGAGGATCCGGGCGGGCACGGAGCTGACGTGGGATTACAACTACGAGGTGGGCAGCGTGGAGGGCAAGGAGCTGCTGTGCTGCTGCGGGGCCATCGAGTGCAGGGGGCGGCTGCTCTGAGCGCCCGCCAGCCGGACTGCGAGCCGCCGGGGGGGCTCTCACCCCCACCCCCACCCGAGCTGTGCTGTGGGGGGGGGGCTCCGACCCCACAGCGCCCCCCGGCTGCTCCTGTTGCGTTCGCTGGGGCTGGGGGTCGCTGTTGCCGCCACGTTGTTGCACTGGGGGTCTCTTGGAGTTGTGGGGGGAGGGGGGGAATGGAGAGGGTGATGATAAACATCAGTGATGGGGCTGAGAGGGGAAGCTCCCCCCCCCCCCGCCGTGAGATGTAAAGAATTCCTGTTGTTACCAAGCAATAAAACGGGCTTTTCTACTCCCACCTCTCACAGCGCCGTGCCCCCCCTCCCCCTTTTATTTATGTATTTCACTGCAGCTCAGCAGCAGGAGTTGGTTGTTTATTTTCTTTTAAACTTTATTAATATATTTTAACCTTTAAAAAAGAAAAAAACAAAACCAAGAACAAAACCAAGAACAAAACCAAAAACAAAACGACACATTTTGGTCTGATGGCGGTTAATGGTCCTTCCCCCCCCGCCCCCCAACTCCCCCTTCATTGCAGGAGGCAGAGCCCCCCCTGCCCCTCTCCCCCCCCCAATAAATAGAAACAGAATCGCTGCTCGTTGGCCCCCTCTGGCCCACGGGGGCTCCGGGGGGGCACAGCTGAGCCCCACTGACAGAGGACTGGAGGGAGGAGGCCGCAGCAGCGCTGACCCACAGCTCCGTTGGCCCAAACCCCAGCACGACTTCATCCATTCGGCTTTGGGGGTCACCTCCCCCCCCCCCCACCCTCCTCCCACAGCACCGGCATCAATGGGGGGGGACGTGGGGAGGGGGTTTGGGGCGCCGAGGGCAGGAGCCGCCTCTGACCCCGTTAAGGCAGTGGGTGAAAGGCAAAGAGGAGCCGCGAGGTGGAGCAGCAGCCGTGCTGCTTCCCACCCCCCCTCCCCAGTGCTGCGGTCCCAGAGGGGCTGAGGGGGGCAGAGGGGCTCTGCGGGGCCCCGATTCGCGCTGCCGGAGCAGGGAGGGGGGAGGATGGAGGGGGTGGGGACCCCTGGCACTGCGTGACCCCCGGCCGTGGGGGGAGGCGCTCAGTCGTTCTTGCGGTGGTTGTTGTTCAGGAGGGGGGGGGGATGCCCGTTGGACAGGGGGCCGTTCTTCATCGCCTCCTCCTCCTCCTCAGAGTTGTCCGTCTCCTCGCGGTCGCTCCTCTCGTCCTCCACCACCTGCAGGGGGGGGAATTGGGGGCCGCCGTCACTCGGTGCTGCTGTTTTCTGCCAGGCTTCAGCTTCTCCCACCCCCACCGCTGCCCTTTTCTTTCTGCCCCCCCCCCCCCCCCCCCCCCCCCGGGTCACTGCAGCACTTTGAGCTTCACTGCAGCCCAGCGTCCAACTCTGGGCTCCGATCTGCAGCCTCCACCTCATCCCAGGGCGGTGGTCCTGCACCCCCCCCCTTCACCCCAAACTGAATGGGGCCGACGCCCCCCCCCCTCAAACCAGGGCTGTGAACACCCCCAAGATGGGGGCTGTGACCCCCCTGCTTTTCCCCCCCCGTTACCTTTCCAGTTATGAACTTGTGTGCCATGCGGATGATGAGGAAGGCCCAGAAGACGTGCAGCAGCTGCAGCACCCCCATCATGGCGTTGAAGAAGTAGTAGCCAAAGAAGGCCGGGTAGAGCTCCAGGGGGTAAACCACAGTGCAGTGCATGATCCTGGGCAGGGGAAGGGGCTCCGTTACAGACCCCCCCCATCCCGTGGGCCTCCCCCCCCCCCTCAGGTTCAGCCCCCCGCTCACCAGAAGGGCAGGATGACCAAACGGGTGACGATGAAGACGGCAGCGAAGACGATGAAGATGTTGTTGCAGGTGTTCCTCCAGTTGGCGTAGTTGAACATCTTGGCTGACTGTGGGAGGGGGGGTGGGGGTGAGGGGGGAGGGCAGAGCCCCACGTGGGGGTGTGGGGCGGGGGGGGCGCCGTACCTCCAGCAGGTAATCGGAGGAGTCGTGCAGGGCCATGATGAGCGTCCCGGCACGGACGTAGTTGGCAAACCAGGAGAAGCTGATGAGGATGATGGTGGCCACGTGGTGGATGATTTGCTCCTTGAAGTCCTGCGTGCGGCACAGGGGCGGTGGGGGGGGGGGGTCACCCCGGCCCCAATCTCCCCCATTCCTGCTGCTCCCCCTCATCCCAACCCCTCCCGTGCCCCAAAAGCGACCTGGAACCCCAAGGAGGGGTGGGGGGGGGGCAGGGGGTCCCACCTTGCGCTTGACATCAGAAGCGATGCTGAAGAGCAGCGACCAATAGAAGGAGAGTTCGATCATGTAGTACCAGTACTGGGAGGGCAGGATGCTCTGCAAGCCAAGGACGTGTTGGGGGCTCAGGGATTCCATTGTCGTCCCCCCCGCCCGCCGCAGGCATCGATCGATTGACCGAGGGACCGCCCTGGGCATGGAGGGGACCCCCAGAAGCGTGGGGATCTGCAGCCCCACAGGATGGGAACGGGGCGGGGGGGCTCACCTGGATGGGGTACCCCTTCCACACCTCCCGGAGGTCGTAGAACCACGGCTTCTGTGGGATGGGGGAGAGAGACAGAGAGAGGCATTAATGGGGGGCGGGGGGACACCAGGCACGGCGGGGGGGGCACTACTCACATCCACTATGACAGCCATGCCAGCAATGAAAGCAAGAAGGTAAAACGTGAATCGCCAACTGGAAAAAGGAAGCAGACCGTGCTCAGGGGCGCAGCTGGGGGGGGAGGGACGAGGACGGACCCCCACCTCCCGGATCGCACCCTCCCGGGGGGGGGGGGGCTGCACCACCCGGGGCGCCTCCACCTCCAATGCAGCCGGATGGGACCCAGGCCGCGCTCACCTCGCCTCCCGGAACTTCTTGAGCAGGCTGGGCCGGTCCTGGTTGCGGCGGCGGCGGAACCAACGCTCCACCTGGCGCACGGAGCAGCCGCTCTTCCTCGACAGCATCTCCACATCAGCCTGGGGGGGGGGACGGAGGGGACGTTGGCGCCGTGTTGCCCCCCCTCCCCGCCACCCCCTCGGGGTCCCTCCTCACCTGTTTGGGCTGCTTGGAAGTGGCGGCGTAGAACTTCTCCAGCACTGCGTTTGGGGCGGCTCTCAGCCGGACGCGTTCCTTCACACCCAGCAGCCCGGCCAGTGGGGTGGCCACGTACCTGCAGGTGGACAGACGGACCCCCAGCCCCATGACTGCGGGCTGACGCCCCCCAAAGCACCCAGGATCGCAGGGTGGGCGCTATGGGGCTGCCCCCCTCCCTCCAAATGGCCCCAGGTTGGGTGTCAGCGCCGTGGCCCCACATGGTGATGCAGAGCGGCTCCTTCTCCCCCGTTCCCAACAAAGCCCGGTTTGTTCCCAACCTCAGGCTGTGCCCCATTGTTTGCCCAACAAACTGCAGCTCAGATGCGGGGGATGCACAAAGCCACAGCTGTGTGCGGGGGGAGACACAGCATCCCCAGCGCCGCTGTGGGGGCTGCGGGCAGGCAGAGACCCCCAGGGATGGGACCACCAACCCGAGCCCCCACCGAGACACAGAGCCGAGCCTGAGGGGTGCGAAGCCACAGAACCAAGAGCTTGGAGAAGACCTCCGAGATGGCACAGCCTGAATGCCCACCTATGGGCGACAGCTCCCAGAGTGGGATGGGGCTGAGCCGGGGGTGTGGGGTGGAGGTTTGGGATGGGGGTGGAGGTTTGGGATGGGGGTGGAGGTTTGGGATGGGGGTGGAGGTCCCCCAGTGGTCACTCACGTCTCAAAGAGGTGCCGCACGATGAGGAAGAGGAAGGCCATGGGGATGGTGATGTAGAGGTCGGAGGCTTTGGCGTAAACGCGCCCATCGCGGTCCTCCAAATCGGCCCAGGTGAGGTTTGCAGGCAGCCAGAGCCGCTCCCACCAGAAATAACTGCACAGCGTCTGGAACATCCTGCAGGACGGGGGGGTGAGGGGTGAAAACCCCCCAAAGGGGCGCAGAACCACGGAGCCAAAGAACCCGTGGGGCCACCAAGGAGAAGCGGCACCCAGAATGGGAATGAGCCCCAGTGACCCCAAAGGGCCCCAATGGGCCTCAGCACCCCCAAAGCTCCCCAATGACCCCAAAGTCCCCATAGGGCCCCAATGCCCCCAAAGCCCCAGCGGGCCCAAATGCTTCCAAACGGCCCCAGTGCCCAAATGGGCCTCAATGCCTCCAAAGGGAACCAATGCCCCCAAACGGCCCCAGTGGGCCCCAATGCTCCCAAACCCCCACTTTGGGGTCACGGCAGATCCCCGCGGATCGCTCCGGTCCGGCGCGGACTTTGACCGGCGCTGTGCGATCATTAACCCGCCCGTTCCGTTCCCGGATCCCCGCGGCCCATCGCGGCCTTTCCTTCGGGGCACAAAGCGGCGGGGCTCCCCGCAGGGCGCAGCGGGGCGGGCGGCGCTCACGGTCGCCCTCCGGGTTTCCTTTGGGCACCGAACCGAGCCGCCCAACCCCTCGGTTCCCGTTCGCCGTTGCGGCCCCAAAGCGCTCCCCGCTCCCCCTCCCCCCCCCCGCGGGGCCGCCCCGGTCCCACCCCGGGCCTACCGCGGCCTTCCGGAGCTCCGAGCCCGGGGCGGGGGGGTACGAAGGGGCTGCCAAAATGGCGGCCGGACCGCGAGACCGCGCCGCTCCCCCCCTCCGCCCCCCCCGCCCCACTCACTCCGCCGCCCGCCGCCTCAGCGCCGCCGCCGCCGCCGCCCCCCCCGCGCCCCGCAGAGGGCGGCAGTGACGTCACCGCCAACGCCGCCGCCGGGCGGACCCGGGGCGGGGGGCGGGGCTTTTGCGGGAGGTGGGCGTGGCCTGGCGCGTGCCGGTTTTTTCCTGGGGAGTGGGCGTGGTCTGGGGGCGGGGTGGGCGTGGCCGCCGGCCCGCGAGAGAATCGTCGCCGCGGGCGATGCCGGGAAGGGGCGGGGCTTCACGGGAGGGGAGCGCGGGGGTCACGCGTGGCCCCGGGAGCGCGCGCCCTGTGGGCGGTCCGTAGCGGGGTGCGGTGCGGTGCCGTGCGGTGCGGGCGCGGCCCCCGCCTTCCCCGCCAGCCCTCCTCGCAGCGCCGCTATGGGCACCCCGCCCACCCCACGCAGCGCCTCACCCCCCCGTGACCCCCACGTCCCTACAGCCCCCCACGCGCCCCCTCTCGCAGCCTCTGTGTTCCCACGGCCCCCCCGCACCCCTCTATTCACACCTGTGGACACCCCGCTCCTCCCCCCGCAGCTCTTTGGACACTTCTGTACCCCCCAACACCCCCCCAAACAGCTCCTACAGCCACCCCTGCATCCCCCATGTCACCCCCACCCCCTCCTCTGTCCGTACCCAGGGCTCCTACCCCCCTACAGCCGCTCCTGTGCTCCCTCCACCGTCCCCCCTGACCCCAACACAGCCCTCACCCACCCCATCCCTCCCTCCAGCCCCTATAGCCGACCCCACACCCCACACCACCCCTCCATCCCCAACAGCACCCACAGCAATGGGCAAAGTCCTTTATTGGCTAAGGCGATGCTGTGGGCGGGGGCACACATCTCCCCCCCACGCGGCCCCCCCACTCCTGAGGGTCCATAGTGGGGGGGGACCGGGGGGGGAACCCTGCTCCCACGGGTTCCTCACCCCCGCATTAAGGCCACTGGAAAAACAGGGACGGGTCCCAGCAGTGTGCAAGGAGAGACCCCCCCACCCCCACATCTCACACCACATCGTCCCCAGGATCTGCAGAGGGTCCCTGCAGGACGGGGGGCCCGGGGGGGGGGTCGGCTACAGGAGGGTGCAGTCCGAGTTCTGTTTGTGCCGCTGCCTCCGCTCCGGCGTCGGGCGGCCGCCCTGCTGTGCTCGGCCCTACAGACAAACAGCAGGGATGGGGACGGAGGGAGGACGGAGCAGAGGAGCACAAAGAGGGGACCCTGATACCTGCGGGGGGGCCGGGGGGGGGCCGCTGCTGCTGCTGCTGCTGCTGCTGCTGGTACTCCTCCTGCTGCAGCTGCCGTGCCAGCTCCAGGTCGCTGAGCACCGAGGGGCCCTGGCCCTGCTGCTGCTGCAGGGAAAGGGCCATCATGTAGTCCTGGGCACGGAGGGAAGCACAGAGAGCGGTGGGCACGGTGCGGGGGGCACCCACCCGCAGGGGGCTCCCGCCCCCTTGTGAGCCCTCACCTGGTCCAGCTGGCTCTGCTCTGGCGCGGCTGCCTCTTTGCCCAGGGCATGGCTGAGGTGGAACTGCGTGTCACAGAAGCAGCTGTCGCCATCCACGTTGTGAAGGCTCTCCCACACCACGCGCTCCTCCTGCAGGAAGCCCTGGTCCGTCACCAGCAAGTACAGGTGGCCCTGTGGACAGGAGAGGGGGACGGAGAGATTCAGAGCCATGGGGGGGGACTTACAGCCCCCTCCCCTTCTGCATGCTGGCTGCCCCCAGCGACTCAGCTGTGCTGCTCCATCCATGGGGCCACGCTGCCCCCACGAGTGAGGAATCCCTTCCCAACCTCTCCTCTTTCAGCTTAAACCTCCCTCCCTGGTCCCATCCCCACACAAAGTCACCCTGCATCTGTGTTCAGCCCTGGAGGGCTGTGCCCGGGCTGCGCTGCCCAGGGACTGTCCCTGCAGGGCAGCAGGGCAGCGATCAGCACCGGGTCACAGCGCACCTTGTGCTTTATCATAGTGCTGAAGTGGTTGTTGCGGAAGAAGACGCTCAGCTCCTCCTCCTTCACGGCGGCCGTCAGCTCGCACAGCCCGTGGTACGTGAGCTGGGAGGCCGTGGACTCCAGGAACTGCTCAGCAATCAGCCCTGGGGGTGGGGGGGACGTGAGAGCGGGGCCGGGGCGGCCCTGAGCCCCCCAGCACGGCTCCCACCTTCAGTCACCAGGTTGGGGTCGCCGGAGTGTTTGCAGGTGATGATCTTCTCCACCAGTTGGTTGTAGCTCAGTTTGCCCACGGCTCGCACCGCCTCGGGGCTCTGAAACGGGGGGGCGATGTGCAGGAAATGGTGAGGATGGGAGAAATCGCACCGAGGGGGGGCGGCTGCCACGTCCTGCCCCGACCCAGGGGGCTCAGCCCCACTGTGGCGTCACTGCGGCATCCCTCGGGGCCAGCGGTGCCCCAGAGAGAGCCCAGCCCCGGCGCCCACCTGCGGGTCCACCAGCCAGCCGTGGTACAGCGGGACGTTGAGGAGGTCGAAGACGATGCACTCTGGTGTGTACTCGAAGTCGGAGACGCCCGTGAAGCGAACGTTCACATCCAGACCCGTGGAGAGCTTGGGCAGCACCATCATGGTGTCATTGACGTTCTGGGGAGCGGCACCAGGTCCTGCTCAGGAGGAGCCCAGGGCCCAGCGCCGCGCAACGGCCGCGCTCAGAGCTGGGAGACGTGAGGCACCCCGCCGTGCACAGCAGGGAAATGGGGGGGTGGCCCCCGTCCCGCCGCGCTGCCCACCTGCTGGAAGTTCAGCTGCAGCCCCTCCGACTTCTCCTGGGGTTTGATGGACAGGATGCAGTCCCCTTGGATGCAGCGCAGAACGGTCACTGCGGGGCTCCCAGCGGCGCACGGAGCCCAGCGCAGCTCAGCCCCACCTTGGGAATCCCTCCCCTGTCTGTTGCTCCTCTCCCCAACCAAAGCCCCCCAGAAGAAAGGGTCTGGGCCCCACGTCCCCCTCCTCCTCTGCACCCGGAGGCAATATCCCTCAGAAGCTGTGCACAGGGAGCGTGGCGGGAGGACGGACCCCACGGGCAGCACTGCAATGGACCAACGGGTGGCAGACGGGCCACTGCCTCACACCCAGCCCCCAAACCCAGAGTGACAGCACTGCCCCCCCCCCCACTCACCCAGATGTGCCATCAGCTCTTCCGATGTCACCACCTCCTTCTGCGGGGGCAGCTTCACCTGGAAGCACATTGGATGGGGGTGGGTGGTCAGAAGAGCCCCCCAGTGCCGTAAGCCCCCCAGCTCGGCAGCACAGACCAAGCTGGATGAGGCGGCAGGCCGAGACGCCTTCGCCCTCCTTTTCCTTCCCACCGTGTCACCTCACAGCCCCCAGCCGCCCCCCCCAGAAGTCCCTATCGGGGTTCCGTGGAGCAAATGTGTCCGACCCCATGGCCCCCCGCTGCTCACCTTCCACTGCAGGAAGAGGATGTTCATGATGGCCAGCAGCGGGCAGGGCCCGTTCTCACTCTGGGTGATGATGGGCGTCCGTTCTCCCTTCCACGTGATCCACTTCACACAGTAGAAATCCGGCTCAGGCTCACGGCTGGGGGAGCGGGCGCTGGGGGGCTCAGCCGCTGCCTGGGGGGATGCATCGCCCTCCCTGGTGGGCAGCTCCTCCTGGGCACCTCGGCTTCCGCTCTCCTGCTGCTCAGGGGGCTCCTCTGTGGTGCTGGGATGGGGCACCTCCTCCTGCAGTGCCGGGCTCTGCCCGCTGGCAGACGGAAGTTCCCCCTCTTGTTCGGACCCCCCCGCGTCCCGTGGCGGCTGGCAGGGCTCAGGGCTCTTTGGGCATTGGGCATCGTCCCCCGTGGTGCTGAGCATCGCCCCCAGCTCAGACTGCAGCTCCATCCCGGCAGCTCAGAGCATCTGACAGCAGCGCAGAGTGGTCCCGAGGATCCTCTGATGGGGCGGATGCTCCCAACAGAGCACTCAGTTCCGCCCTGCTGCGGTCCCAACCTCCGCTTTCTTAGGATGCAAAGTCTGGATACTCCACAAAAAAGCACATGTGGAGCCCGACTCCCCCACCAGGCGCTGCCTGTCGCTTCAAAACAACGGGAGCAATCCAAAGGAGCGCTGACCTGAGGCACCGAACTGCACAGCAGAGCTGAAAGGCCCCTCCAGGGGCTGCCGGCCCGCAGGCGCTGCTGGAAGGTGTCCTCACAAGCTCCTCCTGCTCCGCTCGGCCGCTCGCTGTGGATGCCAGGCAGCGCTGCCCCAGCTCTGCCTCTGTGTTTGCATCCGCGTCCCGGCCGCCGGCAGCTCAGCAGGTTCGGCTCCCTGTGCCCCCAGCAGCAAGGAGCGAGGGCTGCGAGAGCCGCCAGAGCCGAGCTGAGGGCTGAAGCGTTCCACCCGCACCCTTATCCTGCTGGCAGCCCAGCCAGAGCCACGGGGCGGAGGACGAAGGTGTCCTTGAAGGCGTTTATCCCCGCCGGATGATCACCGCAGCCAAAGCCTGGAGTTACGCAAACACGACACGGCCGCTCCGCGCAGTTCGGATCTGCCCACCTGCAGCTCTGCCCATGCTGGTGTTCCTCCCACAGCCCGTCCTGCACAGAGACCAGAAAGGAAACCAGTTGGACGAAGCGGCGCCACCAACGGCGCAGCTCTGCCGCCTCCCCGAGCCCAGAGGTGCAGCATCGCCCAGAGCCGCAGCCCCGAGCTGCGCTGGGTGTCAGCGAGGCTCCACGCAGAGCTCCGGCCGCCCCCCCCACCTGTCCCCATTTTCCACACTGCCGCCTCTCCCCACGGGGCCGCACGGCTCTGCTGAGTCTCGCACCCGGGCTGAGTCACCAACAGATCCCATTACGCCTTAATCCTCCTCCTTCCCCTCCCTGCCCAGCGCCGAGGCCGTTTCCAACCCGGCGGGGCAGCAGGGAGGGCAGCGGCGGATCGATGCAAACAGGCGCCGCCTGCTGTGGGGAGCCGTCGGGGCTCAAGGGAGCGCTGGCCGGACGACGAGGAGCCGCACGGCCGCGAACCCGGACGAATCCGTTACGCCGCCTCCGCGGAAGCTCCGCGCTCAGTCACACTCGCGCAACACGGAAGGAATTCGGGGACCAATGAGGGCCAACGAGCCCAAATACGGCGACCTCCGTAAAACCAATGAGCGCTGCTCATCTCGCCAGGACCGGGCGCTGCGGGCTGGGCTCATGGCGCCGGCGATCCGCGCAACCGAGCCGGGTTCTGCCGGTCACGAGCGGCGCCTCCACGTGGCTCGGGGCGGCCGGCGGGCAGCGCGGCCAAAGGCTGGCGGCCCGCAGCGCGCACCGCTCCCCGTTCGCTCTCCTCTCCGCGCATCGCGCTTACTCTCCAGCGGCTGCAGCCGGCCGCGCTGCTCCGTTTCGCCCAGCGCGGGGGCGACCCGTGGGAGCTGCTGACCTGAGTGACGAGCGACCGTGGAGATCGGACAGGAGCTTTCGGAGCCCGCTAGCAATAAGGAGCGCGGCTGTTGGCACTGTTGATGCTAAGGGTGATGCTGCTGTCGAGGAGGCGCTGCACGGAGCTCTGACGGCGGCGAGGCCCCTGCTGGCCTGCCCTGATGCGATAGGTCACAGGAGCGAGGCTCTCGTCCCCTCCTGGTGCTCCCTGAGCCTCCGGATGCAGCAGCAGTGCACCCAGCAGAGGATAAGATGGATGTCGATTTGTCCTCATCCCACATCCCTCCTCCGCTGCCTCCCCCCGTTCGTTGGATGAGGAGTCAGCGACGTTTTGTGACTGCGCGCCTCGCTGCGGGAACAAAAGGACCCGTTGTCGAGGATCCGGATCTCGATCCTAAGGACTCTCAGACCATTCGGCAGCGACACCGCGCCGCGCCCGAAGCCGTGCTGCCTGGGCGGAGCCGTCCGGAAGAGCAGCTCGCCGGTGTTGGTGTCGCGGTCCGGGGGGAAAAGGGAGGGCGGCGCGTCTGCAGAGCGAGGAGCGTGACTGCAGGAAGGGCGGCCTCGGAGAGACAGGCAGCCTCGGCGGGCGGCGCGATGCTGAGGGTGGTGAGGTGTTGGAAGTGGCACGGAATCGGTGGGGAAGGAAGCTGAACACTGCTGACGTGTTTTTTGGAAGCAGGGAAGAAGGGAGGAAAAGGTGAAGGGCTTCAGAAAGGAAAGGGTGCAATAGGGGAGAACTGAAGGCTGAGGGAAAGGATTTAGGAAAGCGGCGTTGGCCAGGTCAGCATTTGGTGGTCGAGGAGGGAAAAGAAGAGTCCTCGGATCCAGAGCAGGAGCCGGATTTATTTCCACCCGACCTGGACGGCTCTGATCCGGGACAGAGATGGAAAGGGGCAACCAAGGATGCTTTTATAGATGGAGCGATGCTGCCAAAATCTTTTACTGCCCCGCTTGTATTATGGGGAAAGGCACAGAATGGCCTGGGCCAACATCTCCACTGCCACGGTGGAGCTGGGGAGATTCAATTGTTTGGCTGGCATTGCCGAGCTACCTAACTACAATTCAGCCTCGGAACACAGGCATTTGATAGAGAATCTCTGGAATATCTCAAGGCTGCACCACAAGGATTGCGTTTGTCAGGTCAGTACGGCAGCGTGTTTGTATGATGGGTTCCTGTGATGGACGGGATGAAAACACTTGGGGGCGCCTGGCAGCGCGTTGTTACTTCATGGAACGATTGCTGCTGCTCGGTCCAGCAGCCCCGGAGGGTGCAGGACACAGAACCTCACCACGCGGCCAAAGGCACAGAAACCACGGGGACTCGCGTTGCCCCGGCTGCTTTTTGATCGGGCAAAACGTGGAATCCCCCGGAAGTTTGGGTCTGGATGGACGGCTGCAGGCCTGCTTAAATATGGCATTGTGCTGTTAATTGTGGTTTTGTCTTCTCATTTGCATATCTTGCTGCTTACTATGCAAGCAAGGCACGATTACGTGCAGCACTCTGCGCTCTTCGTGGGAAAAGGAATCCCGCTGTCTGGGCCCCCAAGTCCTACGGCCCCTTTAAATAATAACAAAAGGAGATGTGGAGAAACTGCGAGGTGTTGGGGCACAGGGGAACGTTGGCCCGACGATGAGGGGCCTCTTACGGCTGCGAGCGCGGATGGATTCGTTAAGCCATAGCTGCAGGAGCTCAGTGCTTGGTCACACTCCTGCAGAACACGGAAGGGACACGGGGACCAACGATGGCTAACTGGATCCCGCGCGGCGACCTTTATTAAACCGATCAGCGCGTTCCCATCTCACCAGGACCGGGCGCTGCGCCGCGCGAGCAGGGATCACAAGCAGGCAATGCGCGCAGCTGAGCAGCGGCAGCGCAGCGCTGCGTGCGGCCCCGCGGGGCTCCGCCGTTCAGAGCGCAGCCGCCCCGCGCACGGAGGACGCAGAGCGCAGTGCAAGCGCTCAGGGCTTCCTCACGGCCCCGCCGCCCCCCACAGCAGCAGCGGTCAGGGACCCCCACACGGCACCCCCTGTGCGCTCTGCTCCCATCCGGGTGCGGCTGAACGGGAAACTTCCAAGGGAAGAAGCGGGGCACTTTTGGAGAGCGTTGCGCCGCTTCGGTGCCGGCTCCGCGCCTTCCCCGCCCACCGGGGATCCCGAAGTCAAAACGCAGCCAAAGATGAGGCAAAATCCTCCAAAACGCACCGAAACCCAAACGCTCGGCTGTGAGCTCCGCTGCCAGAAGGGGCTCCTTTCCCAGGCGAAGCCGAGCAGCCGCTCCCCGCCCCGTCCCTGCGCCGTCTCACTGCGCCCAATTCACTTCCAAAGCGGGCGGGCAGACAGCAGGACGCCGCGGCCCGCAGCCCTTCCCTCGGCGTGGCTCTGAGTCACCCTCCCACGTCAGCCCGTCCCCGGCTCGCCCTCCTGGCACCGCTCAGCTCTGACAGCAGCCCTTCCCCCCCCAGCAGAGGCCCAGGAGCTCCGGCACGCGCCACGAAGGCGCCGACCCCGCAAACCCACCCTCGGGCTGAAGGGCTCTGCAGGTTCAGAGGGTCCTGGCAGCTTTAAACCAAACCAGCTGCGGAACTGGGAAAAGCTCTGCGGGGAGAGGGCGGCTTCGCCGGGTTTGGACCGAAGCAGCGCAGTCAGACCCCGCCTTCCCTGGGCGTTATGGCAATAAAGGCACCGCGACCCGGCAGCTTTATAATGAGCCCGTCCCCTTTGCCCCCCAGGAGCCCAAGGAGTGCTGCGCTCTTGGAAAGGAAGACCCACAAGGGAAGCAAATGGGTGCGCAGTGCTCAAAGGCAAACTGAAAGCTCAGAGCTGCCAAGGTAAAGCTCGCCATTCCCCACTGCCGGGATGGGAACCACAGCCCAGCGTTACGCTTCAGAGGTAGGAAGCAGAAAAACAACGCTGTGAATTGCTCATCCCACAGCACGAAAACAAAGAGGAATTCAGGCCTGGAGCCAGGGAAGCAAAGCACTCAAACAGCCAAGCAGCAGCAGAGCGCTCTCAAAGGAGCGCGGGGCCCAAAGCAAAGCCGCGCTGAAGCGCTCCGCTGGACGGAGGCCATGAAGTCGTCCTGCGCTGCTGCCCCGCTCCTTTCTGCGCAAAACCACGGCGTCCAGCAGCCACGGCGGGGAGGTGAGAATAAAAGCGCGCTGCTGGTGCTGCAGAGCAACAAACCTCCCTGCTGGGAAATGCGACGCCCGCACTCCCCGGTGAGCCCACAGTGCAGCCCCGGCTGGGGCGGCCCCGCAGGGAGCTCAGGGCAGCAGGACAAACAGGTCTGAAAGCCTGCAGCGCTGCCTCACCTGGTCGTGGGCTCCACGGCTCGAGCTCCTCTCACGGGTGCTTTTCCAAAGCTGCTGCAAACAGGCGCCAGCAGGAAGCCCCAGACCGGACCCGCTGGTTGGGCCGGCTTTCAAACAGGAAATCCTTCAGGATTTCCAAATCTTTTAGCATTTCCTGCACAGAGCAGCGCCCGAGATTTGCCGGTGGGGAAGGGGCGCAACCAGCAGCCCGGCCGCGCAAGGAGCTCTGCCTGCCCACCGCGGGCACGGCGTGGGGAAAAGGAGCCGAGGAGCCTCCCGGCTTCACGACGCCTCCCGGAGGAGCCGGGCGTGGGCTGGGAGCGCGGCGCTCACCTTCCCCCCAAAATCCGGCCGTGCCACACGGGAAGCAGCAGGCAGGGCTGTCGGGAAATGCGGACGCGTCTTCGGCAGCGGGCCGCGAACGGCGGGCGGGGAGGAGCGGGGATGGAAGCGCCACGTTCCGAGTTCGGATCCCGACCCCCGCAACGCGCCGCGTTTGGAGCTCAGTGCTGAAGGGCGGGGCGATGCTCGCTGCTCCCCCCGTCGCGATCCATCCCTAATTACTGCTGTCATTAATTGCGTCCGCCGATATTTCGCGTCGCCGTTTGAAACCCGGCAGCTGCCGGGATTCCTCCCAGCACACAGAACCGCCCGCTGTGCCACCCGCGCCCCCCGGCTCCCCCCGCCCTCACCTCGCTGCGCTGCCGCCGTCGCCGCCGTTTTTCCTCCTTTTTCCCCCTTTTTCCTCCTCCTTCCCTTCAGCGCAGAGGCGCGGCCCGCACGCCGCCAGGCCTACGCCGGGAGGGCGGACTTAGGGCGGAGGAGGAAGGGCGGGGGGAGGAGAAAGCGGCAGATAAACAACCACACGGCGGGGCCGGGCCCGGAGCCGCCCTCCCCCGGCCGCCGGTTCGCCTTAAGGCGGGGGAAGGCCGGCGGAGAGCGGCCTACGGGCCGGGCCTACACCTGCAATCTACACGGGCAGCGCCTGCGGCCTAACCTGAGGCCTATGGGCCGGGCCTACGCCTGCGGCCTACGGGCAGCGCCTGCGGCCTACACCTCGGGCCTGGGCCCAACCCTCCCAGCAGCCGGCCTGCGGAGCTCCGGGTGTCCCCCGTGCCCGGGGCCGCTCCGCCTCTCCCGGCAGCCCGCGCGGTGCTGACGCCCCGCCCTCGAGGCCGTGCCGGGCCGTGGCGCGGATTGGGGGCCTGGGCCGGGCGGTGGTCGCCGCCGTCATGGAGCGGTTCTTGGAGGGGCGGCGGGCGGCCCTGCAGGTATGGCCGGGAGGGAGCTGCGGGGTTGGGAGACGCGGGGGGTTGCGGGACAGTGGGTAGAAGGGGATACGTGGGGGTGGGCGTAGAGGGGGTTTGGGTTTGGGGACACGGGAACACCGCAGGAATGCGGAGGGTGTGGAAAGTGGGACTCGTGGGGACGGGGGCGGGCAAATCCCACAGACTGCACTGTGTGGGGTGCAGGGGGACGAACAGCACGCAAATGGTGGGGTGCGACCCCCATTACCTCTGCAGGAGCCCACATTCCCCCCCACCCCAGGGCTGGAGGTGACAGCGCTGTGCCCTGCACGCCTGCGCCCCTCCGTGGAGCTCCTCCACCCCGGCCCTGGAGCCACAGCACACGGGTGGCTGGGGGGACCCCCTCCCCACGTCCTCCCCTTCTTTGGGGCTTTTGGCGGGAGGTGGGGGACCTGCAGTGAATGGCACAGGCGCTGGGCTCGGCCCGCCGCTGTTTACTTCTTTGGTGGAATACATAAGGGAATCTGGGTTATGCTGTGAAGTATTTGTCACTGGGGAAAAGTCTGCAGGCAGGGCGTCACCCTGCAGCGTTGTGTGCTGTGCTGAGGGGAGGGATTTGGGGCAGAGGATCTGTGGGGTGACAGTGGGGTTCCTGCTGCTGCCTGGGCTGAAAGGGGCATTTTGGGGGTCAGAGCCCCACACTGACAGCGTCTGCTAGCTGGGTGAATTGGGGCAGCAGTTAGGGCTGAAAGTTCTGCTTGCTTTTCCAGAAAACCTCCACCTCCAGAAAACTCACTTTGGTCTGAGGTTAAAGTAATAAGAGTCCACAGTGGGTCCTCCATCTCCCACGGGTGCTGCATCCCTGGGTGGGGGAGGATCTCAATTTCCACTGCTGCACTGCTGTGTGACCTGCTTGGGTTTTTCCTCTCCCAGTTTCTCACTCGTGTGCTGTTAACGTGAGGCTTTCAAGCCGCAGAGCAGCCCTGCCTTGGTTTCCCCCTTGGTTTGCCTGTTCCCTGCGAGCTGCTCCTGGGGGTGCTGCTGTGTGAGGCCACAAATGGCTCCGCGCGCCCCCAGCTGTGTCCTTCGGGGGCTTTTGGAGGCAGACGCGTCCCAACGGGGCTGACGTCTCACTCGTTGGCAGGAGCACATCCAGCGTCGCCAGGAGGTGCACGTGGTGATGGGCAACGAGGCCTGCGACCTGGACTCCACCGTGTCTGCCCTGGCGCTGGCCTATTTCCTGGCAAAGGTGAGGCTGCCTGCGTGCTGCTGGGCAACCGAGGGGCTGAGGGGACGCCGCGCCGGGTGCTGATCCCCCCATGCAGACCTCCGTGCCACCCAGAGCCGCCTTCATCCCGGTGCTGAACATCCCACGCGCCGACTTCGCCCTCCGCACGGAGACGACGTTCCTGCTGCGGGAGCACAGCATTCCGGACTCCTCGCTCATCTTCCGCGATGAGATCGACCTGGCGGGGCTGCACAGCGCCGGGCTGCTCTCACTGACCTTGGTGGATCACCACGTCCTGCCCAGGTGAGCACCGGGATGCGCTGCGCCGCGCCGCTTCTTCCTCCCCATCGTGAAGCGGTCAGATTTTAGCGCAGGGTGGGTAAAACCTTTGCCCTTCCGGGGTATTTTTAAGGCAGGAGGAGAGGAGCAGAGGGGTCTCTGCTGACAGTGGTGCATGGCAGGGGCGCGCCGGGGCTGTGCCAGGGCTCTCACCGTCCCCATCTCACCCGCCAGCGCCGACGCAGCCCTGGAGGAGGCCGTGGTGGACGTGCTGGACCACCGGCCGCTGGAGCGGGAGTGGGCACCCAGCTGCCAGCTCACGGTGGAGCTGGTGGGCTCCTGCGCCACGCTGGTGACAGAACGGATCGCCCAGGGCCCCCCGGGTGTGCTGGACCGGACCACGGCGGCGCTGCTGCACGGTGAGGCTGCCGGTCGGGCTCTGCTCCCCCGGCGTGGGGCTCTGCTCCCGTGTGCCGACAGCCCCGGTCCCCGCAGGCACCATCCTGCTGGACAGCGTGAACCTGAGCCCCGCGGCCGGCAAAGTGACGCCCCGCGACGTGCGCTGCGTCTCCCTGCTCGAGTCGCGCTTCCCGGAGCTGCCGCCCCACGACAGCATCTACGGAGCTCTGCAGGCAGCCAAGTTCAACGTCTCAGGTGTGGTGCTGGGGGCTCGGCGGCACCGTGCCGGGCGCTGGGCTGTGTCTGTGGTGCTCGCGCTCAGCCCCTCTCTCTTCCCAGGGCTGACGACGGAGCAGATGCTGCGGAAAGACCTCAAGACCGTCTCCGGTGATGAACAAGTCCTCGCCACCAGCGGCATCTACATGGACATAGAGGTGAGGCTCAGCGAGGGGGCTGAGGCCCAGCGCTGTGATGTGTGACACCGACCTCTGCCCTCCTCCTCCAGCTCTTCCTGCGCCGCCCCGGTTTGCTGCAGGACCTGGAAGCGTTCTGCCAGGCTCGTGGCTACTCCGTGCTGGTGGCCATGACGGTTTCCTTTAACGAGTGCTATGAGCCTAAGCGGCAGCTGGCGGTGTACAGCCGGCACGAGGCGCTGCGCAGCACGGTGAGCCGGCACGAGGGTGTGCAGAGCAGGGCGTTTCGTCCTTAGAAGCCCCCGGTTCAGGGCCGGGGGTGTCAGAGCTGCACAAAGAGGCTGCCTTCTGTCCCCTCCAGGTGTGCCATGCGCTGGAGGAGGCCACAACCCCGGCGCTGCAGCTGCAGGCCCTGCCCAGCCCCTGGCCCTGCATCAGCGCCTACGCGCAGGGCAACACGCTGGCCTCCAGGAAGAAGGTGCTGCCCATCCTGCGGGCCGCTCTGGGGGGGACGCCGGGCACCGCAGCAGGGATGGAGGAGGAGGTGGCCCCCCCACCCACCCCGATGAACAGCCTGGTGGAAGAGAGCCCGCTGGCGCAGGCTGTGCCCCCCATCTGCCCCCAGGCTGTGCTGGAGCGGGTCAGCCGCATGGCCGCCGAGCAGCCGCCCCCCGACTGTGACAAGTGAGGGGCCGAGGTGGCGCTGGGGTGCTGTGGGGTCCCGTCCCCAGCACGGAGCCGCTGCTTCCTCTGAGCCCGGCTGGCTGCCGCAGCCCCGTCCTCACTGCCGACTGCCCCAGTGCCCCCCTTCCCTCCGGGGTTGGTGCTGTGGGGCCGCAAGGAGCCGGGCAGCACGCGGCCCACGAAGGCACTGGGGCTCTGAAGGAATTCTTCCCCTCCTGGCCGTTGGGGGCTGAGTGCCGCAGCTGGGCACGCGGCTGCCTGGAGGCCGTTAGCTGCCCTTTCAGTACTAAATTTGCCTCTTCCCCCCCACTGCTGGCTGTCGGTTTTTCTTCATTAATCCCCAGTGCTGCCCCACAACCCCGCAGGTTGTGCTGCGCAGCCTCCTGGGCTGGGTTGGGGGTGTGACGGAGCCAAATCCCCACATCCAGCCCCGCGTCCCCCCACACTGAACAGCCTGGGCCGCCCGCGGGCCCCATCTCTGCCTAGCACAAGATTTTATTTCAAAGGTGGGGTTCTGTTGTTTTTCCAGTGGGTTTTCCAGGGGGATAAAAACTGACTCAAGCATCCGCGCTCACCGTGAGGCTGAGCAGCCCGGGAGCACAGGGGAGGGAAGGGGCGCTCGGCTGCCCGCGTGGCTCCGGCCTCTCGTTCATCTTGTTCCTGTTCAGCCCCGGCGCGATTTGAACTATGTACACGTGCGCCTGAATTGGGAACCTGAGAGTCCCTCCTTCCTGGGGGAGCAGCCGGTGCCGGTGAAAGCCTGGCGGTAGCGGGAGAGGCCAAGTGGGGGATTTTGAGCTTTAAAAAAACCAAAAGATCTCCTACAAAAGAAGGAAGGCGGAGGCTCGCTGGCGGCGATGCCGGCTGAAGGCTGGAGGAAGTGCGGCTCGGTGGCAGCGCTGGAGCTGCAGGGCGCCCGATGCCGGGGCTCCGAGGCTCCGCGGCGCCTCCCCCGCTCGGCCCCTGCAGCGCAGCCCGCCCCGCTGCCGTCCGACGGGGAAACCGAGGCGTGGGGGGCAGCGCCGGGAGGGGCCCGTGGGAGACAGCAGCGCCGGCTGGAGTGTGGGGAAAGGGAGAAGGCGGAGGATTTGGCACATCGTGGCCGTGCGCGGCGTCTCCCGGTGCGGGCTGCGCTGCTCTGCTGCCCCCTTCATCGGCGGAAGGGGGGACCTGCGGGGGGCGACCCAGAGCTGCTGGGACGGCCGTGGGGCTCCGCCTGCACGAGTTACCGCGGGAATCGAGCGCTCCAGGTTGGCTTTTCCTCCGGTGTGGGGATCAGGCAGTTCAAGTTCGGGCTGAAAGAGCCAAGAACCTGCAAAGTTGGAGAGACGGCAGGTTAAAAAACTGCCCGGGCGGCGCCTCGTTGGATGCCTTAATTAGCAGCGCGCCTCGGACGGGGACAGCGGGCGCTCAGGGCTCCCCGCTCCTGCCCGGCTTTGTACTCACGATGCTACAACACGCGGGAGCTGCTCCACTGCCGCTCCCGGCCGCCTTTGGACCTCATCTCCTGCACTGCGCCTGTCTGCAGGGAGAGGAGAAACGTTTCACCACCGCGGCGACGGCTCCACCAACCCGGGGCGCCCGGCACTGAGGAGGAAACGCCGCCGCGCCGCCCGAGGGCTGCAGCCCCCCGGAAGGGCAGCACGCGGAAGGAGCCGCTGCGCAGGGTGGGATCGCGGCAGCCCCCAGCCCCCAGCCGTACCATGGGCAGCCCCTCGCCCGCAGCCATGTCTCCGGAGCCGATGTGCGTCAGGTGCACGAAGTTCATGGGCTCGCCGATCATGGAGCGGTCGATCCGTCTCCTCCTCTTCTTCTGCGTGGGGATGAAGGCCGTCAGCCCCCCTGCGCCCAGGACCCCCCAGCACCATCCTGCCCCCCCAAAGCGCCGCAGCTACTCACAGGCTGTGGTTTCTCCACGACGCAGCAGCCCAGCTTGTGCCAGAAGTCGCTCATATTTGCGGTGCCTTCCAGCTTTCCTCCCGGCGGGGCGGGGGCTGCGCCGCTGCAGAGACCCCCGTGTGCTCTCACTCCATGGGGACGGGGGGGGGAGGCACCTGAGGGGGGGACAGGGAGAAGGATTTGTCCCCGAGTGGCACCGCAGCTCAATGGGGCGCAGTGGGGTCGGGCTGAGAGAGGCGCTGCGGGGAAACTGAGGCACGGCGCTCGGGAAGGGGGGGAGGGGGCAGCCGGCATCCCGACAGCCCCAACCTGACCCTCAGTGCGCTGAGCGTTGACCCACGGCACGCAGTGGGGGCGACCCGGAGCCCTGTGCCCCCGGTGCGGGACGTGGGGGGATGCTGCCATGGGACGGGGGCACGGCAGTGAATCGCAGCCCCCCCAGCAAGGAGCTATAAATAATTTCCGAAAAGGGACCGGAGGTTGAGCTCTTCCGCTTCGGCTCAGAGAGCAAATGGGGCGGGGGAAGAAACAAACAGGAGCGCGACAAACAGCCCCGGAGCGGGGCGGGGGGAGGTGGGTTGGAGGGGCTGGGGGGGCACGGCTCTGCTCTGAGGCCCGGCAGCAGCGCGGAGTTGGTCCGAAGTCCAGCGGAGCACAACCACCGCCTCGTGCCCTTGGGGTGGGGGGCGCAGCCGCCAGCAGCCCCCTCCCCAAACAAACAGCGGAACACCCGGACCCCCAGGCCTTCAGGTCTCCCCCCCGGTTCCCTGGTTTGGGGCTCGGGATGAGCTCACAGGGCTCCCAGTCTCCTGAGCCCAACCGTGCAATGAGCTGCGCCCGGCCTCAGCTTCCGCGTGCAAAGCTTTGGGGGCTGCGAGGCTGGGGAAAAGTCGCCAGTGTCACTGGGGGGAGGGGGGAAGGGGAAATGCCTTCGGGCAGACCCAGCCCGGCACTCACAAAATGACTTCCCGGTTGGGAAAGCACTGCTCGGCCGCTCTGCGTCACCGGGGGGGGGAACTGAGCGGGGCCTCCCACGGGCTCCAGACCCCAAAACCCCAATAAAGGCGCCGACCCCTCAGTGTCCCGTCCCCCCCCCCCCCCCCCCCACTCTTAGAGAGGACGGGGGGGTCTGATGGGGGGGAGGGGTGGGGAACACCGGATCGGGACCCCCAGGACGAAGGGGTGACACGGGGGCCGCTCTGGGCCGTCCCCTTTCCCCTCCCTCTACTCCAACGAGGGGGTGCCCAGGGGGTCCCCCCAGCTCGGAGGGGTCGCGTTGGGGTCGGCGGGGGGGGCCGGATCCCCGCCATGAGGCGTAACGTGAGGAGCACCGCCGACCCCCAGCGCCGAGGGATCCCCCCCACCCCCAAACTCCATCCGGGGTGGGACGAGGGGGCGCCCCCCCACCAGCGGGGGCGGGGGGGGCTGCGGGAAGGACCCCCGCGTTGAGGGATTCCATCGAGAGCGAGCCTCCGCGCCCGGCCCAGCGCGGCCCTCTCGCCGTGGGGCGGCCCTATAGGGGCCCACTATGAGGGGCTTCGTTCCGGGGGGGGGGGCGGCTCGATCCCCCCCCCTTGCCCGTGGGGGTCCCACCGCACGGCGCCCACCCGCACCGCTCTCGGGGGGGTTTCGTTACGGGCTGTTTTTAAGGCCTTCTTCCGCCAGGCCTCTCCCTCCCCCTCCCCCCCCTTTTCCACCTCCTCTCCACGTCGGTTTCGGCCCCGCTCCCCCCTCCCGCTCCCTCCGCGGCGCCCCCCGCCCGCCGCCCCCCGCCCACCTGGCTGCGCTCCGCCGCGGCCCCGCAGCTCCGGGTCGCCCCGCTCCCCCTCCGCCTCCTCCGCCTCCTCCCGGCGCGGCGCGGCCCGGAGCGGAACGCAGCTCCAACCCCGGACAGAGCGAGCATTGCAGGCCGGGAGGCGGGGGGGGGGAGGGAGGAAGGGGGGGATCGCGGAGCGGGGTGCGGGGTCGTGGGGTGAGGGATGGGGGATGGAGGGGGCTGGGGGTGCAGGGGGCGTCGGGGGGATTTGGGGGCTCGGCAGGGAAGGGAATGGGAGTGGGGGGCTCCGTAAGGATTTGGGGGGCTGACGCTTTGCAGGGCCGGGGGTGGCGATAGGGATGGGGGGTCTTGGGGGGGGGGCTGCAGGGGGTTGGGGGTCCTGCAGGGCAAAGCTGGGGGTCCTGAGGATCAGCGGGGGGGCGGGGCGATGGGGTTGGAAAAATTCCTTCTGAGCTGGAGGGGCTCAGAGGGGGGATGGGGGTCTTGGGGGGCTGCTAAGGACTGGGGGCAGCCGGTGAGGCCGAGGGGGGTCTTAGGGTTGTGGGGTCCCTGAGGGTTCGGGGTGGAGCTGCTGAGGGGGTTCGGGGTGCAGGGAGGGCTGAGGGATCCCGGGGGGGTTGGGAGGATTTGGGGATCCCGCAAAGCTGGGGGGGCTGAGCAGAGCTGGGCTGGGGGCCCCAAGGGGGCTGTGAAGGATGGGGAGCCCAGAGGGACTGGGGGGGTTCAGCAAAGCTGGGGTCACCCAGCAGAGCTCAGCGGAGCCGTTTGGGGCCGTTGGTGAGGATGGGGGCTGTGCGGGGCTTGGGGTGCCCAGCTGAGCTGGGGGCCTCACTGGGGCGGGGGGCTTCGCTCAGGCTGAAGCAGCCCCCCGCCCTGCCGGGCCGCTCGCCTCCTGGCGCCGCTTTCCACCTCAACGTCAATTTCTGCACCAAAAATAAAACAAAGCCGAAATCTGTCAGCTGCTCCACGACCAGAAGCGCCGCGAAGCCTTTTTGGGGACACGGGCAGCCCGGCCCCCTGCCCACCTCCCCACAGCAGCCCCGTCCGCAGGGAGAGCCGCTGCCGGAGGCCGCGATTGGGGCGATGCCCCCCGAAGGGCCGCCTCCGCCCCTCCGTCCCTCCACCCCCCCGCATCCCATCTGTCCGCCCCACGGGTGGGGGCTCTGCTGACTCATCTGCCCACGCCCCCCCTTCCCACCCCCCCACGTCGGGCGCTGCGAGGGGCTGCATTGCAGACCCGGCTGCGCCAACAGACAAAAGCGACGCCGCATCGCGGAGGCACAAAGAGGAGCAGCGACCCGCAGCCCCCCGCAGGTACGGCCCTGGTGGGGGGGGGGGGGCACGGGGTGCGGGTTTTTGGGGTGACGGCACATCGCTCTGCACATCGCTCGCCTTTTCCCAATGATTTGCGTTACGGTTTGGGCCGGGGGCACCTTTAGGGTCTTGGGGGGGGGGGGGGGGGGGTTCTCGCGTTTTGGTCCCGATTATTTTTAATCCGCTCCGCTCTGAGCTCAGCGCTGCCGGGCTGTGCCCCCCCCCCCCCCCCCGAGCTGCACTCACACGGCAGCCTTTCATCGCCCTCCACATCCACGGGGGAGCCCAAATTTAGCCGTCAGTTCCCCCCCCCCCCCCCCGGGGCCGGGCTCAGAGCAGCATCTCGGTCATCTCCTTGGATTCAGGGCGTGAAACGGGGGCACGCAGGAGGAGCAGCACGCTGCAGGTGCTGTAACGGCTTCGGGGGGGGCTCAGCCACACACACGGAGGGAATCGGGGCACAAATGGGGCGAGAGCCTTTTGCTGGGGAGGGGCTCACCTGGGACCCGGCTCCTGCCCTCACCCGCAGAGCGCACAGTGCCGTCCTTCCCCCCTACGGATTCCCTTTATTCCTTCCCCCTCCATCGCCCCCCTACTTTCCTGCTCCCCCTTTTCCTCGGCCCCCTTTTTCTCCTTCCCCAATCCCCTTTCCCCATCCCCAGCTGTCAGGAAGCCCTGTGGGCTGGGGGGGGGCTGGGGGGGCTGCCCCCTTTCTCAGCCGCATTTCAGGCTGGGGTTCACCTGCCGGCAGCACAGTCACCCCTCCCCTCCCCAGCAGCCCCACCATGCTGGACACCATCAGCAGTCAGTACGACTCCTTCATCTACTGGAGGATGCCCATCCCGCGGCTGGAGCTGGCGGAGCTGGAGGGGCTGGGCCTGGGGTCCCTCTACGCCCCCCACGGCAAAGCGCCCGAGGCGGCCCAGGAGCCCGGCCGTGCGGAGGAGGACAGCCTGCTGCCCTTCAGCAGCTTCAACTTCTGGAGGGCGCCCATCGCCAGCCTCAGCTCCTTCGAATTCGACCTCATCTGACGCCCTGCTCCCCGTTGCCAGGCACGCCAGGGTTCGGTTTCGTTGGTTCTGTGCGGTGTCGGGTGTTTGGTTTTGCTTTATTTTAAACCCCTGGGCGCTGCTAAGGAAGCCTGTGCTCAGCCCAGCCCTGCGGCACCGCCTCACCTCCTCCATCCCTCCTGGGAACGTGGCGGGGCGAGCGGAGCCAGGCTGTCCTTGGGATGGAACCCGTCTGCTTCGCTCCTCAGCGCTGTGCTGAAATCAGAAAAAGGAACCAAAGCTCCACTCGCTTCGGATTTTTATGTGCTTTGGTTGTGGTGTTTTATTTTTCCCCCCCCCCAAGATTGTTTTCTGGGAGAGCAAACAGCAGCTCTGTCATTGTGGGTGCGTTTGGGGTTGGATGCAGTGCCATGGGAAGCCGTAGGAAAGCCGTGATGCAAAACATCCCAAAAGTGACCTAAAAAAAAGAGGGGCAGGCGGCTGGTGGCAGTCAGAGCGCTGGGAAGGCACCAGAGCTGGGCACAACTCCCCAGTGAGAGCCGCACCTCTGACAATGATGCACTGCTGGCAGAGGTGGAAAATCCCAACTCCAAAACACGGGCTGGAAAAGTGGGTGCCAATCTGAGCCCATAACTCACGTGGGGCTGCCCAGCCATCCGCGAGGAGCATCACCTCCACTGCTGGCAGCAGGCACAGCCCGTGCATCTGCAGACAGCTGCCACTGGAGGACCAGCATCCTGTCAACACAGCTGCGTCCCATTCCTGCCTGAAAGAGAGAAAAACGGGTTCAAAGTAGAGCCGCCGCCCCATTTTCCTCCACAACTCGACGCCTTTCGCCCCCCGCCCGCTGTGTTCACCCCCCCCGCCCCCACAGAACTCTGTGTCAGGTTTGTCCTGGTTTCTGCCACGGCCCCACACTGCACACAGCCGCTGTGCCGGCACTCTGGCACTGCTGCTTCCCTGTGCCGCCTTCCGCACCTGCCAATAAAGGCTGAATGTCCTCCTATGAGTGCTGCTCCTTTCCTATCCTCAGTGCCAGGACCGCATCGCTGGGTGCTGCGCTGCTCAGCTCCACGTAGCACCTTCTTTAATGGGAAGGAATAAGGCTGCCATCTCCGGCCCCACGCCGCTCTCTGGGGCTCAGGATACGATCTGTAAGCCGGTGGGTCACCCAGCTCCCGCAGCCTTTGGGTCCTGCTCTACGGGTTCCTTCCCATCAACGCATTCCACCCCATAAACCCCCCCCACACAGATCACTTCCAGGGCTCAGACACCGCGCCCACTTCAACTGTAAATCATCACTGCGGGTTAAAAATGAATAAACAGCGCCTCACTTTGCCTGGAGGTGCAGAGAACTGACAGGACAAAGCAGAGGAGGGAAGGAGGGATGGGAGCAGAGAACACGGGGCACAGAGATCAGGAACGCACCGAAGCAGCGCTGTAGCCAGCAGTAAAACATACAAGTTTTAAAAAAAAAAAAAAACCCTACAGGCAAAAATCGCACATTTCTGAACCCCGCTCCCCCAAACACCGCACGCACCAAAAGCAGCCCAACCCTCACAGAACCGCAGCCGCGGCCGCCGCCGCCCTTTTATAGTTGGCGCCAAACGCCTCTGCCGGAACTATGAGGACTCATCGCTCCCTCTGCGTGAGGTAAACTGAGATCCTTCCGCTCCAGAAAATAATCCCCGGTGGGCCCCTAGGATTCTCGGCACCTTTCTCCCGCCCTGTAGTCGGAAAGAAAGAGGAGAAAGAAGGAAGAGGAACCCCTCAGACCGCCCCGTGCCCGCTGCAGACCCCATCTCCTTCCCTCCGCTCCCGGCGGACTCTTTTGTCGCTGCGCGCCGTATCCTTCCGCGGCGGCCATTTTGCGTGCGCGCGGCGGGAAGGGGCGGGAACCACTGTGAGGGGGGAAGGAGGGCGTGGGGGTGGCTGAGAGCCGGGGGGGGCGAGAAGAGCGTGAGTGGAGCTGTGGGGTGTGAGGGAACGGTGAGGGACGGGCGTCGGGAGGACGATGGGAGGACAATGAGGTGCGGGTTGTCTTTAGGGGTCTCTCATGGGGGTCCTCAGAGCGTTTTGGGGTGGGGGCAGGGAGGGCCCGTTCGCCCTGAGGGGTGATGGGGGTCCGTAGGGTTCGGTGCAGCCCCGTAGGTGAGCGCTGAGGGAGGTGACTGTGTGACGAAGCGCCGTGGTTGGGGCTCTGCAGCGGTTCCTATGAGCTGCAGCGTTCGGAGGATCCCACAACTGCGGCGCTGGGACTCCTGGAGGTCCTCCGCTCCAAAGCCCCCCAGAGCAGTTCCCTGCAGCGGGATTGCGTCCAGGCGGGGTTGGATCTCTCCAGAGCTCTCTTCAATTCCTCTGCGCCGTTCTCCTCACAGCACAAAAGTTTATATGTTCAGACGGAATTCCCTGGGCTCCAGGCTGAGCCCACCGCCCCTTACCCTGTGCTGAGCTGAGCCCGGCACTCCTCCTGAGCTCCGCCCTTCAGATCAGCGCTGATCAGACCCCTCTCAGCCAGCTGTTCCCCAGGTGAACGGTCCCGGAGCTCCCATCAGGAGGTGCTGAGGCCCCACCGTCTCTGTAGGGCTCTCCCAGCACTTCGGGTTTGTCCTGAACTGGGGAGCCCCGTGCTGGGCTCAGCGCTGCAGCCGTTGCCTCCCCGTGGCAGAGCGGAGGGGAGCAGCGCCGCCCTGCCCTGCCGGCCCCATTCTGAGCTGCAGCTCAGAGGGAACCAGGATCCCTCTTGGCCAGCAGGGCCCGCTGCTGGTTCGTGGTCCGTCTGCTGGCCGCCGGCACCCACAGAGCTTTCAGCAGCTCAGCCCCCAGCCTGCACTGATGCATTCGTGATAGTGAGCCAAACATCTCTTGGTTCCCAACCTCAAGCGTTGCATGTTCCAGCTGAACACTTAAGTTCACAGCTCTTCCCAACGCAGACATACAAGATGTGATTTTAGAGCTGCCAAAGGCGACGCTGCCCAGTGAGAAGTGGGGTTGAGGTTTGCGCTTGGCTCTGCTGCAGGGCCTCCTGGTGGCTCTGTGTGCAGTGTTGCAGCGCTTCATTTTTGAATTCTTCATTTAAAAGCAGGCCCTCTTAGAGCTTCCAGCAGTTTCATAGAGAAGCAGTTGAAGGCAATAAAAAGATGTTGCATTGTGGCCTCGGTGCAGTTGGAATTGCTGTTGCCCTGCACGGCCCACG
The DNA here is from genome assembly GCF_026119805.1 of Tympanuchus pallidicinctus. Classification (NCBI taxonomy): domain Eukaryota; kingdom Metazoa; phylum Chordata; class Aves; order Galliformes; family Phasianidae; genus Tympanuchus; species Tympanuchus pallidicinctus. The sequence continues at coordinate 278,082 of NW_026294782.1, read as the reverse complement.
GCCTGCCTGCACACTGTGTGTAGACAATTGGAGCGTTGTCAGAGTGAATGGATGGGCTTTAAAGCTGGGCTTTCACAGAGCGGCATGCCAGCGTAACCCTGATGTGGGGGAAAATGCAGTGGTTCTCTGTGCTGCCATAATGGTTGGGTGCTGGCGTGGTTTGGGATCAGTAGAGACGCTGTTGTCTGCGGGGCTGACTGCAGGACTGGTGGCATTTGGGTTCTGCTCCTTTTCTGACCTTGGCGGGAGTTACGAGGTTTGCCTTCTCTCTATGAGGGATCACTGCTGGGGTTGGGGAGCCGCTCGGAGGTTAAATGCTGTCCTGACTCCTTGTTTGCCATTTATTCTCTGTGATGCTCAGCCTCTTTCAGAGCAGCTCTTTCAATGTTACCTCTTTACCCACCGTGTCAGTTCTGTGTCTTTGGCACAACACCTGGCAAGGAACAGCCCAGGCTGAGGGCATGGCTGAGCCCTGAGGGTTTCTTGCTGCTCCTCGGTGCTCTGTGCTGCGGGAAGCACCCTGATGGGCCGCGTTCCTCTTTCAGAACGATTTGTGGATGCCAAGGACATGCTGGAAATGACTGCTTTAAACTGGGCAGCAGAACACAACCATCGGGCCGTGGTGGAGCTGCTCGTCAGATACGGAGCCCATGTCCACGCCTTGGGCAAGTTTGATAAATCACCCCCTGACGTCGCTTTGGACAAGAACGATCCGGAGACCCGGTGACCCTGCAAGTAGGCTGACGGGGGAGGAACCTGCTGGTGATTGACACAAAGCTGCAGGGAGAACTGAGCCGATGGTTCTGAGGGAATCTTTCCCTGGCGGCTCCGTGTTCTCGGTGTGACGCTGCAGATCCGCAGCCCTTCCGCATTGCTGTCACAGGGCTGTGTGGGAACGTCCCTGCGTTGGCAGGGGTGCAGAGTGCTCGCAGCAGAGGGCAGACGGATGTTGGGTGCAGGAAGGGCAGCCACCACGCACAGCAGGTGTTGGATTCTGGCCACGGAGCCCAAGAGTTTTCTCTCTTTTTGCTGGGTGATTCCCAGCCCGCGCAGGAGGCTGGATCCGCTGTGTGTGGCGGAGCTCAGCTGTGGGGCTGCTCCAGAGCCTCAGAAGATGGATTAGGATGATTGCAAGAGAGGAATGGCTGCTGTAGCCTGTGCAAAACCCTCAGCACTGCAGCGCTGCTGGGGGGTGTTGGCTTTGTTCTCTGTTGGCTGCAGAGGAGCTGGGTGCACGATCTGCGAGTGCTGAGCAAGGAGAAGAGGGAAAGTCCTTGCAGAATGAGCAGCCCTGCGGACGTGCGTTACGCACACTGTGCTCGTGGCTCCTGTGTTGGTGGCAGTAATTCGGTTCCTCATTGCTTTGTAAGCCACGCTTTGGTGGGAAAGCACTCAGTTAAGGCTGAGCCAAACGGGGGCTGGGGTAATTCCAGAGTTTGTCACTAACTGCGTTTGGGGAAATCCAAACCTCTGCTCCTTTCCCACCACACGGGCGGGCGGCTGAGCGCAGGCTGGGCGCAGCGTCCTCCCCTGAGCGCTCCTCGGATCCCGGCCGACCTCCTTCGGCCCCGCGGTGACCGGCGGCGCTGCTCCGTGCTGCGCTCCTCGTTTCCCACCAGAGGGCATCAGCGGCCGCCGGCGGCCCTTCAACCCTTTTACCGCTACGAATATCCCGCAGCCTGGAGGGGTTTGACGGAGGAATTAGCGCTCGGCCGGTGCGAGGAATCCGATTATGGGCTGCTGCGAGCTGTGTGCGCAGCCCAGGCCTTGGGAGCGTTCTGTGCAAATCGGTCCCTCAAAACCTTCCTAAAATCGAGGGCGAGGGCAGCAGATGGGCTGCAGGGGGGAAAGGACTCCCCTGTGGTGCTGGGTGAGGTGCAGGATCTTTTTAGTGCTGATTTTTCAGCCTGTGGGGCGGTTGTAGGTTGTGTGCGTGCCAATAAAGGGCTGTTTGCACCCTTTAACCTCAGATTTCCTGCTCCGTTCTTACAAAGTCTGCTTTTGAATAGGAATCGCTGCGGTCAATTGGAGGAAGGAGCATTGTTTGGGGAGCTGAGCTCTGCTTATCACACTCAGATCGCTGCAGCAGTGACTGTACTTTCCCTTACTGAACCGAGGGGGGAGAAGGAAAGGGCCTCGCCTGCCCTTTGAGCCGGGTCGCGTTTAGGAGCGTGGCAGTCAGAGTTCACACCACCCTTCCCCTTTGGGTCTTTCTTTCTCCGCAGCTCAGTGCTTCAAACTGAGGTCACTGGAGCTGTGCAAGTGCCACGGAGGTTCTCAGCCCTGTGCTCGGATGTCCCCCCTCTGCTCCCAGCACACAGCAGCTCCCCGCTGTCCCCACTCCCTGCAGGCCGTGCCGTCCCGCCTGCTGTCTGCTCAGAACCCGGGGCAGCGGCTGCCATCATCACCTCAGAGCCGGGGAAGGGTCATGAAGGAAGATCTGCTTACCAGCTGCTTCCAGCTGCAGTCCTCCTAATTAATGAGCTGGAATGCTAATGCTTTGGTCTCGCTAATCTGCAGAAAAGAGCTTTTTCTCGGCGCGCTGTGCTGTTTCCCCCACTCTCGCTAAGGCTCGCTATTCCCAGGTCGTACCTGAGCTCGGCCACCCGGCCTGGGTTTCAATTCAAGGAAGAGAGGCGGAAACGCTGACTTCTGTTGTTTTCCTGTTGGCACTGACCTCATTTCCCAAGGCGACGCAGAGGAGCAGAGGGCAGCGCGTCGTCACCATCGGCACCGACGGCGTCGCCCCGGCAGCCCGCAGCCAACCGGCCTCGCCGGCACCGCGCGGGACGGGCGGGAGGGCAGGAGCGGAGGGCCGGCAGCGGGCCCTGCGGCCCTGAAGGCCGACGGTTCCCCGGGCCGCTGTGCCCGGAGCCAGCCGGCAGGGCAGGGCGGCGCTGCTCCTCTCCGCTCGCCACCGCGAGGGCGCTGCTGGGCGCGCGGCACGGAGCTGCCGGGTGTCTGGGAGCCGCGTGGAGCTCTGTCTGAACGTGACCGGAGCTGAGCAGAACGGGATCGCGGAGCCGCGTCGGCCTCCTTAAGCAGAGATCCGAGGCCCCCCGGCCTTCACTGCGCGGCCGCTGTGGGGGTTGGGCTGGGGGCGCAAGGTGTGAAGGTGGGGCACAGAGCCGGGCTGAGCTCCAGAGCTGCTCCGTGTTTGCGTTTCCTCAGGGCGCTTCGGCCTGCTCTCCTGAGAGCCTTCAGCGCCCGCAGGGCTGCGTGCCGATGTGGATTAATATCGGAGCAGGAAAAGGGATTAGGAAATGAGCTCCGGTGTTGAGGGTTACATCGCTGCTGTCTGCTTGCAGGCCTCGGGAATGGAAAGCAGTCCTCTAAAGCTGTTAATTGATCAGAATTGCTTGCCAAATTACTACAAACGATCCCTGGTTGTAACCCGTTCTGTGAGCTGTGGGGCATTGCTGCCCTCGGTGCTCACACTGTCTGTCTCTCCTGGGCTGGGTGGTTCTTGCTGCTGCCCGTGTTATCAGGTTCAGAACACACTTCTCAGAGGGTTTTTGTGGCAGTGCCCAGAGCTGGTCCTGGGGCTGCCTGCACAGGGGATGTTTGAGAACAGCTCTGTTCCTCGGCTGGAAGGCCCCAGCTGCTCATTGCATTTCTGTCATCTCTTGGTTTCCCAGCTGTAGCTGCTGCTTGGGCTGCAGAGAAAACCGCAGTTGGGGACAGGGGCGATGCAGAAGGAGTAGAAAAGCCACCAGCCAAGAGGCTGAAAGCAGAGCAAAACAGGAACGACGTGGAGGAAAGTGAGGTGAGCCTCACAGCCACAAGCCACTGCCGGCCTGGTGCTGCTCAGCGGCTCTGGGGATGTGTGGCACCCGGTGCCAGCAGCCTCACGGGGCACAACGGGGAAATGGCTGCACTGAGCCTCTGCTCTCATCCCCATCGCAGCCCTGTGCGTTGTCCTGCTGTGCCGCGGCGCCGGGTGCTGCTCAGAGCCAGCTGTGCTGCTGCGCCCTTCCTGCACGGTGCAGCTTCTGCAGCTCAGCTCTGTTTTCCGTAGGGCAGCACCGAAGGGGAAGCGGCCCAGCAGCGGCCCAGCACGGCACTGGGGAAGCGGAACAGCATCAGCAAGGCGTGCGCAGCTGTGTGAGCTCAGAGGACGGCGAGGGAACCGCGCTGGGAACGGAGCAGGTGGCCGACAGCGCCGCGGGGTCCGACACCTCCTAACGGTGGCTGTGGGAGCGGGGCTGGAGCGGAAACACAGCGCTGCCGGCGCGGCTGCAGCCAGCGGGGGCCGAGGCAGCGAGGAGAGCTGGAGGTGGGGGCTGGGCGGGACCCCCTGTGTGCCGCAGGCCGAGGACGAGCTGCGAGAGCCAGGGCGGCTCCGGACGCACCGGCCGCTTTTTCACTGAGCAGCTCTTCTCTGAAGATGCCAAAACCTTTTCTAACAACAGCTGTTTTCATTGCCCGAATGTTTGGGTTGTTTGTTTTCGCTCTTTGCAGTCCGTGGGTTGGTTCTGTCCTTTGGTCCCAGTTCTGTGACCAAAGGTGGGGGCAGAGGAGGCCCTCCGCGCTGACACGCAGTTCAGGGGCGACTGCTGTCCCCGTGTGGGTGACGCACGGTTCTGGGGGCTTCGTTAGGGCTGAATTAGCGAACCCACACCGGCAGGGGGGTGAGGGGCGACCTCCCCGCCCCCCAGGCACCTCCCGCAAATCGCATTACTGCTTTAATCTGCCCTTACAGAACCAGGGTCGCCCTGTGCCAGGCACGGCGCCTGGCGCCCCCGCTCAGGGGGTGGGGGTCGTGCCGCCCCCCCGCCCTCTGTGCATCTGTGCGGCCCCCCGGGGGGCAGCTCCCGCTCTGCGTATTTGGAAGCGTGGAGATGTCAACCTTGAGACGATTTTGGACTGCTTTGTACCCCCACCGGGAGCAGCTCCCTCTTCTGCCCCGACCTCCGTCCCCCTCGAGCACCCCCAGCCCCCGCCCCCATCCCCACGGCCCAGCGGAGCCACGCGGGCAGCAGAACGCACCGCTCGTCTCTTTAATTGCCCGACGCGGTTTTAATTGCCCTACACGGTAGGACAAGCCCAGCCCTGGGGCGCAGCCCCGCCCCCCGGGGGGTCCCACAGCGCTGAATAAATTAGGGGGAAAACATGAAAAACGGGGATGTGGGGGCACGAGGGACCCCAGCAGCGGGGGGCCGTAGGGACACTCGTCACCTGGGGGCGGTGGGAGAGCGGATACGGAGCCCCCGTGTCCCTGCGGCGCGGGGGACCCGCAGGGGCTCAGGGCACCGGGGGGGGTTTGGGCGGCAGGGGGGGCTTCACGGAGAGCGAGCGCTGCAGGGGAACGGCGTGGGGAGCCCACGGCGGGGCCCCCCCCGGAGCCCCCAGGGAGTGCATGCGGATGAGGCCGCGCGCCGCGCCGGCTGCTCTCGCTGCCCCCTCCAGGGAGTGTCTCTGTGCCAGCGGCCGGCGGGGCGGCGGGGGGCTGTCGGGGGGCACGTCGAGGCGCCGCGGGGCTCCGTCCCACGGGGCCAACGAAGCGGAACCCGGCTGCACCCGGTTGGCCACGGGGCCGGGGGGGGGCAGCGACCGCCCTGCGGCTCCCGAGCCCTCTGGGATGGCTCTGAGCGGGGGTCCCGGGCCGGGGGGCTGCGGGGCGCTGAGCCCGTGGGGCGTCCTGGTGGGGGGCTCCGGGCTGGGCGGCTCGGGGTGGGGGTCCGGGGCCCCGTCGTGGGGGGGCAGCGGGGGGTAGAGGCGCGGGGCGGGCGAGGGGTGCGGGCTGGGGGGCTCGGGGGCGCCTTTGGGTGCTGCCGGTCGGCGGGTACAGGCGGCTCCCAGTCCTGCCACCAGCGCTCCCAGCACGAAGGCGCCCAGCACGCAGCCCACCAGCACCGGCACCGGCACCGCCGCCTCCCGCACCGCTCCGCGGACCCCTGCAGGCAGCACCAAAGGTGGCACCGCGTCCCTCCTGCCACTCCTCCCCCGTCCCGTCCCCCTCCGTGGTCCTTCAGGTCCTTCTCCCCCTCCCGGGTCCCTCTGTCCCTGCGTCCCTCCTGTCCCCAAGGCCCCTCCATTGTCCCCACATCCCCCCTGTCTCATCCCCAGCCCATGGTCCTCGGGGTCCTCCCCCCATCCTTTGGGTCCCATTCCCTCCCCGTGCCCCTTCCCCGCCCCACAGCCCCCTCCTGGTCCGTGTGTCCCCTCCCAGATTCAGGGTCCCCCCCAGGACTGTCCCAGCTGGGGGAAGCGTGGGTGTCACTCACCGTGGGCCACGTCCCCATTGTCCCCATCCCTGTCCCCTGCAGATGCTGCACCTGGGAGAGCAGAGCGGGGTCGAGTCTGGGACCACCCATGTCCCCCTCCCAGTGTATCCCAAAGGTCCCCCTGGTGTCACCCGCGGTGCCCAAGGGCCCCGGATGTCTCCCAACGCCCCCAATATTCCCCACATCTCCCAGTGTCCCCAAATATTCCTCTGTGCCCCCACCCCCCCACTCTCCCCAGCCGCCCCCCTTGATGCCATCTGCATTCCCCCCAGACCCCACATCCCCAGATGTCCCTGCTGTCCCCTCACCTGGGCAGGTCCCCGTCAGCCCGCTGGACCCCTCCACGTCCTGCTCAAAGCCATCCCTGGGAACACAGTGGGGACACAATGGGGACACATTGGTCCCCCACCCCCCGGGGATGGGACGCCCAAGAATTGGGGTCACCTCTGCCCCACTGCAGCCCCACACCGCACTGGGGAGGAGGGGACACACTCACGGGAGGTCCTTAGAGAAGGGGACGCAGCCCCCGGGGGGCAGCCAGACGCAGTAGGGGTCCCGCGCCGCCAGGCAGCTCCTGTGTGGGGTCAGCACTCAGCGTGGGGCCGCCGGGGGTCCCCCGTGCCCCCCGTGTCCCCATACCGGCGGCACTGCCCGTGCCGGGCGCAGCGGCTCAGGGGCAGTCGCACGATGCAGCCTGAGAAGGCGACGATCAGCTCTCGGCCTTCGGGGTGCAGCTCCAACCCCAGCACCCGGCTGGCGCCGCGCGGCCCCCGGCACCTGCAGACCCCACAAGCCCTGCAGTGCCCAGAGGCGCCCCACAGCACCCACATGGCCCCATTACCCCCAGCAGTCCCACGTGGCACCCAACCATGGGCGCCCACCCAACGCCACCACACCCACCTGACCCCATGGCACCCACAAAGCCCCCATCAGCGCCCCCATGACCCCATGGCACCCACAAAGCCCCCATCAGCGCCCCCCATGACCCCATGGCACCCACCTCCCGGCCTCATACAGCCTGATCTCCTCCAGCAGCACCGCCTCAGTGCCACCATCCCCGTTGTTGTCCCCGTTTTCATCCCCGTGTCCCGCAGTGTCGCCGTGCTGCCCGTTGTCCCCGGGGCGTCGTGCAGCCGTCAGCACCTTCAGCACCCGCCCGTCCTCCGACCCCACAAACAGCACCGTCTGGTTCCCCCGCGGCCCCGCGCCCACGTCCACCGCCAGCTGCGTCAGCCTGCGTGCACCGAGGCGCTCGGCGTCCCTTTTTTGTGTCCCCAGGGCCGCCCCACGTGTCCCCCACCTCGCCGCCCCGTCACCTGGTGCCGGTTTGGGTGAAGAGCGGCCGTCCCCCTGCGGGCGCCACCGCCCCGTGCAGCAGCGGGTGCTCCTTGGCGAAGGACAGCGTCTCATCCGGAATGTCCCCAGAGGTGACGACGGCAGCGGCCGACCCCATCCCTGCACAGCAGCCGGGTCTGGGGACATCGGGCACACGAGGGGACGTGAGCGTGGGGACGCGGCTGCAGGAGGACGTGGGGACGGGGAGGTGGGGACGGGGAACACGGCTGCAGGGCAGTGGGACACGGCGAAGGGACACGGGGCACCTGGGCCGGGGCACGCGCTCCTCGGGCACTGGGGGCCACGGGGCCGCGGCTCCGCGGGGGTCGGCGAAGGGTCCCTCAAAGGCGCGCTCCACATCCGCCAGGTAGAAGGCGCAGACGGCCGAACCCGGGATGCTGCGGGGTGACGCGGGGCTCTGCCTGGGGACACCCGGCGGCCCCGACCTCCGAGTCCCCGTGTCCCCGCACGCAGCCATGTCACCACGTCTGCCCTCAGCCCACGCTCACGTCGCCTCTGTGCCCTTGGGCACCCGGCTCCCTGTTTCCCCATCTGCCTGTGCTCACGTCCCCGGTGTCCCCACGTTCCATGTTCCCAAAGTCATGTGCCTGTGTCCCCATGTCCCCATATACGCAAGTCCCCAATACCCCCTGTGTCACCAAGTCCCCAGTGTCCCATATCCCCGTGTCCCCAGTGTCCCATTTCCCAGTGTCCCCACAGTCACGTTCCTGTGTCCCAATGTCCCATGTCCCCACATCCCCGTCCTCACATCCCTGCTGTCCCCATACCTGTTGCGCTGCGTCCCAAACACCGCCAGCACCGCGGGCCGTCCGTGCAGAGTGTGGGGCGCGGTGACGGCCTCGAGGACATCGAAGTGGAAGGGGACGTCCCCAGGCACGGCGCACTGCAGCCGCTTCTTCAGGAACGACGTCCAGCGCCGCTCCAGGACCCGCGGGGAGCCGCCGGCGTCATTGCGGCACACGCGGCCCACGCGGGACACCGGCACCTGCGGCGGGAGCAGCGCCCCCAGCGGCGGGGGTGGGAGCTGCACTCGCTGCCATGGGAACAGCGCCCCAGGCGGTGGGGGTGGGAACGGCGGCACGGCAAGGGGCCGGGGTCAGGGTCGGGGTCAGGATTAGGGTCAGGGCCAGAGCTATGGGGTCAGCTTCAGTGTCTGGACTGGGGTCGGGGTTGCTCCCGTGGAGCCACAGTTATGGATGCCCCACCTTCCCCGGCAGCCCCAGCTCCGCCGCCATCTCCCGGAAGAAGAAATAGACGTGTGCTCCGTGGGGCATCGCGTGGACGAAGTGCGGCTCTGGGGACAGCGCGGCCATCAGCACCACTGCGCCCCAGCACCCGCAGTGCCCGCAGCCCGATGTCCCCACGCACCCCTCAACCAGCGGGAGCTGTACTTGATGCTGCGCAGCGCCGGGCCGCGCATGCTGCGGTAGATGACGGCATCGCTCGCCTGGAAGTCCGCCACGGTAGCAGAGTACAGACGGTCGTCTGTGGGGTCAGCACACGGGGATGGTGAGTCGGGCAGTCCAACACCGCCCCACATCCCCACAGCCCCGTATCTCCGCATCACCAACGCCCCTCTGTCCCCTCGGTGTCACCCACCGGCAAAAGTGGCTGCGATGCTCTGCCGTGCGTCGAAGGGGCAGCGAGCCTGTCCAGGCAGCTCCTCGCCCTCCTGCTGTAGGGTCAGCGCCTGCAGGACCCCATAGCGCCCCATGGGGTCTCACAGTGTCTAGCGGAGGTTCCATAGTGCCCTGATGGGGCTCCATCCCATACGGCCCCAATGGGGTCCATAGGGTGCAGTGGGGCCCCATTCTGCCCCACGGGTCCCCCCCCACCTGGTAGGTGCGGCACACGGGGCTGAAGGCGTTGGTCCCACAGACAAAGAGGGTCCGGGCATCACGGGGCAGCAGCACACGGATGTGGTTGTGGCAGCCGTCCTGTGGGGCAGCCCCATCACCTCCCCATCATCACCATCCCATCACCACACCATCACCTCCCCACCATCACCTCCCCACCATCACCCCACAGCCCCATACACCTCACCGCCCCACGCCCCCCATACTCACACTCCACTCAAACTCCACACACCATCACTCCCCCCACCCCCCCACATCCCCCACCCCCCCACCCCACACACTGCCCCCCACCTGCACCTCTCCCCGCACAGCACAGCCGGCTCTGTCCCGCGGTTCCCAGGTGACGCTCTGGGGGGGGGAACACAGTGGGTGGCACCGGACCCCTCTGCCCCCCTCGCCCCCCTTCCGACCCCCAACTGCCTCAGTCCCCCCAACCTCCACCCCCCCCGCCATTGCTCCCCCCTGCTCCACTCCCCCCACTGCCCATCACACCCCTCCTCCCCCCATGGCCCCCCGCCGCCCCCCGGCCCATTACCCGTTGTGGGTACAGCGCCCGCGGGTCCCCCCTCAGAGCAAAGGCGTAGAGATGGTCCCTGTGGGGCACAGTGGGGGACGTGTGGCCGTGCACCGCTGTGCAGCAGGGGCACGATGCACCGGAGCACACGAGTGTGCAACCAGACACAGCTTGGCACAGGCGTGTGCAAGCGACACAGCGAGGCGGCAGCGGTGAGCAGGGTGTGATGGCGCGTGCAAAGAAACGCACGGGAGCAAACACGCCTTGCACGAGCACACGGCCGGCTGCTCACACACGTGGTCACGCGCCTTGCACGCCTTGCACGCTCACCGCGCGGCCACCAGCAGCGTCCCGTTGAGGCGCAGCATCCGCTGGAAGCCGATCCCGAGCTCCGCGCTGCCGTTGTCCCCGCGGAGACCCCCGAAGCGCGGATAGACGGCGGTGGCTGCGGGGGGAGGGGAGGGGGGGGCGGGTGACCCCACGTCCCCATTGCGGCCCCTTTGCGGCCCCATCGAGTCCCCGCTCACCTGACAGCCCCACGGCGCTGCGCGGCTCGAGGTCCCGCGGGAAGCTGAGCGCCAGCGCTGCGGGACCCACGAGGACGAGGAGGGGGAAGGGGGGGGGGGCGGCAGCGCGGGGCGGCATCGCCGGGCGGCCCCAGAGAGGCACCGCAACGCGCTGTGCGGGGACAGCGTCAGACCCCCCCGAAACCCACCGCCCTACGGAGCCCCACGGGACCCTGTAGGATACACAGGACCCCGTAGGACCCGCCGCCCCTACAGCCCCACGGCACCCCATAGGACTCCACAACCTCATAGAACCCCAGAGGACCCACAGCCCCCAAAGCCCCGCAGGACCCCATGGGATCCCATAACCCCATAGGACCTCACAGGACCCTTAATTCCCAGTCCCACAGGACCTCATAGGATCCCATAACTCCATAACCCCACAGGACCCATAGGACTCTGTCACTCCACAGCACCTCATAACCCCGTAACCCCACAAGACCCCAAAGGACCCCGTTACCACAAGGACCCCATAGGACCCGCTGTCCCGCCGCCCCGTACCGCTGAGCGCCGCGACCCGAGCGCTCCCGCAGCGGCTCCGCCCCGGAACGGGGCCGGATTCGGACGGGACGGCGTGGGCCGGGGGGGTGGAGGGATGGGAGGGGTTGCGGACACCCGTGGGCGCCCCACGCGCGGAGGGGACGCGGAGATTTCAGGGGAATTTGAGTTGTGGGGTTTGTTTTTGTGGGGGGGGGGGGGCGCTGTGTCACCGCGCTGCGCGTCCCCTCCGACTCCCTCCCCCCCTCCCGCGGCGCTATAATTAGCGCTAATCGCCGTAATGAGCTGAGCCCCGCCATCCCGCGTGTGCGCGCACGTGGGCTCCTCTCGCGGCTCCGCAGCGCCCACGCGGGGACGCGGCCATACGGCCCCATTGCTGCCCCATTGCTGCCCCCACTTCCCGTGTCCCCATCGGTGTCCCCAGCCCCACCCCATTTCCCTTCTCTTCGCCCCCCCACGCGTGTCCCTATGGGGTCCCCCCGCATTGAAGGCACACGGCGACCTCTGGCGGCCCGCAGGGTCCAATAGGGCCGGCGCCCACATCCCGCAGCCGGGATGGCGACCCCGCGGCCGTGACAGCGGTGTCCCAGACGCACGGTGCTCCCTTTTATTTACACATTGCAGGGTGGGAAACCCACGGGTGACCGACCCGCACCCCCACAACACCCCCAAAGGCAAAGACCCCAAAAGGCAAAGCCTTATAAATAAATAGGATCAGAGGGAAATCGTCACCGGGTGAACCCCATCCCAGTGCGAGGGGGAGGCTCCAGTCCACGGGTTTGGCCGACCCCAAAGTGGGGCACGACCCGGCGGAAGCCCCCCCACATCCCATCCCCACAGTCACGGTGTCCCCATGGCCGTAATGAGGTCCCCACGGCCGCGGCGATGTCCCCACGGTCACAGTGTGAAGATCTCATCCTCGGTGTCACGCAGTGCAGCTGCTCGCCGTGTCCGGGTGAGGGGCTGAGCGCCGAGCTGGGGACCCCGCAGGGACGGCCCTGGGGGGGGGAGCGGGACGGCGGCCTCGGGGACACTGCAGGGACGTGGGGAGGGCAGTGAGCGGTGACCCCAAACCCCGTAGGAAGGTGTTGATGTGATGCAAGGGTGGTGCTGAGCAGTAACCCCATAACCAAACCCCATAGCAGTGTGGGTTGGTGTGAGGTGGGGGACACAGAGGTGGTGGCAGTGAGTGGTGACCCCAGAGCCAAACCCCACAGGAAGCTGACAGTGGGACGAGGGCACAGGAGAGGGGTGACGGTGGACACAGGGGCTGGCAGTGAGCAGTAATCCCACAACCAAACACCATAGAAAGGTGATGGTGTGGGGCAGGGGATACGGGGTGGTGCTGAGCAGTAACCCCATAACCAAACCCCACAGCAGAGTAGGTTGGGGGACGCGGGGTGGCAGCGAGCGGTGACCCCATAACCGAAGCCCATAGGGAGGTGGCAGTGGGGGGGGGTGGGCGCTCACCCCGCACGCAGCCGCTGCTCCACCACCGCTGCTTTGGAGCGGCCGATGTCGGCGTCCAGGCGGCGCAGGAAGTCGCTGGCTGTGAGGTCGGGGTGCGGCGTGGAGGCGGGGGTGGTGGGGGTGGGGGTTGTGGGGTCCGACGGCGCCGACCCCATGGGAGCCTCACTGGGGCACCCCGGGGGGGGGATGAGGAGGGTGGGCTTCAGGAAAATGGTGTCCGACGTGTAGAGGCGGTTGGCGCGTTTGATCTGCTCCATCTGCGGGATAGAAATGGGGGTGGGGTGGGATAAAGGGTGGAATACGGACGGGAATGGGAAAAGCATTGGGATGGGAACAGGGATGGGATGCGATGGGAGGGGGCGGGATGGCAGAGAGACGGGAGGAGAGGATGGGGATGGAGACAGTAGGAAAGGGATGAGGATGGGGACAGGGGCAGCGGTGTGTGCGGGGTGGGATGGGGGCGGGACAGGACCAGGGCCGGGGCGCGATGGGGACGGCGGTGACGGCGCGGTGCCCGCTGGGGGCTCAGCCCGCTGCCCCTCCCCCCCCCCCCCCCGTGCTCACCGTCACGCCGTAGCGCAGCGCCAGTCCCGGCAAGGTGTCCCCGGGCCCCACGCGGTGCTCCCGACCCCCCGCCATAGCGGGGCGCCCCGCCGCTCCCCGACCCCGCTCGGGCCCGGCGCGGAGGCCGCTGGGAGCCGTAGTCCCGCGTCCTTCGGATTCCATGGCGGAAGCGCTTCGGAGAACTACAACTCCCGTCGTGCCCCGCGGCTACGCGGCGCCTCTCTCCCCATTGGTCAGCGTGCGCGCGCGAGGCGCGACGGGACGGAGGACCCGGAAGCGGACGGTGGGCGCTCCCCATGGCGACGGCGGAGCGGCGCCGGGTTCCGCCATGTCCTTCAAGCGGGATGGGGACGACGCGGGGCAGCTGGCGGTGCTGCAGGTGAGCCTCGGCCAGTCGGCGGCTCCTCTCCGGTCCTCTTTGGCGGACGGGGGTTGGGGGCGGTGAGGCGGGGTCGCCCTGACGGCGCCTCGTCGTCCCCTCGCAGCGGAGACGCGTGGCGGAGCTCTTGGCCAATTACATCCCGGAGGACGAAGCGCTGCTGCTGAGGAGCGGGAGGTGAACGGCGGCGAACACAACGGGGGGGTCCGGGCGGGGAACCCGCGGCGCAGGAGGGGCGCGGAGCCGTCGGAGGGCTCGGAGATGCGCTCCGGGGGGCTCCAGCCGCTCTGTGGTTCATCCCGCGCAGATACGCCTGCACGGTGTGCCCGCACCGCCCCGTCTTCGACACGCTGGAGGTGCTGGCGGTGCACCGGGCCGGCAGGAAGCACGTGGGCAGTGAGTGCGGGGCTGTGAGGGGCGCAGCGCTGGGGGGGGCCGTGCCGAGCTCCTCCACACCGCCCCTCTTCTCCCTTCCAGACCTCCGGCGCTGCTACGGCGGCAGCCGCACGCAGGAAGCGGCGGTGCGGGAGCGGCAGTGCCGGGAGGCGGCGCTGGGCACTGAGGTGGGAGCGGAGCCCCCTCCCCTTCCCCGTCCCACAAAGGGCGGCTCTGAGCTCTGCCCCTTCCCCCCCTCCCGCAGGGCTCCCCGGCCCCTCTGCTGCTCAGGACGAGGCGGATCGCGCAGAGCGCGCTGCTGAAGGCAGCTCCGTACAGCAGCTGCTGCAGGAGGACGGGGTGAGGATTCGGCTCCGCTGCTGCGGTGCAGGGAGAGCCTCCATCCCACCACCCCCCAGCCCTGATGGTGTCCCCTGCAGGGCGGATGGAAGCGGTGTGAGAGCAGGAAGGACCCGAATGGGGCCGAGCGCTGCCCCCACAGCTGTGAAGGAGCGCAGAGATGCGGTGGAGGCCACTGCTGCAGTGCTGCTGCCCGGGCGCTGCGGTGGGAGAGGAGGTGAGTGCTGACAGCTGAGTTGGGCCCCGTGCTGCCAGAAAGACGGGGGGGGGGGGGGCTGGAGCACGTGTGGAGGAGGGAGGGGAGCCGTGGGGGTCTGAGCACAGTGCTGTGGGATGGGGTTGGCCTGCCTGGAGCAGAGGAGCTGTGAGGCCTGATGAGATGCTGCCCTGCAGGATGTGGTGCAGTGGGATTGGACTTCTCCAGCCTCTGTGATTCTCTGATTCTTTCCATTCCCCACTCCGCAGAGGCAGCAGTGGATTCCACCGACACCCAGCAGGGCAGTTTGAGGGGGGCTCAGCCATCGCCACCCCCCAGTCAGCCCTCAGCTGTCAGCCCCGCGCGGCGCCAGGAGCTGCAGCGATACCTACAGCTGCGGAGGTGAGCGGGGCCTGGCGGTGTGGGACCCCCCCTTCGCTGCCCTTTGCTCAGCCCCCCTCTGTCTGTCTGTCCGTCTGCAGCGCCGGATGGATCCAGGACCCCTCTGGGAAGTGGGTGAAGGATGAGAACGCCGAGTTTGACTCCGATGAGGAGGAGCCCCCCGCGCTGCTGCCCACCTGAGGTGCCCATCCTCCAGGGCTGCCCCCAGCCCCACTGCTGTGGGAATGGGGCAGCTGGAGACGAAGGGCTGTGCGGGTCCTGTGGAAATACAGCCTGGTGCTGCAGGGATCCGGCATCGCGGGTCCCCTTGTTTTGTGCTCACAGTGCCCCTTTTTGGGGCTGTTCCTGTCGCAGTGCTCTGATCTCGCTGTGGGCTCTGGGCTGTCCCCAGCTGTCCCTGCCCAGGTCACGCTCAGCACGGTGCACACGCAGCTGCCCAGGGGGTCACGGCCTTTAGGGGCGGCAGCGTTGGGCTCCCCCTCCTCGTAGCCCAGCAGCTGTCCCTGCGGTCGGCGCAGCGCCCGGCCACGTCACCCCACCTCCCCGCATCAGCCTGCGGGTCCCGTGGGTGCTCCCACCTCAGGGCGCAGCCCCACGCCCTGCCAGCTCCCAAACCTCCACCCACAGCCTGCGGAGAGACCCCTCCCCGGCCCGTATGCGCCGTGGGCCCCAGAGCTCTTGTGTGGGGTGGGGGGGTGGGGGCTCCCTGGCAGCGCTGCCCCGGCTGATGTTACACCTGGGCGCTGGGATTTACCCGCTTGCTCAGCTCGGGGCCATAAATAGTTGTTGGGATGGGCGCCAGCTCTGCAGTGGGTGCCAGCAGCGACCCGGCACCGGGCTGGGGGGGCTCTTCCCAGAGCCCTGCAGACCCCCACCCTCCCCACAGCCCCACAGTGCCACCTGCTATGGGCCCTGGGTGCCCGGCTCTGAGACCCATGGTTGCCCACCTCCCTGCTGGGGGTGCCTCGCTTCCCTCCCCCCCCAAAATCTTGGCATTGCTCTGGGCCCTGTAACCCAATCCCTTGGGTATAAATACCCCAACCGTGCAGCTCGCTGCTTCCTGAGGGGATCCAGAGGTCTGGCTGGGCCCCTTAACGAGCCCTTCGTTAATGGTTCAAGGTAATTGGGGCCCTCTGGGTCTGAAGCTGTGAAAGAGGGCATTACACTCCACAAGCCAGCTCCAGCCCTGCGTCTCCGTCCTCTTTATTTACAGCGGATTCGGCCCCAGGGAGCCCAGAGCAGAGCCCACAGGCGAGCCGAGCTCCAGGCTGCAGCGGGGCCGTGGCGGGGGGCGCTCAGGTTTTCTTCTGCTTGCGACCTGGGGCAGGGGAGAGGCAGGTCAGGTCCTCAGATCCCACCAGCCCCCCGGTTTCCCCCCGTTCCCCCTGGGGGGGGGCACTCACGGAGCTCGTTGTTGCGGGTGATGGCGATGGCGGCGCGGGCGCGGGGGCCTTGCTGTGTGAAGTGGTACCCAAAGCGCACGACGGAGGGGCACTGCTCCAGCATCGTCGCCATCTCCATCTCCACCGTGTCCCCCAGGCGCTGGCACTGCAGGGCAGCGGTGCCGTGGGGCGAGGTGGGATTTGGGGACCCCCCAGCCTGACCCCCCCAGCCCCTCCCGGTCCCTGTGGCTGCCCGTTCTCACCTGGTTGTCCACCTTGAGCTCGCTCAGGGTGCTGTTCTGGTACATGGCCTTGATGATGCTCATCATGCCGGCGCTGGTGATGAAGTTGGACTCAATGTTGAGGCTCTGCAGCGTTTTGTTCTCTGCCAGCATCTCGGCCACGGCCTGCAGGATGCCGGTGTCACCCCGGGGTGCCACCTCACCTCCCCAGGGCTGCCTTCCCTCTCTGGGGGTGGGGGGGATGTGGGGAGGGACTCACGGTGGCCACGGGGTCGTTGCTGCGCGTCGCCACCAGGCTGAGCTTCTTGACGTGGGTGTTGGTTTTCATGGCCTCACAGATGGCCTTCAGCGTGGAGATGGGAATGTCCTGCAGCGAGGGGACGTGGCTGTCACCGAGGGGTGGGGACGGCCCCGCAGTGGTGCAGAGTGTCACCAAGGGGCTGCAGGGGTCGGGATGTGGCCAGGGGCACCGCCGTCCCCGAGAGCACGCAGGCTGTCACCAAAGGGTTGCAGGTGGCACCACAGGATGTCACCAAGGGGATGTAGGCATTGTCAGGGGGACGCGGCACTCCAGAGACCCCTTGGGCTCAGGACGAGCACCCGAGGTCAGCACAGGACATGGAGCAGCACAGAGCAGCATGGAGCAGCATGGAGCAGCACACTGGGGGCAGCGCCGGCCCAGGCTGCGCCCCTCACCTTGATGTTGTTGAGGTTGACGTCCTCCAGCGCGCTGTCGTTGGCCTGGATCTGCCGCAGGGTCTCCTCCACGTTGGTGGGGTTTGGGGGCTCATCTGGCACTGGTTTGTACTTATCTGGTTTCACCACGCCTGGGCACGGGGGGGGACATGGGGATGTGGTTTGTGGGTTTGGTGGGGGCGGTGATCTGGGTCATCTTTTCCAACCCTTCTGATTTTGTGACCCCATCGTTCTTTGAGCGGGGGGGATGGGTTGGGGTCGGCCTGGATGGCCTTAGAGATCTTTTCCAACCTTAATGGTTCTGTGATCCAATTTAGGGACACGGTTGGTGGGATGTTGGGGTCGGGTTGGGGTCGGACCAGGTGACTTGGGAGGTCTTTTCCAACCCCAATGATCCTTTAATTCAGTTGTGCACGGTGTGGATGGGTTGGGATCAGACTTGGTGATTGTGGAGACACTTTCCAGCCCCAATGATTCTGTAGCACACGGTGTGCACGACGGTGGGGTTCCCTCACCCCAATCCCACCACCGGCCCCACCACCCCTCGTGTTCTCCACATCCCCTCCTCCCCCATGTTGGCTGTGCGCAGCACTCACTGTTGATGCCCTCCGTGTTGGTGATGGTCCCACTGCAGATGGCGTCGTAGTACTGCTTGTTGCTCATCAGTGTGTACATCCCCAGGATGGCTGTCGGACACCCGTGGGGTCACCGCACACCCCAGACCCCCCTGCAGCCCCCGGGCAGCCGCAGCTCCATGGGGTGGGCAGGGGCCCAGGCTGAAAGCCGAGCGCAGGGCAGCGCCGCTGTTGGAGCCAGGGGCTGGCGGGGACCCAACGGCCACAGCATTGGGGGGCGGGGAAACGGGGGGACGCGGGTGTGACGTGGGATGGGGAGGACGGAGACGGGCGTGGGGCAGCGGTGTGGGGCAACAGCAGCTCTGTGCAGCGCAGCCCTTCGGCACGGCAGCCCCGTGCTGGACCCACCTGCGATGTCACACATCTCGGCATCGGTGGCGTTGGCCAACGCCTCCTCCAGCTCCGGCTCCAGCGTGATCTGCTCCTCGCGGGGGATCTCCCGTGTGGGGTTTTTGGGTACGAAGGGTTTCCCTGTACAGGGAGATGTGGGTCGCACCCCCCCATGGCCCCACAGCGGGGGGTGACACCAACCCCCCGACCTTGGCGACCGCCAGGCCAGGGAGGAGCACCCTGGGGGGGGGACATGTTTAGGGCTGGCAGCACTGGGGGTGGCATTGCCAGCACTGTGACATTGCTGGGGGGTGGCCATGCCCAGGGCTGGCGGGGGCCCAACTCGCCCGGGACATCTGAGCTGCTGGTGAGCTCTGTGCTGCCAAGCTAAATATACCTGGTGCTGCGGTGCCATGTCCCCCCACGACGTCCCCCCACGACGTCCCCCCACGACGTCCCCCCACGACGTCCCCCCACCTTTCTTCTCCCCAGTGAATGGCACCAGGTCCTCACGCTCCTTGGCCTCCAGCGCCTGCTTCTCCAGGTGCTGCAGCAGCGCCTCGCGGTCCAGCGGCCCCGTGGGGCTCTTGTGTGTCTGATCCCGCTGCCGCAGCCCCGCCGGCAGCAGCACGTTCTGGGGAAGCACCAGGGGACACCCATGGGTGCCACCGCTGCCCTGCCTGCCCGACCTCCCCCCCCCGTGCTGTGCCGACCCCCGGCCGCACCTCGGGGTCCATTTCCAGCAGCTCAGTGTCCAGCTGCTCCAGCTCCTCGGCTGACAGCTCCTGTAGGATCTTGTCCTCGTCGATGTCCCTGTATTTCTCCAGCTCTTGCCGGTAGGAAGTCATGGCTGCTGGATCTGGGGGGTGGGGGGGCACACAACGCTGATACCTCCAGCCCTCTGTGCCACAGCGGAGCCGTGGGGGTTACTGGGGGGCTGAGGGGGGTCCTGTCGGCTGGGCGCTGTGGGGCACCCCTGGGTCTTGGGCCTCGCTGTGGTGCTTTTGGGGAAAGTGAGTCACAGCTCAGCGCTGCTCCCCACGGCCCCACAGCCCTCCATAACCCCCCCTCCTGCACCCCACAGCCACCCGGGAGGAACCACAGAAGCACACTCAAGACGCGGAGCCCTGTGCCCCCCGAGGGACCCCCAAGGGATGGGGATTTGCCCCCCAACCCGCAGCTCTGAGGATGGGAAGGGGGCACTCAGGGGGACACTGGCAGCAACTCCAGCAGCGACCCGAGCTGACAGCCGCAGGAGAAACCCGATGGCGCCGCTCGGCACGGGGACCCCCAGCGGGACCCTGCGACCCCCCCCAAGGTGGCGTCCTTAGTGGGGCACCTCCACCCCCATCCCCCCTCCCAGGCCCTACCTGGCCGTCGGCCGGGGCTGTGGAGCCTGCCTGGGCTGCACCCGGTGCTGAGCCAAGGGCTCCGGCCGCGCAGGGCATGAGATCAGCGTTTTATTCTGCGAGCCGGCAGTGGGGAGGGGCGAGATCACATAACCCGCTGTTATCGAGCCCTGCCAGCGCCCCGCGCGGCTCCACCCCGGCACCCGCCGCCAGGAGCCCCCCCGGGCATCGGGGCTCACTGCTGCGTCCCTCCGCCCCATCGGGGGCAGGTTTGGGGTTGGTGGCGCGGGGGGAGCCTCTGCCACTGGGCTCCTGGGGCTGAGACCACCTGCCTGCTCCGCTCGCCTCCAGCCCCACTCAGAAAAGCTCCCCGGGGCTCAGCTGCGCGCGAGAGGCACCGCGGGTCTCCCTGAAAACAAGGCCTTGTTTCATCCCGCGGGATCCGCCAGCGCTGAGGGCGCAACCTGCGCCCCTCACTGCACACCTTCACCTGCACCTCACTGCCAGTTCTTTCCTTTTAATTAAAAACCCCCAAACAACAAAACACCAACAGTAGGAAGCAGATAAATCGAGCGAGGATCCGTCGCCGCCCCACGGGAGGCTCAGGCCGTGGGCACGCTCTGCTTGATGATGATTTTCTGGCGCGTGGGGCGGAGGCCGGGATCGGGGCCGGGAGGAGCAGCCCCCAAAGCTGCGGAGGCGGCGGCGGCGCTGGGCAGCCCGTGGGCCGTGATGTACTTCTTGTAGGCCTCGCGGATGATTTTGAAGGCGCGGATGTTGGAGTAGGGGATGTCTGTGATGGGGTCGCGGTACACGGCCGGTTTGTGGGTGACCGGGCAGATCTCCCGCACCGGCAGCCGCGGCGCCTTCGCTTTGGGGAAGAAACGCTCGAAGGTTTCGTCGTCGGTGAAGGAGATGAAGGTGCGGGAGCATTTCCCGCTGGAGGCCGGGGCTGCGGCAGCGTCCGCCTGCTGCGGGTCTTGGTCCAACCTGGAAGAGGTGGAGTCAGCCCTGAGGGATGCACGGCGCTGGGGGAACCCAGGCAGCCCCGCAGGAGCAGAATGTGGGGCTGTGGGCAGTGCCAGCCCAAACCCGCAGCTCTACTCAGCCTCAGGGTTGGGGATGGGAGCGGTGGGGGAAACCAGCGGGATCGCATCCAGTGCCCCAAATTACCCCTCCACGTCCACATTCTCCTCCTTGCCCAGCTCTGTGATGAGGGGCATGGTGACGGACCAGTACCGGATGACGGGCCCGACGCACTTCCTCTTCTTCTGCACCTGCTTCTTCTTGTCAGCCTCCAGGCGTTCGTAGTTCTCTGGGAAAGCAGAGATGAGCCCGGGGGGGGGGGTCAGCCCCCCCCAGCGCCCGCGCCCCCAGCCCCCACCCCGCTCTCTTCTCACCCAGCGAGCGGAGGTTGATCTCCTCCGTGATCTTGGCCTCCTCCAGCAGCTCCTCCTGCGTCAGTGGGCGGTCGTAGTTGGGGCCGCCCTTCTTGCGCTTGGACTGCACCTGGCGCTCCTGGATGCGCAGGAAGGTCTGCCGCGTGTGTTCCGTCGTCGACTGCCGCATGTGCTTCCGGCCTGCAGCAGAGGAAGGGGCTCAGGTGGGGCCAGCACAGCTCCCGGGGCAGTGGGGTGCCCAGCTCCAGCCCAGGGAAGCCGGCGCGTCCCAGCCTGCCTCCACTCACTGTCTCCCACTTCATCCTGGAGCTCCAGGGGGGCCGATTTCACCTCTCGGGCCTTCTGGGAGCCGCTGCTGGGGGTGTCGGCCTTCTTGGGTCGAAGGCTCTTGATGGGCTCCTAAGGGTTGGGCAGGAGGGAGAAACTGCATGGGGCTGCCGCTGTGAAATGGCCCCAAAGGGACACCTCCTCCCCACTGTTAGCAATTAGCAGGTTGGCAATTATCCCATCCTTTTGGGGACACCTGTATCCCCTCCCAGCGGGTCAGAGGACACTCAGGGGGACCCGAGCCCCACGCCCAGCTGTCCCCTCACTCTGTAGGCCTTGGTGACGACGCGGCGGCGCCGCTTGGGCTCGCTCTCATCCTGGTCGCTCGTTGGCTCCTCGCCCTCATCGATGTCGAAGTCTGAGTCCACCTCGTCGTCGCTGTCCGACTGGTCGCCCCGGTACTCGTCATCACCCGACTCCTGAGGGGTGGAAGGGCAGCGTCACACCGAGGGCTGTGCTCCACCACCACCCCAATGGGGAAACCCCTGACAGCTGCCCCTGAAGTTCCTCCCAGCCCCCACTTCGAGCCCCTCCCCCACTCAAGGGCTCTCTAAAGCCACCCCTGCCCAATTCTGAACCCCTCAGTGCCTCCAATCCCTTCAGGACCTCCCCCGGTTTCCCTCACGAACCCCCTCAGGGTCCTCCCAGGTTCCTAAATGCCCCGATCCCCCTCAGACCCTTCTCCAGCCTTCATTCAAACCCTCTCAGCTCCCCTCACACCCCCTAAAGCCCTTCGCCTCCCCCCACAACCTCATAAAGCCCCTTTCTTCTCTTCAGGGCTCCCCTGAGGACCCCCGAGCCCCTCACGACACCCCGACCCCCTTGGTGCCCCGGGTCCCCTCCCAACCCCCCCTCCAAGGTCCCGCGCCTCCCTTCAGCGCGCCCCAGAGTCCCTCCGACCCTCCCATAAAGCCCCTTCCTGGACGCACACCTCAGTGAAGCCGCCATACGTGGTCTGGTAGAACTCGTCCTCCTCCTCGGCCTCCAGCAGCCCCGACAGGCGGTTCCCGGCCGTGCGCCGCGGGGCGCGGCCTTCAGCCAAACTCATCGCGGCGCCGCCGCCGCCATCGGCGCTCGACTCGTCGTCCTGCCGCGGGAGGAGCGAGCGACGTAGCGCCCCCTTGCGGGCCGGAGGTGCGGAAGGCTCCGATGTTTTCTATTGGTCGCCCTCGGCGCGTCACGTGACTCGCGCCTCGCGCGCCCTGAAAGACTTCCCCTCCGCTCGTCACGTGTCACGCATCCCGCGCATGCGCTTTGAGCGATCCCGCCCCCCCTCCCACCCGCGCATCCCGAGTGGTCGCGGCCGCGCGGGGGCGCCTCCCCTCCCCCCCCGTGGGTGGTGCCGAGGGGGCGTGGCCTCGCGCGAGGCGACGGCGGGCGCGGGAGGCGGCAAGATGGCGGCGGCGGGGCCCGAATCGGGGGGCAGCAGCGGCAGCAGCGGCGGCCTCGGGGGTACGGCGGGAGCGCTGAAGCCGCGCGCTGGGGGGCGAGGAGGGGCTGCTGGGGGCGGGTGGGGCTGTGGGAGGTGGGGGGTCGGGCCCGGGGTGAGGTCGGGCAGTGTGGGGCTGAGAGAGGTGCGGGGTGGGCCTGGGGTGCGCTGAGGGGCTGTGAGGGGCGGGGCCCAGGACGCTGTTATGGGGTACGGGGGTGGAGGTGACGGCCTCCCCCTGCCGGGTTTGGGGTCCCGGCGGTTGGGGCTGCGGCATTCCGGGTATCTCGGCGGCCGTTTGGCACCACACGGGGGGCGGAGGGCTCCAGCACGGGGAGGGAGGGGGGGGGGCGGTTTGGCCGCCGTACAGCGCTGGAACTGGGGGCTGTGGGGCTGCCCACACATCCTGGGGGAGGGATGATGGGGAGCGAAGCGTCTGTGGGGCACAACAGGGTGCTCACGGCTGTGGCTCGGCCGTCTCGGTGTTGGGGGGGCCCTACGCCCCTTCCTGCCCCTGAAGTTGGGGGATGGGTCCGGTTTGGGGTGCTGGACGTGGGGCGGGAGTGGCTTCCACAGCCGGTCAGCATTCGGCAGCACCGTCCCTGAGTTCCCGTGGCAGAGTGCCGAGGCCATTACTGATTGCAGGGCAGGGCGGAGGGGGCTTCTGGTCGTCCCATGGAAGAAGGCCAGGGGCTGCCAGCCCGCGGGGCCTCACCTCGGCGGCCTCTTGGCGTTGCGTTCCTCGTTCCTGGGGCCTCTGGAAATGGGTCTCTGCCCCCTCCCCGCCCCCTTTGGCGGTGCTCCCTGCTGCTCCCACAGCACTGTGGGGAATAGGGGTCCGTGGCTCTGCCGGCTCAGGGTGAGGCTGCAGGGTCTCCTCCCGCCGTGCTTTGGGGTTCCCTTTGGGAGCCTGGAGCTGTCACACGTCTCATCTCTCCCACCTGGAAGAGGAGCTGCATCCAGAGCTTCACATCGGGGAGGAGATGCAAGTGCACGAGGCAACCTCTTCTACCTTCCTGCTGGGATCGGTGTTGCTGTTTGCTTTCGAGGGTGGTTTGGTGCTGGCCAGGGAGCCTTTCCTGCAGGATTTTAGTCCTGCTGGCAGAGCTGAGTGACGTGGGCCGTACGTGAAGTGCGCTCACCTCGGCTGCAGCGTTTAAAGCTCTTATCCCATCTCTGGGGCCTCTCACAGACTAAAGGGGGGCGGTGGTTTTGGTTTTGATTGCTCTGGGCACGGGGCTTTACTTTTTCCAGTGCAAAACCCCGAAGCATCTCAGACCCCAGTGAATGTGGGGCCGACTGTTCTGGCACAAAGCTTTGCTTTCTCCATGAGTAAACCCTAAAGCCGGCCCCACAGCTCAGTGTTCACCCTAGGGCCGATTACTCAGCGTCTTGCAGCTGAAATGCCGGGGACGGAAGGATTGGGGCGTCCCACCCTTCCTGCTCCCGGGGAAACACGGGGGAGGATTTCTCATTTTGCTGTTTTCGCTTTTGAAGCGGCGTGTGCCAAAAATGCTAATGCGGGATTTCGATCGTTTGGTTCTTTGTGCTTTGTAAGGACGGAGCTCAGAGAGAGAGTTGGGAGTTCATTGTCACCCTCCGGGGCTTCGGGCCCCTCCCCGGCGGCCGCAGACAAAAGAATCGCTCTCAGAATGGCTTCATCCCTTCTGGGGAGGAAATCGTCCCGGAGGGGTGAGAGCCGGCGGGGACTCGGCCCCTATAGGAGGGGGCAGAGCTTCGTGCCCAGCCCGTGAGCAGGATGACGGGCAGCCCCTCAACTGCTGGGGGCGGCGGTGACGTCGTGTTGTGGCTCCTGGAGCACTGAGCACACAGAGCTCCGTTGGTGCTGAGCTGCAGGCAGCCGGGCAGGGCTCCGCTCTGGGATGGAGACGAAGGAGGGCAGCCGGAGGCACGGGGAGCTGCTGTGTGGGGCTGGACGGAGCTCACCCCGTGGGGCAGCAGATGGGAGCCGCGTGGCTTTGGGGCCGGCGCTGACCCCGCAGTGACCGGGTTCTGCTGTGGAAGTAAAAGCTTCTGCTGCGTCGTCGCAGCACAGCTCCGCTCGCAGCACCTCGCAGTGCTTAATTAATTGTTCCACCCCCACAGACTCTGCCTCCCTCGCTCCCAGGGCTGAGGGATCCCTCACGGCTCGCCTTCATTCCCAGAGCGCCGGCCGAGTCCTGCAGTGCTTCCAGCAGTGGCTGCTGCTGTGGGCGATGCTCGCTGTGCTGCCCCGGCGCGGCTTCGCGCCCTGAGGTCGCCCTGCTCGGCTCACGCTGCGCTGTGCGTGGAAGGGCTGGCAGGGTGGCACGGCCGCGTTTCTTTCCGCGTTTCTCTGACTTTCTCAGGGACCCAACATCCCAAACAGCCGCTGTTTCTTGCAGCCGAAATTCCCGCTGCCCTCCACGTAACCTCTCTGTTTTTCCCTCGTCCAGATTTCAGCTTTTTGTGCTGCTCGGTGATGTCGTTCCGAAGAGGTTAGAAGCTCTGCGCTGCACGCAGCTCCTCTGCGCGGTAACCGACGCCGCCCGCCGTGCCGCAGTGGCTGTTTGTGCTCCGTGCCCCCGGCCGGCTTTGCACAGTGGCCCCCCCTGCTCCCACCTGCAGCTCTGACCCTGCGGGGTCGCTGGGGGCTGTGGGTGGAAGCACAGCGGGTGTCTCTGAGCCGTGTCCCGGCCCCAGCGGGTGCCGTGTTTGGGTGTGCTGACGTTTTGGCTTGTTATTTTTGTCTGACATCAGCAGAAGTGCGGCTGACCTTGGTCTGGCTTCAGATGTAGAGCTGGGTGTCAGTGCTGTCTGTTGCATGCTGCCGTGCCGCCAGGTGGGTGCTGGGGCTGCCGGCACTGAAGCCGAAGCATCTCCCGGCCCCTCAGAATGAGTTCTGTGCCCGTCTCTTGTGCTCAGCTTTGGTTTTTCCAGCCGCTACCCCTGGGAAGTACAGACTTTGGGTCTGAAAATGCTCCCGGGCAGCTGCAGCTGGAGGAGCCGCTGCAGCACGGAAGGGATTGAGCCCAGCACTGAGAGCGAAGGGAAAAGGTGGCTGCTGTGGGGCAGGGCGAGTTTGGTTTTGGATGTGACCTTAACCCGGATCTGCTGCCCCTGTCCAGGGCAAACCTTTGGGTCCTGCTGCTGTTTTTCAGCCTGGGTTCCAGTTACGGTTGAGAGACCGTTTGGTTCCAGCAGATCCAGAGCTGTGTGCTCCCCTGAGCTGCGTTGCTGTGTTTCGCTTACAGCTCGCAGTTTAACACCTTCGCTTCTCCGGGCAGCCTGTGTGTGTGTGGACAAAACCAGCCATAAAACCTGCCTTGGGTGCAGGGACCCAGGGGGCGATCGCATGGAGCCCCCAGCCCTGCTGCTGCCCTCACCGCTGATCAGCGCCTCGCTGGGGTGCTGCAGCTCGTTATGGCCGGGCTCCTGGGGTCCCCACGCAGCCTGGGCTCTGGTTGGACCCCCAGCAGCACCCCCTGCACAGGCAGGGCTTGGGTGTGAGCTCGTGGCTTGGCTTGTGTTCCCCCACTGCGTGCTGCGGGGTCCAGGCAGCGCGGTGGGGATCTGCTGCTCTGAGGGAGCTGTGGTTAAACCCTGCTGGAGCGGGGATTTGCATGGGTGATTAAATATTAACACAGCTAATCTCCGAGGGGATGAGGCTGGTGCTGCTGCAGAGGGGTTGCTGGGATCTTGGTGGTTTCAATTGATGAACTGGTAAATTTGTGTTTAAAAAGACAAATGAGATTGATTTGCTCTTGAACGGGTGCTGTATTGACATGGCTGGGATTTTTTCCCCATCCCCGCATCCTGGTGGAGCTTGGAAGCGGAATAGAATCAATAGGATTGCAAAAGACCTCTGAGATCATCAGGCCCAACTATCGGCATCCCCACCACACCCATAGAAACAGAATTGTTGAGGCTGAAGACTTCCAGGACCACCGAGTCCAATGCCAACCCATCCCACCAAGCCCATGTCCTCAACAGGATCAAGGGAGCGTTAGGGTTGGAAAAGACCTCTGAGGACAGGGCTGAGATGTGGAGAACTGAAAGGTCCGTGGGTTCCTGCGGGCTGAGATGTGGAGATGAGAAAGGTCTGTGGTTTTGTAGGGCTGACACGGGGTCTGTGCTGCAGGGCTCATCCCAGTCAGCAGCTGCTTGGCTGTGGGGAGGAGTTGCAGGGGGTGTCGTGGTGGGGTGCTGCAGTGGGTGCTGTCACAGCTCCCAATTAAAATCCTACAGTGTCTGAAGCAGACAGAAGAAACGACAAGGAAATAGCAGCCAAGTCTGCCTGTTTCAGGCCCAAAGCTGCTGTTCTCTGCTCCGCCTTTGGGCCAGGTCTGCCTGGCAGCTTTGTGGCACAGAGAGACATCGCAGCCCTCCCTGTGCCCAGAAACACCCCCAGCCCCTCTGCCGGGGGGGAGCAGCCGTGGGTCGGTGCTCCTCTGCTGCCGCCGTCGCTGGGCTGCTCGTGTGCTGTGCTTCCCTCCTCCTGACTGCAGTTTTTTGTCCCACAGGGCCGTCTGCCATCAAAAAGTCGCTCACCCCAGAGGTAAGTTTGTGGCTAAGAGCTCCAAACACCCAATTCCTGCCTCGGAAATGGGGTTGGGGCGGGAGAAGGAGAGCCAGGGGAAGCACAGCAGTGAGAGCAGCCTTTGGGTTCCCCCGCTGTGCTGGGGCTGAGCCGTCCTGCCAGCAGAGCAGCCCTGTGCTCAGACTGGAGCCAGCCAAGTGAGTTCCTGAGCCGTGAGTCAGGGCTGTGTGCGCAGCTTGCCTAAGCTGCTTCCCCAGGGAGTTGGCCTTGCTGGGCTTTGTGACAGCAGGGACAGACGAAGAATCCCGCAGAGGGGCCCGTGGTGGCTGCAGGTGGATGGCCGGAGCTGCTGCTGATCGCTTCCCTGGACATCAGCACGTGACACGGCGCGGTCCTGGCTGTGCAAATGTCATTGCTGTGCTGGGTGCTTTGGGAGCACGCCGTGTTCTGAGCCCCCCTTCTCACCACCTTTTCCTCCATCCCAGATGCCAGGCTCTTCAGGGCAGCCGGGCTCTCAGACGATAAAGAAGGGGCACAGAGGGGTGGATTCCACGG
Organism: Tympanuchus pallidicinctus; assembly: GCF_026119805.1. Taxonomy (NCBI): domain Eukaryota; kingdom Metazoa; phylum Chordata; class Aves; order Galliformes; family Phasianidae; genus Tympanuchus; species Tympanuchus pallidicinctus. The sequence continues at coordinate 250,455 of NW_026294782.1, read as the reverse complement.
GTGAGACCACCTACAAGAAGGTGAGCGCCGCCGCACGGCTCTGCTGCTCTGCGTGATGTGGATCCCAGCCAGGGCAGCCAAGGCTGGGTGTCGCTGGGTGCTGCAGGGTGGCCACGGCGGTCGCTCGGAGGGAGCGCAGCGCTCCGAGCTGTGAGGGCAGTGGGCAGAGCTGCTCCTTTCCCACAGCTGCTCTTACAGCCTTCAGAAGGAGATCGCTTCTAAGCGCTGCCCGCTGGCAGCAACTTCCCAGCCCTTTTCTGGCTGATCCTGTGCTCCTGGGGCAGGGCCTTCCTACAGGTCTTGTGGCATTCCTGGAGTGTCAAAAAGGGGGATTGTTAGGGCTTCGCCACAAGCTGCAGCTGTGGCAGCTCTGTGGATGCTGCTTCCACTCTGCTGGGCTTCACAGGGATGGTGACACCTCTGATGTGAGTTCGGGTCTGGGGGGAGGTGGAGCAGATGAGGGCTCTGTGCACTTGGTGCAGGCAGAGCTTCTCGTCCAGATCTCTGCCCCAGAGCTGCTCTGGTCATGGTGTGAGCGCATGGCAGGAGTTTTGTTACGGTGTCTGTCCTGCACTGACCGCTGCCTTCTGTTCACTGCCTCTGGATCCCTCTGAAATCCAGGGGCGGAGGTTGGGCAGCAGTGGGAGGAGAAGGGAGCAGAGCTGCCGCAAAATGCCTGAAGTGTTTTTTCGCGAGGGCCCCTGGCGCTGCTGGAGTGCTGCATGGGGCCGATCTGGGAACAAGATTACTGGGCAGGCCGCCTTTTTTCCATCCCTTCTTTTTCCAGGGGTGGCGAGTTGTTTTTCTGGAGTTCTTTCCCCTGTGGAAGTGATGATAAACAGGCGGCCAGCTGCTCGGCCTGCCTCGCTGGTGGATGGAGGAGGGAAACTCTTGTTCCTTGGCAACGTGGCTCTGTGCTGTGTGCTCACCAGCAGGCAGGGCCGCGTGCGCTCAGCTGAGAGCTGTGGTCAAGCAGCACAGGGTGTGGGGGGGAAAAGGAATCGCATTCTTCCTCCCTCCCCCAGGAAACCAGAGGAAATGGGAAATGCAGGCAGGCAGCTGGAGAGGAGCAGGGTGTTGTGCGGTGGCTGCGTGGCACGGGGTGTTGGGCTGGTGTGGGAAGGGTTCCCGCAGGGTGAGGTCATGTGCTGCACAGAGGAGAACTCCTGATTCCAGCAGCTGTGCAGGAACACAGTCTGGCATTGTTCTGGGACAGCTTGAGCACATGGGCAGGAGTGGCTGCCTGTCTGCACTCCTTATTTTGACATGACAGAGAACTTTAGGGCTGAGGAGCCCTGACCTGGCACCAGTCAGGAAAGTGGGGTGGTGCGTGCTGTGCTGTGTAGCCCTACTGAGCTGCTGCCCGCTGTGTTTGGTGGCAGGGGAACGAGGCCACCTCCCCTCTAAGAGCAGGATGTGGGGGGAGCAATGAAATTGTGCTCAGGTCCTTCACAGCTCAGCCAGAACTGAGCAGAATGTTACTGGGGTGGGACAGGGAGGTGTTCGCCCTGCTGCTGCCCGCTGCAGGCTGCCCCGGGACAGAGCCGTGGTGGTGCTGCTCGTTGAGAAAGAAGCCAGCAGGTAGAAGTGGTGGCTGTGCAGTGCCCCTCTAACAGCACACTTCTGAGCATGGAGCTCTCTTTCCTCCAGCTCCTCTCATTCCTCTTCCCAGTTGGCCACTTATGTTGCCTAACTCGTTTCCTTTGCTCCTCCAGACAACGTCATCAGCCTTGAAAGGTGCCATCCAGCTGGGCATCACACACACGGTTGGGAGCTTGAGCACTAAACCTGAAAGAGACGTTCTCATGCAAGATTTCTACGTAGTAGAAAGTATTTTCTTCCCAAGGTCAGTGCTTGCTTCCTTCCTTTCTGTCGTGCTTTGGCAGCGGTAGCAGCAGTAGCTCCCAGCCCTGCTCGCTTTTAGGAGGCAGCAGCAGAGCTGGGGGAGCACAGCTGTGCTGAGCAGAGGCACTGCGTGCCGAGCAGCTCCGTTTCTGCAGAGCTCTGCTGTGGCTCCCATAGGTCTGCTGAACACATAAATGCAGCTGTGCTGCTGTGCGCCTCCCTGGGCTGGACGCGTTCAGTCCTGGCGGTGCGTTAGGGGGCAGCCAGAGCAGGCCTTGCTGCTCAGATCGTCTCTTAGGAGCCCTGAATGATGCAAACCCACGTGTGCCCTCTCTCCTCGAGCAGTGAAGGCAGTAACCTCACCCCAGCTCACCACTACAACGATTTCCGCTTCAAAACCTACGCGCCGGTGGCCTTCCGATATTTCCGGGAGCTGTTTGGGATCCGGCCGGACGATTACCTGGTACGGCTGCCGGGTGCTCGGGGGGGTTCCTGTGCTCTGTGTCTGCTTGGAGCTCTGGGAGCACCGCAGTGGATGCGGTCCGTGGCCCCGGGGTTTGCCTGGTGCTGTCTGAAGGGCAGCAGCGCCGTGCTGCCGTGTTCCACCTCTGCTTTTCTCTCCTCCTCCTCCCCAGTACTCGCTCTGCAGTGAGCCCCTCATTGAGCTCTCCAACTCTGGGGCCAGTGGATCCCTCTTCTACGTGTCCAGCGACGACGAGTTTATCATCAAGACAGTTCAACACAAAGAGGCAGAGTTCTTGCAGAAGCTGCTTCCTGGCTACTACATGGTAAGTGAGGCCAGGAGAGGCTTTCTTTGCCCGTAGCACTGCGTGCTCCCTGCTGGGCTCTGTGCCACGAGCCTCACACAGGGCCCTGCGTGTCCCTGTGTGGTGAGCAGGGAGTTCTGCACTCGTGGGCTGATCTGACCCTCGGCTTTGCAGGGTGACGTTAACAGTGGGCAGTGCCGGCCTGTCGCCCCTTCCCCACCCTCACCTCTTTGTTTCTTTGGCAAATGCTTTGGACTGCTGCCGGCCCCACTGGGAGGAGCAGGCAGCTCTGCTGGGCAGAATGTAAATAGTCAGCGTGGCTCTGAAGGCATCTCTGCATCTTTGGTTCTTTTAGAACTTGAATCAGAACCCAAGGACGCTGCTGCCCAAGTTTTACGGCTTGTATTGTGTCCAAGCCGGGGGCAAAAACATCCGCATTGTGGTGATGAACAACCTGCTGCCACGTTCTGTGAAGATGCACCTCAAATACGACCTGAAGGGCTCCACCTACAAACGCAGGGCGTCCCAGAAGGAGAGGGAGAAGGTCTTCCCCACCTACAAGGACTTGGATTTTATGCAGGACATCCCCGATGGCCTCTTCTTGGACTCAGACATGTATAATGCTCTGTGCAAAACGTTGCAGAGAGACTGTTTGGTAAGTGGAAGTGCTGGGAGGAATTCTTTTGAACCTTTCTGATGGCACCCAGCAGTCCTGCATCCTCTCCTGGGCGTGCTGGCTGGACAGCCTGCAGTTTGGCAGCACTGTGGGCAGGAAGCCGTGTGCCCTCTGCCTGTGCCAGGCGTGCAGGGTCCGGGCAGTGGGCTCAGCTCTGAGCCTGCCAGCAGCTGTGCGAGAGTGCAGTCCCTGCTCTGGGTCTCCTGCACAGGAGGAGTACTGCAGGCCTTCCTGGCGCCTGGCAGAGGCAGGCTGTGGGTTGAATTCATCCCCTGGCCATGCTGGGGTCCAGGTGGCACCGCCGGCGATGCTGTGGTGCCCCGTCGGCAGCTTCACGAGGCTCACGGTGGCAATGAGGCTTTGTCGACTTTCTGCCCAGGTCCTGCAGAGTTTTAAAATCATGGATTACAGTTTGCTGGTGGCAATCCATAACATGGACCTGGCACAGAGGGAGCACGCGATGGCAGACGGGACGTCCCAGGCCGACACGCGGCGCCCTGCGGCGCAGAAAGCCCTGTATTCCACTGCCATGGAGTCCATCCAGGGGGAGGCCCGCAGGGGAGGCACCATAGAGACAGACGACCAGTGAGTGTGTGCTGCTCTGCTGCAGGGCTGCCTTCGTGTGCGCTTTTGGGGTGCCTGCTGCTGCCTTTCTGAGACGTGCTGGTGGCTCTGAAAGAGAAGGGGATGGGTCTTCAGCGGGGCCTGTGAGATGGGATGAGGGGAAATGGTTCCCAGCTGAAAGAGGGGGGTTTAGGCAGGGCACAATAAAGACAGTGGTTACGAGAAGGGCACTGAGGTGCTGGCACAGGATCCCCAGAGGTGGGAGGGTGGCTGTGCCCCGTTCCTGCAGACTCCCATGGGGAGGCTGGTGAGCTGTGAGTGCAGGTGGAGCTGTGGTGCCCCTGCTCATTGAGGGGGGGTGAGGTGCCCTTTCAGGGTCTCTTCCAGCTCCAACCATTTATGATTCTGTGCTTTGGTTGATCCCTGCTGCCTCCATCCCTGTGGGCAGCAGCGGCAGCTCACTGCAGTTGCTTGCTCTCCTCGTGGCTGGGTTGGGATCAGTCTCCAGTGAAACTGCACAGCTCTGGGAAGGTCGAGCAAACCTCAGCAGCATGCGCTGTTCTCTGTCCTTGCAGGATGGGGGGCATTCCTGCCCGCAACGCCAAGGGGGAGAGGCTGCTCCTCTACGTGGGCATCATCGATGTGCTGCAGTCCTACAGGTAGGCAGTCTGAGGGCAGCTGTGTGTCGCGTGGGAGGCACAGCTTCGCGCTGCTGTCTGTGCTCCATGTGGAGGTCTGGCTTCCAAGGGAGTTAAGATGCATTTTATTGGCTGCCTTTATTTCTCTGTTGTTATTTTCTTGGAGTTGGGTGTTTGGGGATTGGTTTCCGGGTCTTGTTTACTGCGTTTGCCTCCCGTTCCCAGGAGGGATCGCCTCTGGCAGAGGTTATTTCTGTGCTCAGTGGTTGTTGTGTGCAGGAAGTGGTGAGGAGAAAACAAGCAGTGGCTTAGAATGGCCACAGCCACTGCTCGGGTGCTGCTGGTCAGAGAAGCTCAGCGCCGTGCGGGCACCAAACGGCACAAATTGGTGTGAAACCTCGTCTTTGTTCTCTGCTTTGTCAGGTTTGTGAAGAAGCTGGAGCACTCCTGGAAGGCCCTTGTGCACGATGGGGTAAGCAGCAAGCACAGCACCCTCACCTGTTCAGCTCGCTGTGGGTGCTCACTGCGCAGTGTCCTGGGTTTCCAAGGGCTCTGTGTGTTGCTCTTCTACATGAAGCAGTGCCCAGAAACGTTCCCAGGCACCCAGAAATATTCCCAGGCCAATGCAGCACGGGTCAGGGCTGGGGGGCTGCCGTTAACCGCCATCACTTACTAATGCAGGTTTCCACACTGCTCATCCCTTTCAGGACACCGTTTCTGTGCACAGACCCAGCTTCTATGCTGAAAGATTCCAGTGCTTCATGTGCAACACAGTATTCAAGAAGATTCCCTGTAAGTTCTCCACGTGGGGTCCCTGTGTGCCTGGTGTGCCTGGCTTCGTGCTCAGCAGCTGGGGCTGGGGAGAAGCACAGCAGTGTGTGAGGGCATCGGGGAGCCTGCCGTGCCGCATTCCCTCCTCCTGCGTTGTCCTTGCTTTGCAAATGCGGCCGCACGGAGCTGCTTCATGCATCAGTGTGTTTCCCTGTGTGCCAGCTGGGACGGGGCTGTGTTGGGTCTCCTCCTCCTGAGCTCTGTGCGGTAGTGAAGCTCTGCCTTGTTGTTTTTTTTGTCTTGAAGTGAAGCCATCCCCTTCCAAGAAGAGCCGCTCCGGCACCGCAGTTCCGAGGCGCAGCTGTCAGGGAGGAGTGCCTTCCCAGCTGCACGTGTCGTGTGAGACAAAAGCACAAGTCACGACAGAGGCGGATGTGGAGCAAGGTTGGTGTCTGGGCTGGGGGGAGAGAAACGCCTCCCAGGGGTTCCTCAGCTTGCTTTGGCACGGCAGAGCTTTCTGCAGGAGCCTGCGGGTGATTTCGCAGTGCTGCTTTGGATTGGATTTCCAGCAGGGCAGGGCTGGTCCTGCCGTGCTCACGGGTCTGAGGTGCCGCGGGGGGGATCCTCACCCCGCCGTTACGGGGGGCTGCGCCCGCACCTCGTGCAGGTGGTGGAACTGCTGTGCTTCCACTCAGGTTCCCACCTCGGCCGCCCGGATCTCCTGCCCAGGACTCTGCCTGTGGACGAAGCCAACAGCGATTCCGTCGCCACCACTTTGTCCACCTCCTCCTTGGGCAGCGGAGGTCTCCACTCGCCCGCAAACAGGTGAGGCTCCGGGGGGCCCTGGCACGAGCAGCCGCTGTGCAGCCAGTGAGCTCAGTGCCGGGCCAGCATGCGTGCGGGGCGCTGCCGCAGCCCGCTGTGGTCCTGAGCACACGCTGCGGTTTTGCGTCTCTGCTTGGGCTGTGCGGGCGTCCCGGCGGCTTTTCGTTCTTTGTGCATCCCGTGCTTGATGGCCTCTTCCTGGAGCTGAGATAATTGTGCTGATTACGAGGCGCTGCCAGAATGCGCCAGGAGCGCGGCGTGGTGCTGCAGGGCGCTGGGGCGACGCGCAGGGCTGGGCGCAGCTCTGTGCCTCTGGGTGTCCCTGGAGCTGCGGTGCATGGCTGAGGAGCAGATGGCTGCCCTGGAATGTTCCCTTTGTTGCCCAGTGGTGAGAATTGAGGGTGACCAGGAGGAGCTGTGGTCAGAGCATGATCCCATGCGCAGAAGTTCTGAGGTGCTAACTCCTCTTCCTGGAAGCGGTCGTAACCCACCTTCCTCATTCCTGCACCGTGGCACTAATGAAGGTGTCTGCTCTGTCCTCAGCTGCAGGAGGACGAGATATGATTGCAATTCGCTCCTTTTATTCCCTCTCTAAAACATGGAAACTTCTCGGTAGGGATCCTAAACCAGAGCTGCTCCTTCCCAGTCCGTCCGCATGCCCGGGGAGTTGTGTGTCCTTAACCAGGGTGTCTCTCCTTCGATCTCTGCGTAGGTCAGTGGGCGTGCAGGTGCACAAAGCCGACAGCTCAGCAAAGGATTTCGCTAGGACTGCTGCCTTCCTGTCTAGGTGAGGGAGGAACCACGCTTTGCTGGAGGCCTTCTCCCATCCAGAGGGTTTGTTTGGGGAGATGTGCCCTGAGGCGCTGCCTCGTGCTGCCCGTGGTTCGTAGGTGATTGGTTCAGCACAAAATCAGTTTGTTGGAAGGAGGTTAGAGAGGGGTGCCTGCAGAAGCAGTGGTCTGGAGGAGTGTTTGTCACTCTGGGGGGAGACCTGAGTGAGTGAGCCCAGCAGGGTCAGCCTGCTCCAGAGCTTCTTTGGTGCAGCAGCGGTGTGCCCTGCTGCAAGGTGCCAGGCTGCAGAGGGGATGTGACACTGAGCAGGGAGGGATGCTGCCAGGGAGCAGAGTGACGCCCGTCTGTCAGATCAGGCATGGGTGAGTCCTGTTTTGTGCAGAGAGAAAGGGGAGCTCGATGCATGCGGTCGCTGGGGATGCCCTGGGGATGCAGTGAGGGGAATGCTGCCCTCACTGCTTCTCTTTTGGAGCACTGCTGCAGCTGGGAGAGGTGCAGGGATCAAAGCCGAGGGCTGATGGTGTGTTCAGCAGCTGGATTGCACAGCTTGTGCCAACCTGAACAGCAGTGACCCAAACGAGGCAGCTGGAAAGGAACTGCCTGCAGTTGGAGGTGGGAGCCTTCAGTGCACTCAGCACTGGGTGGCACTGAGTCTGGTCAGGTTGGTGGTTGGACTTGATGACCTTTGAGGGTCTTTTCCAACCTAATGTTTTTGAGCCTGATCCTATGACAAATTCACAGAGCTTTGAAGCACACTAAGAGCACAGCCTGGTTCTGAGGTGTGTGGGAGTTCTCTGCTCCAGCCCAGCTCTGTCATTCAGCTTCTGGCAGAGGGTCCTGAGGTTTGAGGCACTGGGAGTGTCAGCTGCTGGCGAGGAGCTCTGGGGGTGGCTGGGCTTAATTTTGGGGGGACGTCTTACTGCGCTGAGCACTGGGATTGGCCCCAGTCGGGTCCTGGGGGCACAGCACTGTAACCAACAGTGAGCGTTCTGTCGGGAGAGGATGCAGCTCCATGGGATGCATCCTGCTGGGGGGATGCGGCCCCATGTGCTGCGTCCTGCAGGACGTCACTCCCATTTGCTGCACGGGAGCTTTGCCAGCAGCTTTTTGCACAGCAGTGCCTCCATTGCAGTGCCTCCATTGCAGTGCCTGGCGCTGACGTCGGCGCTGTGTTGCTGTGTCCCCGTGCTGCTTTCCCCCCAGACCCCCATCGTGGCAGTGCGGTGCTCGCGGGCTCCATAGGGGCTCACCTCACCAGGTTGGACGTGCAGGTGTTGCTCCAGGCAGCTCTGTTCTGACCCCTTCCATGGGCTGCTCTGCTGTGCTGGGCGCAGCAGGAGAGGTGATTTCATGGCCGCTCCCACTTCAATGCTGCTTTACAGCTCTTCCCCCTCTGTCTCCCCAGCAGCTCCCCAGGACCGTCAGTCCCTGAGCCCTCCTCGGAGCTGAGGGAGCAGCTGGAAGAGCTGCAGGAGACGGAGATCAGCTTCGTGAGTAACCTCTGAGGAGGGGCTGAGTGGTTCAGGGTGGGAGGGGACGTGGGGGGCAGACCCTCACCCAGCTGTGTGCATGGTGGCCCCGCCTGCCCCATGACACGCAGCCTGGCGGTGTCCACCACCCCACAACCTTTTGTTGGGGGAAGCAGGAGGTAAAGCGGAGCTGCTGCACTCCTGGGCACCCAGGGTGGTCAGGTGGCGGGGATGAGAGCTGGCCTCAGCCTCTGTGGGGATGATAAATGCTGGCAGAGCCCCCGGTCCATGGGGAGGGGGTGGCTGCGCGTCCATCCAGGCAGAGCAGCTCCAGGCGCGGCTGCTGGGCTCCCCCCACACTTCTGCCCCCACATTTCTCCCCCCACTTCTCCCCCCCCACCAACATCTCCCCCTCTTCTCATTGCAGTGAGGCAGCTCTGAGCCGACGCTGGCAGCAGGAGGCTCCGTGCTCTGCGTGGGCTCTGCGCGCTCAGCCCCCGTTGCTGACCTTCGTGGTTTTTAGTTTGTTTTTTGGTTCTTGGATTTTTTTGTGTTTTTTTTTTTTTTTTTTTGTGGGGTTTTTTTTTTTTTTTTGGAAATGTTACCTGGAAGCTGAGAGCCAGGCGGGCTGCGCAGGGCGGGCAGCAGAGCGCATCGGCGGAGACCTCCAGGCACTGCGCCGCTGCCTGAGCCCAGGGCCTGAGCCGCCCTGAGGGGAGGAGGAGGAAGAGGAGGAACTGCTCCACTGGACTGAAGGCCTTTGGAAAAAGGCTCTGACCTCCAAGGCTCGCAATGCTGCCACCACAAACTGCCGCCCGTGGGAGTTTTGGCCCCGCCGGCAGTTTGCCTCGGAGCCACGCGTTCACCTTTTGTATTTCCAACGAGTTTTTAACGTCGGCGTTTCCTGCAGTTCAGCTCCAGCCCTTCCCCTCAGCACTGCGCCGCAGCTCTGCTCTGTGCGACCGCAGGCGGGGCCCTGAGCCGCGCTGTGCAGGAGGGCTGCGTGCCCTCGGCGCCCCGTTGCGGATGCAGATCTTTGCCCTGAGCCCAGCTGTGGGAATCTGTCACCATTTCTTCGCAGACGGACCCAACCTGGCAGCCCCACGGGGCTGAGCTGCGTTTGCACGGAACGCTTTTTGGTTTTATTTTTTAGGATAGGAAGCGACTCCAGCCGCGTTCCCAACGGGTTGGAATCCTCCGTTGGTTTTTCTTTTTTATATATTGGAGAAAAAAAGAAAAAAAAAAAAGAAAAAAAAAAAAAGCCAAGGGATGTAATTGTGCCCCTGCGGGGTTGCAGTGTGCAGAGGAGCCCAGGAGCGGTGGTGCAGAGGGCGGCGCTTTGCGGCGCTGTTTCGGAGCCGGCGCTGCCACCTCCCACCTCGAGTGGGCACTGATATTTTTTTAAGGAAAAAACAAAAACACCCATGGAAAAAAAAAAAACAAAACAAAACCCAACATCCCAACCCCCTTTTGGATGTTATTTCTTAGTTTTGTTTGAAAAGACCCCACGGAATGGCCTTATCCTCTGGGCATCCAGACCCAGAGCGGGGTTCTGCGGCTCCCGGTGCCCCCGGTGCCGTCCCACGCCGACCCCACCAGCGCTGGGAGGAAGGTGGGCTCTTCCCCCGCTGCTGCCCTCACCTTACAGCCAAAATAACTGTCTATATTAGACGCTGTTCTTACCTTCCCTCCCATCTCCTGTAATGGTTCGTGTTTCTCGTTCTGTTTTTTTTTTACCAGGAGGGAAGAAAACCAACTCCCCGTTCTTTTTTTCCCTATGATTTAATATTTATGAAGTTGTATTTAAGTGGTTTTGTTTCATTTTATTTGTTTTCTGGGGATAGCTGTGCAGCAGTAGGGAGATGGGGGGTGTTGTTTCTATACGGGATCTTCCAACCTTTGCTTTGTAATGGGTTTTCAGAGGGTTTTCAGAACAACTGCCTTTTTTTTTTTTTTTTTTTTTTTTTTTTTTTTGCATCTGGAAGTGGCGACAACTGCTGTTAAATGGCTCCTGAACCCCCCCGGGGCCCTTCTACAGCAGGGAGGGCTGTGGGGCCGCCTGTGGGACCACCCGATGGATCCTGGGAGCATCCAATGGATCCTGGAATCAATTGATGGATCCTGGGAGCATCCAATGGATCCTGGCCTTGTCCAATGGATCCTGGGACTACCTGTTGGATCCTGGCCCCTGATGATGGATTCTGGACCATTGAATGGATCCTGGCATGGACTTAAGGATCCTGACCTCAGCTGGTGGGTTGTTGGATCCTGGAACTGCCCAATGGGTGCTGGAATGAGTTGATGGATCCTGCCCTCGCTCAGTGGATCCTGGCATGGACTTCAGGACGATGACCTTAGGTGATGGATCCTGGCACCACATGGTGGATTCTGGGGCCATCGAATGGATCCTAGGGTCATCTGCTTGGTCCTGGGAAGGGTTGATGGATGCTGGCGTCACCCCATGGCTCCTGGCACGGACTTAAGGATCTTAGCCCCACGTGACGGATCCTGGCACCGCGTGATGCATCCGGCCCCATGTGATGGGTCCTGATGGATCTGGTCCTACCTGCTGGATGCTGGTGGGGGTTGATGGATCCCAGCACCTCCTGATGGATCTGGACCCACTGGATCCTGGCACGGACTTAAGAATCCTGGCCCCAGCCCCTGGATCCTGGCACCTCCTGCTGGATCTGCTCTCAGGTCACAGATCCCAGCACCTCCTGTTGGGTTCAGACCAGCGTGGTCCCTCGGCAGTGGGAAGGCCCCGTCCGTGTCCCCATGGAGCTGCTCGTGTCGTGGACGTTGTCGTGTTACCTGTGCCGTGTCGCCGCCAGCGGCTGTTCTGTGGATACCTGCGGCCCTGAATACAGCGTGTGCTCCTGCAGCCGGCTGCCTCCACGCCTGCTTTGTGGGGAGGGGGGCGGGGGGCTGCTGCGTGTCTGCCATTGATTGTCCTGGTGCTGGGGGGGGGTCCCAAAGGGCCTCTGTGTCCCTCTGTGGGGTCTGGAGCCCTCCTGGGGAGGGAATTTGTTCTCCTGAGCACGTTGTGGGGTCAGAGCAGGGGTTGGGTTGGAAGGGGCCCTTGGAACCCTCTGCTCCCATTCCCCGCCATGAACAGAGACGAGGTCCCCTCCGCTTTTCTGTGGTTTTATGGGTTGGAGGTTGGCCTCCAAGGACCCGTCCAGCCCCCCCCCCATCTTTAACCTCCAATGTCCCGTCCAGCCCGGCCCCCCCGTGGTTCTGTGGGTGATCATTACGATCGCAGACCATCTTGGTGTCACGGATGGAGATGCTGAGTGCAGCTCCCAGCGCTGACCCCGCGGGGCAGCGCCGTCTCCGCTCTCCACCCGCGGAGCCTCGGCTGCAGCTGCGGGTTCGGTCCCACCTTCAGCTCCTCGCCCGCCCGCCATCCCCGCAGGGCTCTGGGGCCGAGGACGCGTCTGAGGGAGGAGGCGGGAGGCGACAGGGACAGAACTACAACGCCCAGCGTGCTCCGCGCGCCTCGCGTTCGAGCACGGGCGGCGCCCATTGGGCGGCGGCGCGCAGCCAATCAGCGGGCTCCTTGTTGAGAGGGCCGTGAGGCGGCTCTGAAGGAAAGGGGCAAAGATGGTTCTGGAGAGCACCATGGTGTGGTGAGCGGGCCGGGCCGGGCCGGGAGCGCGGCAACCTCCGCCTCGGTCCTTCTCCCTTCTCCCTTCTCTTTCTCCCTTCCCCGCGTCCCGCTGCGCTTCGTGGGCTGCGCGGCGCCGCCGAGGGTTTCCCTGAGTCATGGCGGGTTGGGGCACGGCCGGGCCCGGGGGGGGGGGTTAAGAAGGGCCCTATGAGGGGGGCGGCTGCAGGGGGCCGGCACCGCTGTGCTGCTGTGGTTCGGTGACCGTAACGATCGTCTGCAGGACTGGGGTGGGGAGGGGAGGGAAGGGGAAGGGAGGGGGCCTGGAAGGTGAACTGTGGGATGGTTGGGTTGGAAGGGTCCTTGAAGGTGATTCATGGAGTGGTTGTGTGGGAAGGGTCCTTAAATATTAGCCGTGTGATGGCTGTATTGGGTTGTATTGGAAGGGTCCTTGAAGATCAACTGTGGGATGGTTGGGCAGGAGGGGTCTTTAAATATCAACCGTGGGATGGTTGGGTGGGAAGGGACGTTGGCAGTGGGACTGAGGGCCCCCTGAGCGTGTTTGTGGCTGACACTGAGCTGCAGCCCTGAGGGATGTTGTTTTTTCAGCGTTGACAACAGTGAGTACATGAGAAATGGGGACTTCTTACCCACTCGCCTGCAAGCTCAGCAGGATGCTGTCAACATCGTGTGCCACTCCAAGACCCGCAGCAACCCCGAGAACAACGTGGGGCTCATCACCTTAGCCAAGTAAGGGGCTGGCCGGGGTTGGTTAAAGTGGGGCTGGAGTCTGGGGGCAGGGCAGTGGGGTCACTGCTGTGTGTACGTGGATTGCACGCTTTGCTTAGGAAACTGGGCTCCACATCTTGGCCCTGTGTGCTCAGACCCCACAGAGCTGAGCGCTGCAGACCTGCAGGAGCTGTGGGAAGGAGGGGGGGAATCCTCATCCTGTAGCAACAGAGGGTTTCACAGAGAGGTTCTCAAACAGCTTCAGTGCAGTGTGTTTCTCTTGCAGTAACTGTGAAGTGTTGACCACGCTCACTCCGGACACGGGACGGATCCTTTCAAAGCTACACACAGTGCAGCCCAAAGGAAAAATCACCTTTTGCACAGGGATCAGAGTTGCTCACGTAAGAGGTTGTCTGTTACTCCAAACCGAGCCTGCATCCTTCTTTGTAACATCTGATGGCTGAGCGTGTCCTGTTAGATCTGCTCCTGACTCTGCTGCTGAGCAAATCCTTGGCTTTGCCTCAGAAACCTTTGTAAAATCCAGTGTGAAAGCCCAGCCTTGGGAAGCTTGCTGTGCTGCAGGGGCCGCGCTGCACGGCAGCTCACACTCTGGGTGTCTGGAAATGAGAAGTAAATTGGGACAGGAGGGGTGGAGCTGCCCACCATGGAGTCTGGCCACAAGGGCAGCTCCCTCCCCAGGTCTGGGTTTGGGGAGAAGGAGGAGGAGCTGCCACGCAGCCCAGTGGGTCTCTGCTCCTGTGTGTCTGTGCACGGCTGCCTCCCGGCCGTCCTCCCTCCTGGAGCTGCTCCTTAAGCACGATGTGACTTTGTTTTGCAGCTGGCTCTGAAGCATCGCCAGGGCAAGAATCACAAGATGCGAATCATTGCCTTTGTTGGGAGCCCTGTAGAAGATAACGAGAAAGATGTGAGTAGCACCAGTCCAAGCAGAAAATGTTGTCTCTGCTCTCCACGTGCCCCTAAACCAGATGGATGGCTTGGTCCTTGCCCTGCTCTGGGAGGAAGGCTGTGCCCCAGCAGGGACAGCGTGGGCTGCAGCTGGGCGGCTGATCTGCGGCTTTGCTTCTGGATCCTGAGGGCTGTCCCCCGGTTTCCAAAGGGAGGGCTGGGGTTGTGAGAGCTGAGATGTGGGCAGTGAGAAGCCAAAGCCGCTGTGTCTCTTTGTTGCAGCTGGTGAAGCTGGCAAAGCGTCTGAAGAAGGAGAAGGTCAACGTTGACATTATCAACTTTGGAGAAGAGGTGAGACTTGGGCTGCATTTTTCCAGTTAAGGTCTGAGCCAAGGGGGTCAGGGAAGAGTGGGGCCTCGGCCCCTTTGTGGTGATGGTGAGGTTAATGTTTCCCTCTGGGGAGGCCCTTCTTGTTTTGCTGCAAGCCTCGTTATCTTTCCCCGTGGAAACAGCAGAGCTGTGTGCCCCCAGGCAGCATTTCTGACCCCTTGGCCTGGGGTTTGTGTCCCAGGTAGTTCTGCTCTGTGTCTGGATTTTGGTGGGAGGAGAGGGATGATGGCGGCCTGAGGGGCAAGCATGGCATCGCCTGGATCGGTGCAGCTAGTGAGGCTGCCAGCTGTGAGGGCAGCATGGGGGGAGCCGAGCCCCCAGCCCCTCTGTTCGCCCCTAGGAAGCCAACACGGACAAACTGACGGCCTTCATCAACACTCTGAATGGCAAGGATGGCACGGGCTCCCACCTGGTCACGGTGCCGCCGGGGCCCAGCCTGGCCGATGCCCTCATCAGCTCCCCCATCCTGGCTGGTGAGGGGGGGGCCATGCTGGGCCTCGGTGCCAGCGACTTCGAGTTCGGCGTGGATCCGAGTGCCGACCCAGAGCTGGCCCTGGTGAGTGGGGCGGGGCGGCAGCGTGTGCTGTGCTGTGCGGTTCTATTGTGGGGTGCTCCCCGCTCAGCGCTGCTCTGTCTCCATCTCTGCAGGCTCTGCGTGTCTCCATGGAGGAGCAGAGGCAGCGGCAGGAGGAGGAGGCCAGGAGGGCTGCGGCCGCCTCTGCAGCTGAGGCTGGGATTGCTGCCACTGGAGGGGACGGTGAGGAGCTGCGTGGGGAGCGGAGCTGCTCAGCTGGGGACTGTTGGGATGGAGCGTGGCTGCTGAGGGGTGTCCCGCCGTAACGCTGCGGGAAGTGGGTGCTGGATGTGGCAGAGGCGTGTTCTGGGCAGAACCCAGCCGTGCAGAATCTCACAGAATCACAGTGCAGCCTCACTGCAGCGCTCTGAGCAGCTCCAGCCTGGAGCTTCCCTTGGCTCCTACTGAAACTCCCCATCTGTGTGGGGGAGCAGGGGGTCCGGGGTGGGCAGACGGGGGTTCTGGGTGCTGGAGGGGTGCGGTGTGAGCGGCCCATGCTCAGGCAGCACTGCTGGCTCCTGGCTGGGCTGTGAGCGTGGCTGCTGTCCCCGCAGATTCGGACGATGCTCTGCTGAAGATGACCATCACCCAGCAGGAGTTTGGGCGCGCCGGGCTGCCCGACCTGAGCAGCATGACGGAGGAGGAGCAGATCGCCTACGCCATGCAGATGTCGCTGCAGGGAGCGGGTGAGCTGATGCAGATGGGGGCAGGGGGGCAGCTCCAGGTGGGGCCATCGCCGGGGCCGCCCCACAGCATCCCGTGCGCTCCGGGCTCTCCCGCAGAGTTCGCGCAGGCGGAGGCGGCCGAGGTGGACAGCAGCACAGCCATGGACACCTCCGAGCCCGCCAAGGTGAGGCCTCGCCATTGGGGGGATGGGGCTGGCACGGACGCAGCCCCCCCCGCTCCCCGCCGTCTCCCCGCAGGAGGAGGATGACTACGATGTGATGCAGGACCCCGAGTTCCTGCAGAGCGTGCTGGAGAACCTGCCTGGCGTCGACCCCAACAACGAGGCCATCCGCAACGCCATGGGCTCGCTGGCCTCGCAGACCTCCAAGGAGGGCAAGGACAAGAAGGAGGAGGACAAGAAGTGAGGGGCGGCGGGCTGGGGCTGCGCCTGACGCGGCAATAAAGGCTGAAGCACGGTGCCGGTCCCGGACCCCGTCCCCGTTCCCGGTCCCTTTTCCCGCCCCGTGGCGCTCGTCGGGGGGCGGGGCCGGCGCGGAGGCCACGCCCCTTGCGCCACGTCCCGGCGTGCCCCGCGGCTGCGCAGGATGTTTACGACGCGGTTCGTGGGCGGGGCTCCGATGATGAGCGGCGAAGGCAGCCAGTGGGGGAAGGGGTGGGGAGGATGTTGTAATCGTTCCGTGTCTGTGGCCAATGGGAAGAGGGGGCGGGCCGGGGCAACTCATTGGTTCCTCCAGGGTGGATGTGCGGTCGAACTGGCCAACAGGGGAGCGAGGGGACGGGGCGAGGCCCCTGCTTTCCGTGAGTGACGGCGCCGTGAACAAATGGTAGAAGATGTGGTCGACCGCTGAGGTCTCCCAACCGATGGGGTGATGGCGGGCCGGGCCTTCGCTTTGAGCGACAAGCGTCTCTTTCAACGGGAAAACAACAGCTGGGCGGTGCTCTGGGCGACGCTGTCTGTGGCCAATAGCTGTGCGGATCCGTGGTGGATGGGCATCCCGGCTTAGCCAATGGCATGAGGGAGGGGGCGGGGGGGCTCGATGAGCACAGCTTTCAGCCAATCAGCAGCAAGACTGCTGGTAGATTCGCCAATAGGCAGCTAGAAGGGCGTGATCACACTTTCAATGGCTGCCCCGTCCCCCAATGGGTACCCCCTCAGCGGGCGGATCCAGCCCCGACTCACTTCCCCCTCGTCCAATAGCGAGTGCGAGCGGCCGCGACCACCCACGACCGACAGCGCCAAGCACCAATGAGCGCTCCCGCAGCTACGAGCGACGTCCGGACGGTCCAATAGCGCCGCGGCGGGGGGCGGGCGTCAGCGTCCGGCGGCGCAGGGCGGGGGGCGCGGGCCAAGCAGGAAGTGCTGCGGAGAAGCGGTCGCCGCCGGAGGGTTGGGCCGCAGCCGGGCCTGCCGCCCGCTCAGCGCTCGGTGAGGCCGCGGCGGAGGCCGCTGGTGGGGGGCCGGGCCGGGCCGGGCCGGGCCGGAGGAGGAGCTCTGGGCCCGGGGGAAGCCCGGGACCCAAGGGGGCCGCGATGGCCGCCGGGCGCTCGGCCCGTAGGGAGCGGCCACGCGCGGGGCCTCCGGTGCGGTGAGGGCGCGGGTTGGGGTGGCCGCCGCGCTCCGCTGCCGTTTGGGCTCCGGGAGCGCCCGCCCCGCCCGCAGCGGCGTAACGGCGGCTGATTCCTAACCCCCCCCCCCCCCGGCTTCCATCCCCCAAAGGAATTTCGGGCCGAGCGGCCGTTAATGGCCGCGATTCGCCGCGGGCGCCACTCGTTTCGCCGCCCTTCCCCTCGCGCATCGGGGAACCCCCAGCCATCCCCGGCGGCCTTCCCGGCCTCCCGCCCCCCTTCCCGAGCCCGCTGGGGGGCAGCTTCGCGTTCCCGCGTTCCCCAAAGCCCCGTGGGGGTGACGGAGGTCCCGCTGCGCTCGGGGGTCTTTGGGGTTCTCCCCGTTTCCCCAGGCGATGCGGCACATGAAGGCGTTGCGGCTCCGCGCGTTTCCCTCCGCGTTTCCAGGAACGGCCTCGGAAACCCCGAAGCTGATCCCGGGCTGGGGGTGGCGATGCTCAGCGCTGCGGCCCGCCAGGAATACGGGGGGGCTCCGACCTCACTGGAGAAACTGGGAGCGCTGGAGCCCACCGGGGCTGTCGGGCGGCTCTGCCCGTCGCTTTGGGTTCAGGCGGTGCCCGCTGCGGCCGTGGGGGATGTGGGGCCGCTCTGTGGGCAGTCGCTGTCTCTGCAAATCCTTCTGGGGCCCCGCAGTGCTTCCCTATGGCCTCTCTGGCTTTGTTGCCGAGGTTTGGGCACGAGGGAGCGCGCTGTTTTGTTTTGAGCTCCGTTTTCCCCCTCTATTCTGTCCCTGAGTCCCTCCTGCCCTCATTTCCCGGCAGCTCCGCACGACGCTGGGGAGCAGGCGGCCTTTGGGGGCTGCAGTTACATCCCCGCAATGAACTGCATTCAAAGAGCTTCTCCAGAGGGTCTGGCACTGCGTTGTGGTGGGGGGGGCTCGTTTATGGCAGCAGCTGCCTGAGCTGTGGGTCAAACTGCCCGGTGTGGGCACAGCTGTGGTGCTGCAGAGCCCTTTGGGGAGCCCTGAGTGCCTGCAGAGCACCTGCTGGCGCTCAGAAGCTCCGGCTCTCAGCCTGGCCAAGTCGTCGAGGGTTCTGGATCTGCGCCGCCGCTGCTTTGTTTGGATCTTTCCTGCAGTCAGCAGATGGTGTGGGCTTAATTCTGGTGAACGGACAGCAGCGTAATCCCTGCGGCCGGGCTGCGGGGCCGGCTGCTCGTGGTGGTCAGGGTGGATCTGAGCTGTGCTGGGGGGGAAGGACACCGAGATCACGGCAGGGTTGGGGCTGGGGGCTGCGTGGCCCTTCAACACAGCTACGCTGGGATCCCGTGGTTCTGTGACCCGTAGGGTCCCCCACAACCCAACCATCCCCCAGCTCTGTGTTGTTCCAGACCCCCTGTAGCCCAACTGTGCTGTCATTCTGTGGCCCTGAAGGTCCCTCCCCAGCCCCCCATGCTGTTGTTCTTTAACTCCCTGCTGCGGTGCTGGGAATAACACACAGGAACGAAGCACTGTGTGAGAGATGTGGGGAGATGCAGTCCCACACCGCTGTGCCCACGGACTGAAGGCATCCAACGTGCAGGAGCCGTGCTCAGCATTAACCTCTGCTTCTCTTCCGAGCTGTTCTCCCCTCTGCAGCTCAGCTGAATCCCTTCTGCCTTTTAGATGAGCAAAACTAATGATAGCCTTGGAAATTAGCGAGGGCAGCTAATGAAGGTGGGCGCTCAGAACCCATCCAGCACCGCGTGGGAGAGGCACACTGGGGGTGGGCAGGTGCAGGTGGGAACTGCGGCCTCGCTAAGGGACAGCTTGTTAGGGTGGCACTGTGATCGTTAGGGTGGCACTGTGATCATTAGGATGTGATGCTGAGGGGGTTGGAGGTGATGTCAGCTCCGGGGGCAGCACCTGTTGTGCTCTGACAGCTCACGGTGGGAGATGCATTGGGGAGGGAAACAGGAAAAACAGCTTTAAAAGCAGCTGGCCCTGGAAGCAGCTGCTGCACAGCGGCTGTGCTGGTGCTGGGGCACAGCCACCCCCCCCAAAATGCTCTGCCCCATAGCTGGGCTGCTCGCAGCGCTCTCCCTGGCAGATAGCTGCTCTCGAGGATAAAAATACCCCCTCTCTCCTCACCCCCCTTCCTCCCCCCTGGCGCTGCCTTTGTTTTGCCAAAGAAAAATAGTTATTTTGTGCTGAAAAAAGCTTGGCACTTGTGGTTTGAGCTCCCGAAATAAGCACATGCTGGCCAGGCGGGTCACAGTGCAGCCATGCTGTGTGGGGGCTCGGGATGCTCCTCCCAGTGAGGGGGGGTTTGGGGTCCGGGTTTCCCAGAACAGTCACCTACGGGGTTAGGATGGGTCCTGTGGGGCAGGGACAGGTCCTACGGGGTAAGGATGGGTCCTGTGGGGCCTGTGCTCTCAGCACACATAGGATGAGTCAGGGTGGGTGGCTCCAGCCTCGGGGCAGCCCCAGCTCTCAGTCTCTTCAGGGTGCAGGGATGCTCAGGGTGCTCGGAACTGTCAGCCCTCCTGGCTGGGGATCAAACAATGGTGCACAGACAGAGCAGTGAAAGCAGAGGAGCTCCCAGAGCCGCCCCAGGGCTTTGGGGCCGGGGTTCAGAGTGGAGAGGCAGCAGGGTTTTGCATGGGGGAGGTGGATCCCCGTCCGCGTCCCTGCGGGGTTCTGTCGCATCTCAGGGAGCTCAGGGCGGCGCGGTGCCGGCTGTGCTGCTGACGTTCCTCTCCTCCCTCTTTCCCAGGCTCCGCCGTCGGCCCCACCATGGGTGACATGAAAACCCCGGATTTTGACGACCTCCTGGCAGCGTTCGACATCCCCGACATCGACACCAACGAGGCCATCCACTCGGGCCACGAGGAGGCTGAGGCTCACATCAAACCCGTTCCCGGCGAGCCGGGGCCGCCCGACCACGTCCTGCCCCACGCCGACATCACCGCCGTCAGCGTCATCGTGAAGAACACGGTGTGCCCCGAGCAGCTGGACGCGCTGGACGGGCGCAGTAAGGATGGGCACGGCCTCGGCTCCCGCCTGCTGCAGAACGGCTTCGGGGCGGCCGAGCTGCCCAGGTCCCCGGCCGCCAGGTCTGTGGAAGCCGTGGCGTCCTCCAATGGAGAGTGCTGGGTGAAGGAGAAGGGGCCCAAACCCCTGGATATCTTCTCGCATTTTAGCCCCGATCCCAATGACGACAACGCTGCCAACCTGATCGACAGAGCTCGCGAGTGCAAGCCGAAGGAGAAGTCCTTGGCCGTGCCCTCCCTCTCCCCGTCTCCCACCCCGTCGCTGGACTGCAAGGAGCCTGGGGGGCAGAGCGTGGAGGGCCTCGCCCCCACCTTCCCGCAGCCCTTCGAGGGCAGCCAGGCCGGGGCCGGGAGCGGGCCGCCTCCCGCCGTGCCCTGCATCAAGAAAGAGGAGTCTGACTCCGAGGAGGCGGCGCACGAGGCCAACCCGAAGGCTCTGCCTGCTGCTCTGCAGGAGAATCCCCTGGAGCACCTCAAGTCCGTCACCGTGCGCTACTCCGCGGGAGATTCCCCCATCGCGTCCTGGCCCGGCTCTGAGCCCAGCCTGGGCGGCGGTGCCAGCAATCTGCCCGAGGTGAAGCGCTCGCCCAGCAGCCCCCGGGAGCCCTTCTTCAAGCCCTCCTCTCCCGTGGTGCAGAGCCCCAGAATCCCCGCTTCTCCAAAGCAGTTGGACGACATCGCCCTCAAGGAGGAGCGCGAAGCGCTGGAGAAGGCGATGGGAAGCCCACAGAGCGTGTCCAGTGCTGAGGAGGGGGAGGAGGATGAAGGCAACACCAACGATTCCCCTTCTTCCAATTCCTCGCGGCCGCTGAAGGTGCGGATCAAAACCATCAAGACCTCCTGTGGGAGCATCACCCGCACGGTGACGCGCGTCTCGTCGGACTCGGAGCCCAGCTCCGCCAGGGGCTCGGCCGAGCAGAGCTCTGAGGACGCCGCTCTGGAGGCGGAGAAGGAGGACGGCGTCGCGCTGGAGGCGTCCCGGGACAAGATGGATCTCTCCAGCCCCTTGAAAGCCATCGAGGGGCCCAAGATCGTCAGCGTCCAACTCGGCAACGGCACCAAGATCAAAGGCACCGTGCTGCCCGTCTCCACCATCCAGAGCGCCAGCAGCGCCATGCTGATCGCGGCCAGCGTGGCGCAGCAGAAGTCCGTGGTGCTGCCGGCCAAGGCGGGCAAAGCCGTCACCAAGAACATCATCAACCTGGTGCCGCAGGCGCTGCCCAAGGCCGACACGAGGACCAACGCCAGCCCCGTCACGCAGACCACCACCATCACCACCACGGCCAACCAGAAGCTGAACGGCACCACGGTGGTGATGGTGCAGCCGCAGAAGCCGTCCCCGACCGTCGCGGGCACCGTCATTTCCCGGAGCCAGTCCAGCCTGGTGGAGGCCTTCAACAAGATCCTCAACAGCAAGAACCTGCTGCCCACCTACAAACCCAACCTGAGCCCCCCGGCCGACGCCAGCCTGGCGCTGCCGCCCTTTGGGTACCGCTGCCTGGAGTGCGGCGACTCCTTCGCCCTGGAGAAGAGTTTGGCTCGCCACTACGACCGGCGCAGCATGCGCATCGAGGTGACCTGCAACCACTGCACCAAACGCCTCGTCTTCTTCAACAAGTGCAGCCTGCTGCTGCACGCCCGCGAGCACAAGGACAAGGGGCTGGTGATGCAGTGCTCCCACCTGGTCATGAGGCCCATCGCCTTGGACCAGATGATCGGGCAGCCGGACATCACCCCGCTGGTCTCCGTGGCCTCTTTCCCTGCCGGCAAAGTGGCCAGCGTGACTCAGGACGCTCTGAGTGCAGCCAACGGGGCCCCAGAGCTCCCCATCCTGCCCCTGAGCAGCAGCGGCTCGGAGCAGAGCAACTACAGCTGCTTCAGGTGCCTGGAGTGCAAGGAGCAGTGCAAGGACAAGGCCGGGCTGGCCGCGCACTTCCAGCAGGCAGCGGCCACGGGGACCACCAGCAGCACGGTACGTCGGCCCTCTGCGGGGGTTGGAAGCGCCTGGAGAGCCGTCGTGGGGCTCTGTGGGGCAGCCCCTGGCGCAACTCCTGGGCCTCCGTGGGGTAACCCATAGGGCTCCGTGAGGCAACACTTGGAACTCCATGGAGCAACTCTTGGGGTACCTTTGGGGCTCTGTGGGGCAGTTCTTGGAGGAACTCTTGGGGCCCCATGAGTGAACACCTGGAGCTCCATAGGGCAACCCTTAGGGCTCCATGGGGCAACGGCTGGAGCGACACTGGACACCTCCTAGGGCAACCCATGGAGCCTTTCTGTCCCCACCCAGGAGGGCAGGGGACAGCCAGGGTGTTGCTCCTTGTTCCTGCCTGGGGACGGAGCAGGGAGGGCCGCCCTGTCCCCTCAGACCTGGGGATGCCAGCAGGATAATTCCCAGAGCTCTGAGCACTGGGACGTGAGCTCACATTCATTGTGGAGTTGCTGGCAGAGCGAAATCTATCAGCAGACTTCACCGTGCCCAGGAGGCAGAGCCCTCCCAGAGCAGCACTGCCTGCCGGCAGCATCCCCTCCCCTTCCTCGTCCTCCTCCCTTTTCCCTTCCTTTCCCCCTTCTCCTTCCTTTTAGGGTCTGGTTGACTCCTCTGCCCCCCCAGGTCTGCACCACGTGCCCCATGATCATGTCCAACCGCTGCAGCTTCAGCGCCCATCAGCGGATGCACAAGAACCGCCCGCCCCACGTCTGCCCCGAGTGTGGGGGGAATTTCCTGCTGGCCAACTTCGAGACCCACCTGAAGGAGTCCTGCCTGCACTTCTCCCGCAGAGTGGGATACAGGTGTGGGGCACCGGGACGGGTGGGGGTCTGAGGGGTCTGGGCAGGGGTGCTGAGGTGGGTGGGGGTCTGCGGTGGGTTTTGCTGTGGGCTTTGGGCAGAACTCCACGTCCCACTGCCCCTCACCCCCATTCTCGAGGGATCCTCCCTCCCCACACATCCCCCAACTTGACCGTCCCTCGGCACAGCACAGGAACCCCACGGCCTGTGCAGCTCCTGCTGGGGCACTCGGCGCCCCCACCGTGGGGACGAGTGGCTCCAAGGTGGACCCTTCCCAGAGCCAGTTTGGATGCTGGCGCCGAGTGCCCCCTCCTCACCCTCTGCACCCCCAGGTGCCCCAGCTGCGCCGTGGTGTTCGGCGGCGTCAACTCCATCAAATCGCACATCCAGACGTCGCACTGCGAGGTGTTCCATAAGTGCCCCATCTGCCCCATGGCCTTCAAGTCTGCGCCCAGCGCCCACGCGCACGTCTACACGCAGCACCCCGGCTTTGGCAACCAGCAGTCCAAGTGAGCGCCCCTCCAGCGCGTCCCCCCCGCAGGGCAGCACGCGGCTCCTGCTGGGCCCACGCCGCTCCTCCGGCCCCTCTGAACTCTTCCTGCTCCCAACAGGATGATCTATAAGTGCGCCATGTGTGACACGGTGTTCACCCACAAGCCGCTGCTCTCCTCCCACTTTGACCAACATCTGCTCAACCAGCGGGTCAGCGTCTTCAAGTGCCCCGACTGCCCGCTGCTCTTTGCGCAGAAGCGCACCATGCTGGAGCACCTCAAGGTACCGCCGGGGCACAGACTGCTGGATGGGCCGGGGGGAAGAAGGGGCTCCGTGCTGCAGCTCCGCCCCACGGGCGCCATGTTCCCAAAGTCCCGATGTTCCCCGTGTTCCCAGCGTTCCCACACCCTTTCCCATGCTGCTGCCGCTATCTGGAACCTGGGGACAGCTGGGGCCATGCGGTGGCTGTGGGTTCCCCCATCACGAAGGCCGCGTGCAGGGGGGCGACCGCCATCGCACCTCTGCTTTGCAGAACACCCATCAGCCCGCAAAGCCACGGGAGGAGCCGGTCAAGAAGGCGGCGGTGCTGCTCACCCCGAAGCAGGAGCCCATGGAAACCCCCGTCCCCAAAATCTCCGACGAATCCTCGTCCTCCACGGAGGAGGATGACCCCCCCAGCTCCCCGGAGCTGCGCAAGGCCAAGCGCAGCCGCTTCCAGCGCAAAGCGACCAGCAAATCCAAGGGCAGCGGCTGGACCTGCGGCGTCTGCCACTCGTGGTTCCCCGAGCGCGACGAATACGTGTCCCACATGAAGAAGGACCACGGGAAGGTGAGGGGCCGTGGGGCCGCGGGGGGGGAGGGCAGCGCTCTGCAGTACCCCCACCTGTGTCTCCCGCAGTCGGTGAAGAAGTTCCCGTGCCACCTGTGCGAGCGCTCCTTCTGCTCCGCTCCCAGCCTGCGCAGACACGTCCGCGTCAACCACGAGGGGATCAAACGCGTCTACCCGTGCCGGTACCGCCTGTGGGGGCATTGCGCTGCGGGGGGGAGTTGGGCACGGGGGTCCCCTGAGTGTCCTGGAAGGGGAGGGGGAGGGGGGTTGTGTCCGATGGGGGCAGTGGGTGAGCGCTGCCCCTCCCCCCCGCGCCCCACAGGTTCTGCACGGAGGGCAAACGGACCTTCAGCAGCCGCCTCATCCTGGAGAAGCACATCCAGGTGCGGCACGGCATCAAGGTGACCGACCAGACCAAGAGCCAGGAGGTGATCATCGCGCGCATCGGGGCCGGCGCCGTGCAGGTATGGCTGCTCCCAGGGATCGGGGCTGATGTGGGGCCTCTCCGTGAGCCTGGGCTGTGTCAGTTTGTGCTCCCCACGTCCTGCGGGGTGGGAGGGGCCCTGGGCGCCCTCTGCACAGCTGTGGGATCCGCTCTGTGCGTCCATGAGCTGTGTATGCGAGCTGTGAACTCTATGGGTATGTGGGTATGGGAGCAGCCCCGGGCTGTGGGATGGGAGTGGGGAGGGGGTGGAGAGGGGGGAGGGCCAGATGAAGGGCGGTGCGTGGGATCCCGGGGGCGGGTTCTGGAGGGGCTCCGCTCCCGCGCCCCATTCCGCCTCTGTCGGAGCGCAGGGGCTCTGCTGGAGCTGCCCCCCAACGCCCCCGTGGCTGCAGGTGCCCGGCCGCAAGCGGAAGCTCTCGTCGGACGATGGGGACTCGTGCAGCGAGGAGCCCGACAGCACCACCCCCCCCTCCAAGAACCCCAAAGGCGACCGCAAGGCTCCCTTCCGCTGCCGCAAGTGCGGGTACCTCGCCAGCAGCGCCGCCGACTTCCAGGAGCACATCCCGCAGCACCGGACTGACGAGAGCTCCCACCAGTGCCGCGAGTGCGGGCTCTGCTTCACCTCCCAGGTGTCCCTCAACCGCCATCGCTTCATCACCCACAAGAAGAAGAAGGGGGCGGGGGAGGCGGAGGAGCCGGGCCCCCGCAGCCCCCTGGAAGGAGCTCCGCACGCGGCTGACGGCGCGCTGTCCTGCACCGTCTGCGGCCGCAGCTTCGACAGCCAGCTGAACCTCAAGACGCATTTCCGCACGCACGGCATGGCCTTCATTCGTGCGCGGCAGAACGCCAGCCCTGAGAACTGAGAGCTGCCCGGCGCCTTCGGGCTCTACAGAACCCGCGTGGGGGCAGACGGAGCCCCGGAACCCCTTCCTCCACCTCCGGGGCAGTGCGGCGCCGTGGGGCGAATGGAGGCACTGCGAGGGGAGCTCTCTGCCGTCCCGCCTCCGAACCGTCGGCCGCCCTGGGCTGCGAGCAGCGGAGCTGCGCTGCGGTTCGGTGCAGGAGGAGGTGGGGGCGCAGCCCGGACCGCCCCCCCGTGCGGAAGCACCACGGCGGCACTCAGGGCTGCAGCGCCGGGAGGCGGGGAGCGACAGCCGCCAGCACCGCACTGCAGCCCCGCATCCCCAGCAGCGCTGCCCGCGTTGCCGGCTCTGCAGGGAGCTCCGGAGCCGCGCAGCACGGGGGGACCTGAGCAAATCATCACCGCGAGATCCACCTCTTCAGAGTTCGCTCTCTTTTCTTTCCTTCCCTTCTTAACGCTTCCCACGGCTGGGAGAAGCGCCCTCCCATCGCTGCAGAGACGCTGCAGCCGCCGCTCGGCCCTCCAGCTGCTCGTGGGGCGCTGGGGGCTCCCCGCACCCCCAGACCCGCGGCCGGGGTCCTCGAGGGACAGAACAGAACCCCCGGTGCCGCAGGGTCGGTGCGGCCATCGCCCCGGCGTGGATCTCTGCTCACAGTGTACAGTTGTACCATAAACACTAAAAGCGACGAGAAAAGAAAGACGAGAAGAACTACTGTTGTGATTTGGGTTTGGTTTTTTTTTTGTTTTGTTTTTATTATTTTCAGGGGGTGGGTTTTTTTTTTTTTGTTTGTTTTTTGGGGGGTTTGTTGTTGTTGTTTTGTTTGTGGGGGGTTGGGGATGGGCGGCCTCAGCTCCTCCAAAACGAATCCTTAACAAATGCTTGGGAAAAGAGAAGGGAGGCGTTGAGCCGCTCCTCCGGCGCCGTGCTGGCAGTGGCCGCCAGGCGCCTGGGGCTGCGGAGCAGAATTGAAAACGTTCCCCCCACCTTTAGAAGGAAACGACCCCAAACGGCACCGCGGCCCCCGACCGCCAGCCCCCATCGTTGCACTGTGATCCCGAATCGTCGCGATCCCCAATCATTGCTCCATGATCCCAAATCGCACTGTGGGGTTTTCCAGCACTTCAGTGCCTTCGGATGGATTTCTGTAAGCGTGTGGGGCTGGGGGGGGCGAGCGCCGTGTGTGGGGTTGTGATTCCGCTTCAGTAACGCTACGGGCACTGCAGAGGCTCTCAGGTATCCTTTATTCTTGTAGTCATAACGCGATTAAACTTCTAGTGGTTTAACCCCTTCGGTGCCTCTGTTCCTTCCGTGGCCCTGGGGGGGCTCCCAGCGCGCGGCTGCCCCCGGCCCGGTCCCAAAACGAGGCGATGCTGCCCCAAAATCATGCTGAGTGCCCCAAAACGGAGCTCGGTGCCCCCCCCAAGTGGGTCTGCATACCCCAAAAGGGGGCTGGGTACCCCAAAACAGGGCACAGTGCCCCAAAGCAGAGCTGAGCGCCTCCCAAGGAGTCCCCCCTGCTCTGAGCCCTCTTTTGCCCCAGCAGTGGGGGTCCCTCGTGAGGTCTGTGGTGCAATGGGGGCATTTCCCCCCCGCGCGACCCTGGGAACACAACGCTGCGATACAAGAATGGTTGGGTGGGTTTGAGCTTCTGTTGGTTTTGTTTTTTTAATGCGAAATAATCACCGTGACAAATAATTAGTGCTGAAAGAACAGAGGGGGATGGAGGGGGGGAGACGGCCCTACAAACATGGGGGATTGGGGCAGTGGGGCTGTAAGGGAGCAACTGTGGGTCAGCAGCACTGCCCCCATATAGAGCAAGAATCCCCATTTCCTTCACTCCTTCAGGGGGTTCAGTGCTGCCCGGACCCCATCCCACTGCTGCTGTGGGGCCAGACGGTCTGGGGGGGCAAAGCAGCCACCGACGTTATTGTGGGAGGGGGGAGAAACACTTCACAGTCCCCAAAGGGGGGAACAGAGTCCAAAAAAAAACCAACCACACAAAAAACTGGGAAGGAGAGTGAGGGGGTGGGGGGCCCAGGTGGGCATCGGCCCCAGCGGGACCCCACGGTGAGGGGCTGCAGTGGGAGCACAGGACGGGGCCATTGAGAGGGGGGACCAAAGGAAGGGGCCTACAGGGACCCCCACAGGAGCTGCGTGGGGGCACATGCAGGGATGGGGCTGTTGGGATTCACCTCCACGCAGCACTGCTGGCACTCACTGGTGGGGGTCAGACCCATTCACCCCCCAGAACCCATCAGTGTTTTTCGGGAGCGCTCCCCACCGCCCTGCAGCCCTCTGCAGCCCCCCAGCCCCACAGGGACAGTGCAGCCCACGCCTCCCACGTGCCCCACGCGCCCCATGTGCCCATTTTCACTCCCATTCACACAAGGAGGGATTTTTCCGCTCTGTTTTGTGTTCTTATTCTTAGGAGTCCCTCAACACAGAAGAAAAAGACCCCCAAAGCAGAAGGGCCGTCCCCAGGAAGGGGTCCCACGTCCCCGCAGGGGGGCTGCGCTCACATGATGCCGTTGGTGAGGTACTGGAAGCCGTCGTACAGTTTGGTGGTGATGGAGCGCATGCTGCCGTCCACCATCTGCTCCACCAGCAGCTGCAGCTGCTCCTCCGTCATGTTCATGTGGAAGCGCTCCTTCAGGTTGCGGATGGTGCTGGAGCCGTGGAAGCAGGGGAGCTGCGAGCCTGGGGGCGAGAGGAGGGTGATGGGGGGGACCCCGCAGGGCTCCACTGAGGGCACAGGGGGGGATCTGCTCTGCGCTCAGCCTGCAGGGCCGCGCCACCGACGTGGGGATGGGGCTGGGCTCCGTGAGGCTGGCGATCAGCAGGACGGCCCTGGGGCAGCCCCCCCCCCCTCACCTTGCTGCATGATCTCCACGATCTGCACCACTTTATCCATGTGCTTCCGTGCAGCGATCAGCCCCTGCAGCATCAGCATCTTGTAGTAGTTGAACATGTCCCCGTCTGGGCCCCCCATCACCTGCAGGGCAGAACGCAGTGAGCGGAGGGCGGGGAGCAGCGCTGCTGGGGCAGAGCGATGGCACAGAACACTGGGATCATGGGGGAATTTCACAGCTCCCGAGAATGGCTTGGGTCGGAAGGGACCTTTAGAGGCCACCCGGTCCCACCCCACCAAGGTGGACAGGGATAAAGTCCCTTCAGCCCGAACCGTTCCTATGGTTCCATGGTTCTGAGGTTGATCTTTCAGGATCTTTGCAGCCCAACCATCCTGCAGTTCTGTGGGTGATCGTCAAGGTCACAGAACGACAGGATTGTCTGCACTGGAAACCATTAAAGGTCATCTCATCCCCTGCGGTGAACGGGGATCCCGCAGCTCCATCAGCACTCACAGCCCATCAGTTTGACCACAGGGGTCTCCACAGGGTCGTGCCATTTGACCACTACCAGTGAACCCACGCTGCACAGAGCTCCATCTGGAGCCGGTTTACACTTGCAGCTGTCAGCCCTTGGGAGCATCGCTCACTCACATCCACGAACTCCGTGGTGAGTTTGAAGGCGGACGTCTCGAAGCCGAGGTTCCTGGGGGAGCTGGAAAGGATGAACCCGAAGTCGATGTGGATGATGTGTCCGTCTGCATCCAGCAGGATGTTCCCGTTGTGCCTGAGCGGGAGGGGAAAGGCTCCGTGAAACTGCATGCTCAGAGCGGGGCAGGCGCTGCCACCTCCGCTCCCAAATTCGCCCTCTGTGCAGAGCGAATCCCAGGATACGGCACTGACAGCACCGTGACCCCACGGCGTTGGCCTCAGCCCCCCGCGGCGTCCCTGCACCCCTGCTCACTGCAGGACCCACCTGTCCTTGACCTGCAGCAGGTAGCACACCAGGCAGTAGCCGGCGCAGCTCTGCACAAAGTTCCTCTGTGCCGTCAGGAAGGACTCGGTGTTGTAGCTGCCGTGCTCCTGCAGGAAGTAATCCAGCAGTGACAGCAGGGATTGCTTCTTGATTTGGTGGATGGAAACGGCGTTCACCACCGGCTCAATCATGCCGCTGTCGGCGGAGATGACGAGGATTTTGTATGGCTTGATCCAGAGCGGGACGCGCTCCTGCTCCCAGATGGACTGCGGGGAAAGAAGGGAAACCTCAGCACTGCAGCAGGGGGGGAAAGGAGGGCCTCCCATGGCCCCATCCATCCCTCCTCACCTGCAGCTGCTTGAGGACCTGGAAGGCGAGCAGCTCCTGCCGCAGGTCGTCCCCACACTTCACGATGACGGAGAGGAGGCGCCAGGAGGGGAGGTGTCCATATGGGGACCCTTCCCTGATCCGCCTGCGGGAGAAACGTGAAGTCAGGGTGGGAGGGGGCAGTGAGGTGCTCTGGTGGGGGTGTGGGGGAAAGGAGAGCCTCCACCCCACCGGGACTGCAGCAGAATGAGCTCCGGGCCACTCCTGATGGCCAACGAGCCTCAGCCAACCTCAGGGTGAGCTCCCCTGTGCCACAGGGCATCATGGAGAGGAGTGGAAAGGAAGGAGCTCCTGAGTCCCCCCAGAAAACGCCCACATCTGTGCAGTGGGGACTGGACATACGATTCCAAGGCCAGGAACACAAAGGATTTATTTTGGGGCTGGGCCAAAACGCCCTGACACAGCAGGAGCCTATAAATACCCGCAAAGCCCCTCCGAGCTCTGCCCAGGGACAGCAAATCAGAGGGATTTTCTCCCTCCTGCTCTTCTGCTCCCACGCACCAGGTCTGGAGTCGGCTGCAGGCTCAGGAGGATCGATCTCACATCACCACGTGCCCCCCCCATGCAGACCCCCACCCTACCTGACTTTCTCCTGCCACGGCTCCTTGAGGGCGACAGCGGATGGGTCCTCGGGGTCCCTCCTGAAGGAGGTGGGGGTGTGAGCCAGCTGCTCCGAGAGCCGCCGCCTGCAGGACAGAGCGGGGTGGGGGTCAGCAGCACAGCGCCGTCATGCGACCCCCACAGCCCCTCAAAGGCTCAAAGGGCTTTGGAGGGGTCCCACGGGGCTCAGCCCCGCCGCCTCCCTGGGACACAACGCTGGGACCTCACCTGATGTCCCCGGCAGCGATGAACACCGGCTCGCGGCTTTCCTGGCTGGTGATGCTGTCCACAGAGAACTGGGAGATGTTGTCGCAGCTGTTGGTGTGGATTTCTGGCAGCTGGGAGGGGAGGGGGCTGCTGTTACTGCCACAGGTCTTTGTGTGACCTCGGGACAGCAACCACAGAGCCACAGAGTGCTTTGGGATGGAAGGGGCCCTTAAAGGCCATCTGGCCCCAGCCTCATGATGAGCAGGGACAAGGTCCCTTTGATCCAAACTACTTGTACGGTTCTGAGGCTGACCTTCAAAGACTCTTCCAACCCAACCATCCCATGGTTCTGCGGACCATTAAGGTCACAGAATCACAGAACGGTTTGGGTCGGAAGGGACCCTGAAAGGGCATTTCATCCAACTCCCCTGCGACGAACAGGGACGCCCACAGCTCCATCAGAGCTCACGGCCCACCAGCCTGACCACGGGGGGCTGCAAGGAGCGGGGCGCCACCTCTCTGGACAACCTGCGCCACTGCCCCGGGTCCTTTCAGCAGGGCTGCGCTCCATCCTTCCGTTCCACCCTGCAGTCACAGCAGAGGCCGTGGTGACCCACACCCTGCACTGGCTCTGCCGACCCTCAGGCTGTTCTGCTGGCCGCACGGCGGGGTCTCTCTGGACGGCACGCGGATGGGAAGGACGGGAGCCCTGCCCGCAGCACGGCCTCACCTCCACCTGCAGCTCCACGATGTCGTCCACAGACCACGCCTCGTCGTCGTTGTCGTAGTTGGGGACGGTGGTGAAGCTGCTGGTCCTCTGCTCGGCCGTGATCCCACACTCGGGGAGGTTCTCGGCGGACCGCGTGCTCCGGATGCGGTTCTCGGGGATCCTGGCTGGGACATTCGCCGTGTCGAAATTGTCACATTCAAGCACTTCCACGTAGATTAAATAGGGCGCCTGGGGGAAGCAAAGCGGCGTTACAGGGAGCCGCCCTCGGCCTCACGGGGCGAAGGCAGAGCAGAGCGGGGCGTTTTGGAGACGAAACCCGCGCTGCCCGGCTCACCTTGTCCTTGGAGTTCAGCACCACCGCCTGCGTGTGCGGCACCCGGACCACGTGGTGCTCGAAGCCGGCCGTGGGCAGCCAGGCGCGCGCGGGCAGCTTGTGGTTGAGCAGCGACAGCTCGGAGATGAGCCGCTGCGTCTTCTGCTCTTTGGTGGGCAGCGTGGCCAGGCGCTTCCCGATGGCCATCAGGGATTTGATGAACTCCCGCTCGGGAGCGAGCCTGACGGGCTGCGGGGGGAAGGAGGGCGCGGCGTGAGCGGGCGGCGGGCTGGGGGCGCTGCTCGCTCTGCCGGCGGCTCCGAGCCCGGGACGGGCTCCCGAGGGAACGCGGCGCTGCCCACCCCTGCCTCCCGTACGGGGCGACCCCGACGCCTCCCCCTCCCACCGCGCAGCTGGAACCCCCTCCTGGAGCCCAGCGATCCCCACGTCCACCCCACAGCTCCGGGGTCCCACGCGGCTCGGCTCCGAGCCCCCTCGGTTTCTCAGCCCCGATCGTTTGGCACAGAGTGAAGTGCAGCTTTGCGGCCCCGCAGGCGAAGGGCTCCCTTTGAAAGACAAACTTCCCGATCGGCACAAGGAGCGATGAACGGCTGATTTTTTGGCACGAGAAATGCAGGATCAAACTCGCACACGTGCTCACTGCACAACCATGCAGGAAATGCACATGCAACAAGCTACAGGGCGAGAGAGAAGGCAGCAAAATGGAAAACGGCGGAGAGCAGAAGAAAGGAATGGTGAAAGAGGAGCAGCACCGTTTGTTCCCTTTGGGAGGGGAAGTGGGAGTGCGGTGTAGTCCACGTCCAAAACCCCCAACTGGGGCTCAGCCCAGCGCTGCCCAAGGCCGCAGCACTTCCACAGCCTGCGGGGCCGCCTGCTCCACCGGATCCCATTTCAGCACAGAGCAGATGCTCTGCTCCTTCCAGCACCGCTTCCCTTCCTCTCCCACCCCTCTTCTACGGAACGTCTGCACTCCAGGCTGCACAGCTGGGGGTTGGGGTTGCGCCCACCTCGCGGGTCCCATTTGGGACCAGGCTGCGCTCCCCGCTGCCGTCGTGCAAAGCCCTCCCCGTCCAGGCTGGGACCAATCCGTGCAGCTCCAGCAGAGGCCCATCTGCTTCCCCAGCGCTCCCAGCCCTGCTCCTCCCACAGCACCGTCCCCCAGTGCCGGAGCACCGCACCGCCCCCAGCCCCTCCTCCCTCCCCCCCCCCGCCATTCACGTTCTGCTTGGAAACCTTCCGCTCTCAGCTCCTCCGACCACGAACACGTGGCCAAGGCCGGCCTTCCCCAACCCCTCTGCTCCGAGCGCATCCCCAGCTCAGCACTATTTGGCATGAATGGCATTGAGATGAGGCTCTGCCCCCGGTCCTCCAAATGCAGCTGCCAGCCCAAGATGTTGCATCCTGTGAGCCTGCTGCCCCCCTCACACCATGAGGATGAGCCGACCAGCTGTGGTCCCCCATCCTTCCCCATTCATAAATTTGGGATAAACACTTGCAAAGAGCCCAGGT
The DNA here is from genome assembly GCF_026119805.1 of Tympanuchus pallidicinctus. NCBI lineage: Eukaryota > Metazoa > Chordata > Aves > Galliformes > Phasianidae > Tympanuchus > Tympanuchus pallidicinctus. The sequence continues at coordinate 217,611 of NW_026294782.1, read as the reverse complement.
GGCTGCACTTCTGCTCGAGATAAAGCAGCAGGGCTTGCACAGCATGGAAGGAAAGCTTTCCTGGCCGCGGGTGCTCCTGCTATTGGCCACGGCCACCCAGGGCTGCAGGGCTGGCACCATCCCAACCCTGAAAAGCAAAGGGAGGGCAGACATAATGCTATCAGCCCACCCCCCACCTCCCTCCCAGCCTCTCACGCGGACTCCTCACCTCCTGCCGTGCCTCAAAACGCAGAGATGGAGGAGATCCCATGGATCTCTGAGGTTGGAAAAGACCGCCAAGCTCATCACGGCCAACCATCACCCACCCCAACCCCCCGGCCCACTCACAGGGTCACTGAGGTTGGAGAAGATCCCTCAGGACATCACATCCAACCCAACCCATCCCCCCCATGCCCACCATCCATGCCCCTAAATAGGAGCACAGAGCCATTAGGGTTGGAAAAGACCTCCAGGACCACCCGGTGCGCCCCCACTCACCCCACGCTGTCCAACCGCAGCACCACTGAGGTTGGAACAGATCATTCAGATCCCAACTCATCACCCCAGCCCCCCCCCCCCCACGTCCCCAAGTGCCACATCTCTGCCATTCTGCATGTGATGACCTCCCCCCTCCACTTCCAAAGCACCTCTGCTCTTCTGGAGCAGAAATATTTCCTAATATCCAACCTGGAAACAAAGCCCAAAGAGGAGAGCCCACGTCTGAGCAGGGCTGGGGGGCACAGCTCTGCTGCAGGTTTTCCTCCTGCTCTCAGCAAAGAGGAACACAAGGAGCTGGGAGGGGATGGGAGCCCATGTGAGGCGCCGGGTCCCCCCAGCCCCTTCCCCCCCCACCCAATCCCAACCCTGAGGGCTGCAGGTCTGTGAGGCACCGCGTGCTGCTGCCCAGGGCAATGGATTTGATCATGGACTACATCTTGGGATCCCACTGTAAATCCCAACCAGGGAACGCAGGGAGGAGGAGGATGGTGTGAATGAGAAAGATGCAATTGGCTCGGAACTGAAAGAAGGCTCACAGCAAAAGGAGGCTCTGCTGGAGGTGCTGGGGTCGATCAACAGCCCAGAGTGCAACGCAAAGAGGGGAGGAAACGATCCGTGGAAGAAGCAAATGAAACCCCGGCTGGCAGAGGAGTTTTTGTTTTTCGGAAAAGGACAAATTCAAGGAAAACAGCATTTCCTCTTTGTCTGCTAACGCTGCGGCGCCGAGGGCAGCGCGTGGCGGGGCAGGACTCACAGCTCAGCAGGAGGGGAGCCCACAGCCCCACGGCTGGGCCCACTTTGTTTGGAGCAGCCAGGTCCAACCCCCGGTCTGGGTTTGTTTGATGCCCAAACGGGCAGAAAGCCTTTGGTGCCACGCTGGGGGCAGCGGTTATGTGGGGTCTGGAGGGGGTGGGGGGCAGAGGAAATGCTGCTGTAGGACGGAGGGCCCAGGAGCAGAACAAAACCACTTACGGAACAGAATGAGTTATCAAGGCTTTCCGTACTCGAGGAGAGCTCCTGGGAAATGGATGGAAGGGGTTTTGGTGGCCGTTTTTGGGTGGTGGCAGCGCGGTCAGAGAGAGGAAGGAGGGGGAGGAGGAGAAAAAGCAGTAGTTTAGCTCCAGGTTCATCACCATCACTTTGCATTTCTTTCGTTTTGCTTGGCCCCCCACTGCATCACTGCTGCCTTCCACTCCGGGCTCCAAACCCCAGGGCTGGCGTCCAGAAAAGCCAACACAAACCAACAGAACAACCAACACAAACCAACAGAACAACCAACACAAACCAACAGAACAACCAACATGGTTTCCCCTTCCTCGTCCTTCCAAGCTCTCCTCCACCCTCTGCTCCCCACACTCCGCCCCACATCCATTCATTGCATACAAAAAGAGGTGATGGCGGCACTTCTCCCCCCCCCCCCACTCTCAGTGATGGGTTTCAATGTTCTCCTCCCAAAAAGGAACAAACAGATCGTTGTGAGCGCATTAATTACAGGGAAATGCTAATTCCATCAGGCTTAATCTCACCGTAAGCAATAACAGTGTTCAAATTAATAGCTTCCTTGTGACTGCAAACAACCCTACAACGGTGCTGAGCCCCAGCAAGGCTCATGGAGGGAAAAAGACGTCAGAATTTGTTGGCAAATGGAGCACCGAAAACACAACCTGCACGGTGGGGCTGCCAGGTGCCTCCCATCGGAGGTTTGGAGGCACTGAGGTGGAAGCTGTCGGCTCCTGGCGTGAATTTGGGACACGGAGCCCAAAAAGCGTTTGAAAACAGAGCTCGGTGCAGCTCAGCCCACAGCACCTTCACTTCCACAAAGCCCCTGCAGAGGACCTTCGTGCCGATGGAGAAACCAAGCAACGAACCCCCCTGGTTGCCATGGATGGCAACAATCTGCTCTTAAAAAAACGAAAGCAAAAGGAAGCTCAGGAGCCCGGCGCCCCACAAGCTGCGCACTGCGGGTTTCACCTCCAAGACAAACAAGCAGGGCAGCCAAAGTTGGGTCACAGACCCTACGGCTGCTGCTGTCACCACGGCCACGGGACCGGCGTCCCAAAGCCAAAAGGACGGCGCAGGAAAGATGATGGAGGAAGGAAGCCAAGGCCCCGAGCTCTGGAGGGCCCAGCAATAAGGCTCGCGGCGTTGCAGCGTTAACCCTGCTGTGGGTTCCCGTCCCCAGAGGGAAGCAGCGGGGCAACCAAGGAGCTCTGCTGGGAAAGGAGCTCCACCAGAGGGGGCGCTTCCAGCAGCACCGCCAAAGGCGCCGCTCCAGGGGCAAAAGGCCGCAGCCCACAGCCGCGTGGTGCCAGAGAGGCGTTCAAAGGGGATCCGCGGGCAGGGAGGAGCAAGCGGAGGGAGAGCAGCCTCCGAGCAACGCTTCCCATTCCGAGCGACGGGCGAATCGGAGCAGAAATGCCGACGCAGACAGCTTTGCACGCAGCTTTGCACACAAACCCGGCTGCTGATGTGGCCGCTAAAAAGAAAAACAAACAAAAAAAGCCCCGCAAAGCCCCGCTCAGCCCCAGCGCCGCGCGAGAGCTCTGCTCCTCCAACACGGCGACCTGCAGCAGCCCCAGCCCCGCTGGCACCGGAGGAGCTCCCTCCCGCAGCCAACCCAGATTCTTAACCGGTTATTCAATTAGCAGCTTCCTAATGAACGTTTTTCCCCTCTGCTCGCCTCGTGGAACCGGTTGAGCCGAGCGCCGTTCACACGCCGCGCCCCGCCTGCAGGCACTGCAGCTCTGGGCTGGGGGAGCCCCAGACGGGGCCGCACCACGCAGCGCTGCATCCCCAGCCCCTGCACGCGGCATCCCCTCCCACTGCCCACCACCCAGCTCTCACCAGCGCTCCTCCGCCCATTAACTCAGCTCGGGTTACGGCAGCTCATCTCCCTTGGGCTCTCAGGTTCCCCAGTGGAAAAATCAGCACCAAAGCATTCGGACACCGATCTCAGATGCGGGGTTTGGGGGTCCTGCACAGGGCCGGGGGGGGGGGGGACTCGGTAGTCCCTGTGGGTCCCTTCCGATTGGGGACGTTCCGTGAGGTCCCCACTGACGGCTTCTGCCTCCTCTACCTTTGTGTTAATTGAAAAGCAGCAAAGGAAAAGAAATTTGCAGCATCAGAACCAGAGCGCGAAATGGTGCTGCAGATGGGAGCTGGTGGAGACTGAGAACCACAGCACAAACGTGTCACAAAACCTCTCCTGCTGCTGTGGTTATGCAGTGTGAAGTGAACACAGAGACCTCAGCAGAGGGAACCGTTTGTTAGAAACCAATCGCTGCAGCTGTGAGCAGCCGTGGGGAAAGGAAGAGTGGATCCCAGAGGCTGCACCATGGAGCCACGCGGACCCAGAGGTGTGAAATGGGGGACAGAAGAGGTGCAATACCGATGGGAGATGAGGGACTGCGTGCAGTCACAGAAGGGTCTGAAGGCATCAAGTGTGGCCAAGGTGCTGTGGTTCATTTGGCTCAGGGAAGATGGAGAACAACGAGGCGCTGGTCCTGCTGTGACCCTGCCTGCCGGTGCTCCGGACCCCTTGCAGGTGGAAGCAACCCCACATTTGCTGGAATTCACACCAGGGATCAGCCCTAAGATACACACGCAGACAGGCCCGGCCCGGAGCGCAGCCCCGGCAGCAGGCTGAGCTGCACACAGAGCAGCACTGCTCAGCACAAGGCCGGGGTGTTCAGAGATCAGGGAAGCTCTGACAACACCTCGACCGTCCCCACTGCTGCACAGCACTTAAACAGCCTGTGTGGCCGTGAGATCGAAACGTGTTTCAAAGCAACACTGCCAAGAGAAACCATTCTCCGAGCTGCTTTCATCCATCATTTATGAAAAGCTTCGGTTCCCATTTCTCAGGCAGCTGCAGTCAGTGTGAGCACAGGACCTCGGCACGTCCCGCCTCCCACAGCCACTGCTTTACGACCACGAAGGGGAAAGATGGGGACGATCAATTTGCTCAGCCAGCCCCAAAAGCCTCGTGCCCCCGAGCTGGGGGGGGTTTCAGCCTGGGCTCAATGAGACAGAGCACTTCCAGCCCTCTGACCGAAGCTCTGCAGCCCTGTAACCTTCATATCCATTTCCAAACACACCGACCCCGAGTTTCGTGCAGGCAACGAAAGCACGTGGCCCCTGCAGTGACTGACAACAGAGGGAATCTCAGACGAGGCAGGGAAGCCAAGAAATCCTCCGCTGTTGCAAAAGCACCACAAGATCCCTGTGTCCAGACAGGGAGGGCGGCTGCCAGCACCAGCAGCCCAGGAAGGGGCAGCCTGGGATGGGGTCCGTGTGCCCCACAGATGGGGAGAGGCCACGTCAGCCCCACCAGCCTGTTCTGAACGGGGCAACCACCACGGCCCGTCCATCAGCACAGCTCACAGCCCTCAGCTGCCCAGAGCAGTCCAGCATTGCCAAGCCCCAGCCGGCTGCAACAAGGAGGAAATCAGATTTCCAACAGCAATCAAAACAGAGACATCAGCTTGGCTGCTGAGTGGAGTGGGAGCTCAGCAGCGTAGGAAGCAGCTCACTCTCCCCATCCAGCTCTCTGCCTTATCTGAGAAGCCATCACACATCCTCCCTTCCCGTTGCACCAGGAAAATTCCCCCTTTGGAGCCTCTGCTTCCTTGAACGAACGCAGAGGAGCGGCACTCCCACACCCACAAAGCGCCTCCAGATACAGCAGCGTCTTCTCAACCCACGGAAATGAAATTTAAGAGGAACTCTGCCTGCACACCCCACCCTGATGAACCCCACGGAGAGCTCAGCAGGGCAGGGATGAGCCTGGTGAGCTGCAGGGCTGGGGAGGTGAAGCATTTGGGGCCGAGGGGCCGCAGGGAGCCCAAACTGACCCAGGTGGGCACCCAGACCCCTGCTGTCGCCAGAGCCGGACTCTCCTTCACATGAATGTTAACAGAGGAATCACAACTCCATCGCAGCAAGCAGGACCAAAATCCCTCAGCAGAGGAGCTGCGGGATGAGGAACGACGGCTCAAGCACGTCCCTATGGGTGCCCCCCCCCAGGCCGAGTTCTGGGGAGCCCCAACATTACCTCCTCCTCGCTCTCCACTTTGGGGTTGCTGGCTGTGCGCTTCAGATTGCTGCTCAGGCTGATGGTCACCGTGGCGTCCGACTTGGACCTCTGGTGAGTCCTTTTGGAAGGGGACAGCCCCACGTCGGGCGCCGGGCTCAGCGAAGGCAGCTCCCTCTTCCTGTGAGCTGGCTTCAACTCGTCCGAGAGGATGAGCTTCCGCAGCTTGGTCCCTCGGGAGTGCCGCTGGGTGGAGATGTGCATGTCGGACGAGTAGGCGCCCAGCAGCAGCGCGCACTGCAGGGAGAAGTTGATGCTCTGCCGGCAGCGGTGCACGATGTAGGGCTTGATGGCGTCCCCCACATCCTCGTCCATGTGAATGTACATATTGAGCAGCTGCGGCAGGTAGAAGTCCACGTCCTCGTTCCTAAAGCAGAACAATCTATTCCCAATGTAAGCCTGCACGCCGGGTTCCTTTGAATTGTACAGGTATGAAATGGCCATGGAGATATCAAAGAGTTTGGATTCAAAGAGCCGCAGGAGCCAGGACTGCTTCGCCGAGTTGTTCTTCTGCCGCTTCCGGGCCGTCCTCACCGTGTTGGCCGCGGTCTCATCCTCCTCCTCCTGGATCCTGGAGGCCGTGCTGGGCAGATCGTCCAAGCAGCGGATCTCACAGCCCTCCACCAGCTCCCCGTTGGCCAGATCCCCGGCAGCCCGCAGGCCGCGCTCCGCCTCGCCGCCATCGCCCGCGTCGGTCGGGCTGTCCGAGGAGACGCCGTGCATCAGCTTCACCTTCTCCAGGACCTCCTCGCAGGCCTTCTTGGCCACCTCGGGGTCGATGACTGCCAGCTCCCCGACGCCCTCGGTGATGACGCTGAGGGCCGCCCCGTTGCCCTGCGGCACGCAGCCGGGCTCCACGCCGCTCCCTCGCGCTGGGTCTGCGATGGAGTCTCCCATAGCAGTGGTGGTCCTGCACCTTTCAGAGCTGGAAAAAAGACAAAAAAATGTGGTTAGGGATGCAGCTTCAACTGCGCAGGACGGAGCTCCCAGGGTGAGGGTCCTGCCCAAGAGCTGAGAGGAGCACTGGGGCAAACCAACAGCCTCCGTCGGTGCAGGACGTGCCCATGGAGGCAGCCAGTGGGTTCTGAGGGTCTTCCTGGTGCCCACCCAGGCTGGAGAGAGCTGTGTGCATCTCTGAGCCACGACACCAAATCTCTGTTACCATGACAATAAAAAAACCCGAGCAAGCCAAAAAGAGAAAGAGAAGGGGAAAGGAAGAACCAGGGTGCTTGGCAGGCAGTGAAGGGACCCCGCAGTGCTGGAGGCCGTCCTGCTCACACTGCTCCACTGCTGCCCTTCAGCTTCCAGCAGGATCAACACCAAAGGGAAAAGCTCCCGAGTGCCCAACCCGCACTGCCAGGGCAGCAACGAAGGGTTTTATTGCTGCAAGGTCCCTGCTCTCAAAGTCCAGGCACTAAAGCCTGGATGACACATCCTCGCCAATCGTTAGTGCTTAAAGACAATTTAAAAGCGAGATAAACGAGGGACTGAGCGCACCTTCTGGTTTCCTATCTTGATAACAAGAGCAGCGGGGCATCCCTGCAGAAAACCAGCCAGAATGATGGCAATGCCAAGAGAAGCAGCCTGCTAACACTGCCATAACATCCCTGCAGCTCACAGCCTGCAGGAGAGCACGGAGCACTGCGAGCAGATTGATGATTCCCTCCTGCTTTCCCCATTCAGCACAGTGGGAAAAATGAGAGCCTTCGGAGGAGTTGCTCAATGAAATATTTGCTGCTTCCATGCGACCCTCGGCCCAGCTGTGCTCCAGAAATTGCACCAGGAGGTTCCTGCAACGAGGTAATTCCCCGCTAATGGAATGACCTTGTGTTATCTGATTACTTCTGCAGGCGATTACAGCGGAGCAGCATAAGCCCTCGAGGAGGAGCACAGGGACGCCCCGCAGAGATCCAGCAGTGACCCGGCACTGCGGCGCCGCTCCCAACAGCTCTGTCCCAACCCCATTCCCTCCGCTGTCCCGTCTGCCCCTTCGCCCCAAGGCACTGGGAGAACCCTGCCCTCGGTTCCCCTCCCGCAGTCACCGTTTCCCATGCCACCACCCAGCGCCTGAGCCGGGAGCACCGGCGGCTTTACGCCGCGTCCCACCGGGCGCACGAGGCACCAGGACGGTGGGTGGGGGTGAGGGCCGGGCTGATGACAGCACAGCACCGGCCCCGACAGGCCAGCCCCGAGCCGGGGCGCGTGCCAACTTCCTCCTCCTGTCCCCAAAGCGCAGCAGCAGGGTAAAGGAACCCGACCAAAGTTCAGCAGTCGGAATCGATATGAATGGCATCTTTCACAGCAGCACCACACCGCATTTTCCTCTGTGCCTGCCATTCCCTTCGGTCCAAATCCCGCATGCCTCGAATAGTTGTGGTCATTAGATCCTAAAGACCCGGCAAGCACAAGGAAGTTGTTCTTCCTTCTTGGTGAGGCCGTGAAAACCCAAACAACCCAATTTTTAAATTAGCACCACTCAGGCAAAAGGGAGAACCCACAGCACAGCACGGGCAGGATCTGAGAAACCTCCTTTGGAGAAGGAAAGAGCAGGGAAGAAAGGAGTCCCAGGAGAGCTGTGCTCTTGGGGTGACCCAAAGCAACCCGTCCTTGGGGTCAGAGCTCAGCGCAGCAGGTGCTGTGCTCCCAGGTGGGCTCCTGGAGAGCTCCTGCCCCGCACAGAGGGACACACGGGCAGCCACGTCCCAACACCCAGAGTGAAACTGTCAGCACTGTCACTGCTTGCAGTCAGACAGCCCCGTCCTGCGGGAGTCCCCACGTGCTCCTAGGCACTGTTTGTGCAGCAGTGCTGGGCACTCAACCTGCCCAGCGCTCACGGCGAAGGCAGGACCGGATTCAAAGCACTGAAGCCCACTGACATCACTTCTCTCCACCATTTCCAGGTGACCACACTTCAAAACACAGTCACTACAACCACAGCCCCGATTCCCAAATCCTTTCCCACGTCAACCAGGAGCGCAAGGTTTGCTCCTGCGCCACGCACGCAGCCTTGCGCCCAAGGAGACGCAGCCGGGCAGAGATCTGCAAATGCTGAGTGGGTTAAACTTGGATTAAAGCACTGCACACAGCCCACAAATCCACCCCAGGGCTGCAGGGTTACCTCTGTGCTTTGCAATCCGTGCTCTGCGCTTCGGGTTCGCTCCTCGGCCTCCCCGCACCATCCCAGCTCCATCACAGACACGTGTCCCAAAATCCCCACGGAGGGAATTCACCTCTCTGCATTTTTCTGGGGCTCACGTCACCGTTTGCTCAACGTGTTCCAATGTGCTGCATCCCTCCCCGATCTCCTCCGTTCCAAACGGGTCTCACCAGGGAGGAAAAGCCCCATCGGCTCCGCACAACAAAGCGACGCAGCCTGGAGAACAGGCTGAGCCCAGTTCTGTGGCTCATCCTCCACCCACAGCCGCAGCAGGCCAAGTTTCTCTCTGGTGGAACTGTGCTGAAGTCAGTGATTAAACACAAAATAAAAGGAAGCTCCTATGAGCACAAAAGCAGTCGAGGCAGCGGCGTCAGCGCAGCTCCTTCGAGAAGGGACAAAAGCAAAGGGAGCTCGGCTGGAGCGGAGCTGTGCCTGCACAGGAAAGCCAAGTCTCTCTCCTGCCTGACTTGAATAAGAAATATTGGCCCTGGCAAAGCACCAGGAGCGCGGGATGAAGTCTCACCAAGACATCTGGTCTCTATTACGCCGCGGTACTTTTTGTTTTGCTCAGAGCTGATGGCCCTCCGCATCTCACTGTGCCTTCGGGAGGGTTTGGAGAGAGGCAGAGCAGCTCTGCGCTCCCTGCGGTGCCAGCGAGCTGAAGGGCTGGGGAAACTGAGGCATGAGGTGCCAGGATCCACTCAGCTCACAGCAGCACTCTGCACCAAAGCGGCAGCAAACAGATCCCTCTGGGGAGGCTGCTTCCTCTTTCAGGCCTGAAATCCCCTTCCCAGAGCCCCAGCACCGCTGTGGACACACTGCCAACCTCGCTCTGCTCGCAGCTGAAGTAGATTCAGCCCTCACGCAGCACACGTGGCTCACCCTGCATTACAAATAACAGCCCTACAGCCACAGTGGGAGCCCCCTCCTCCCTGTGATCACAGCTGCCTTGGACCTGAGCATTAATCACAGAACTGCAAGGCTGGGAAGGGAGCACTGGGGATCCTCACAGCCAGACCTGCTGCCAACACATCTGTTTGCTTGGGGTGATAGGATGGGGTGGAAGGGTCCTCAAAGATCACAGAACAGTGGGACCACAGCTCAGCTGGGCTGGAAGGTCCTCAAAGATCACAGAACCACGGGAGCACAGCACGGCTGGGTCCTTACGGAGCTCGGGCCGGCAGTGCTGAAGGGACCCCACAGCCCCGGCCCGGCCCGGGCGGCCCCATTTCCTCCCCACGGCCTCCCGACCCCCCCCGCCTCACCTGCAGCGCTGCGGACCCGCGGGGCGGCGGTGCGGAGCTCCGGGGCGGCCGCGCGGGGCTCCCGGGGCGGCTCATCCTGAGCCGAACGCTCTCGGTGCTCCGGGAAAGCGCCCCGAACCGAACGATTCGGCCTCCACGGCGCTCTCCGGAGCCGCTCGGGTCGGGGAAGCGGCGCTGGGCCCGGCGGAAGGCGGCGGCGGAGGCAGCGCAGGCCCCGGCGGCCCGGGCTGCCCGCGGCGCCGCCTGACGGGACGGGACGGGGCGGGGCCGGGCGGGGCGGGACAAAAGCACACAGCGCCCCCTGCCGGCCCGGAGGGATGTTGCGCGATGGAGGCGTGACCAATCGGGAGGCGTGGTTAGGGGAGAGGGGCGGGGCCGATGGCGGGCGGGGCTATCGGGAGGCGTGGGCGTGACCAAATGGAGATGGGCGGGGCGGTGGGGTGTGGCTAAAAGGGGGCGGGGCCCGAGGGCAGAGCAGCGTGGAGCTCCGGGTTTCACTGAATCCGCTGTTTTTCACCTCAAATCACCCCTTTGGGCGTTGTTGTTGGACCCAGAGGGGAAACTGAGGCACGCAGCTGCCATCCTGTGCCCCACCAATGCCGTGTGTCCCCACGGGGACTCCGTGCCACCCCAGGGATGGCACTACTAAAGGGAGGGTGACATTCCTTGTTTGGACAACGGCACCACATGGACAATGTCACCCTGATGGTGACACTCAGGAAATGGTGAACCCCTGGGACAGCGAGGTGACACCCAGTGACATTCCAGGGATGGTGACACCTGGGGATGGTGACAGTCAGGGGACAATGACACCAATAACGCCCCCACCCCCCGTCCTGGTGACACACAGACAGGCGGACGCACAGCGCTCAGTGTTTAATGGCAGGTGACAGCGACATGCGGTGATGAGGACACCCCGCTTCCAGCAGTGGGTCCCTATGTGCCCCCCGGGAACACAGGGCCATGTGGGGCTGTTGGCTCCGTCCCGGCTCCACATCCATCCCCACACAGCGCAGTGTCATTACTGTCCTCTCCTGCGACCCCGCTGCCACCCGGTGCCACGCTCAGAGTCTCCTCCTCCTGCAGCCCACGGCCATCCTGGATGACACTCACTTGGGTTGGGGACATCCCCACTGCGCCATCCGTGATGTCACCTCCATGGGCACCGTCACCTCCATGGCCACTGTCACCTCTGTGCCCACGGTCACCTCCATGGGCATTGCCCTCTCTGTGCCCATGGTCACCTCCGTGTGTGCTGTCACAGCGCTCAGACCCCACATCCGTCCCCTCGGCCGCATCCCCAGTGCGACCCGGTGACCCCACACCTCCTTCCTCCTCCTCCATCCTCTTCCTCGGCCGCCCGCGTCTGCGTTTGGCCCCGGCCTCGTGGGCCACCTCTGGGGACCGCTTGGTGGCCACAGGGCGCTGGGCTGAGCCTGGGGGGCCATCAGGGGCCGCTCCGCGGGGGCTGTCAGCTGCGGGCACAGCCACGCCAGGCAGCAGTACGTTGAGCCCGGGGGGCAGCGGGACAGCCACCTTCACGGTGCCCCCCAGTGGGGCGGCTGTCAGCTTGGGGGCCAGGACTGGAGGGGAAGAGCACACGGCTGTGGGGCCGGGTGGGACTCGGGGGAGGAGAAGGGGCAAACGGGCCATCAGCGCGTTCACCTGGGGGCTGCTTGGCGGCCGGGGCGGCTCCGGGGGCTTCTTCTTGTCAGGACGCGGTGGGATGGTGGCCTTGGGGACGCTGTCCTTCTTGGTCTGTGGGTGTGGATGCAGTGTGAGACGTGGACGTGGTGGGACACCAGGTGATGTGGGACACAAGGATGGGGACATAAAGAAAGCAGAGACATGGGGACAGGGACACAAGGAGGACAGGTCTGTAGGGACAGGGGATACAAGACAGGGACAGCTGGGGATGGGGGACAGCAGCGGATGGGGGGCATCGTGTTCCACGTGGCCTCACCTGTGCCAGGCTCCGCTCGCCTCCCTCCGAGGCCTCCAGGCCATTCCTCTTGGACAGTGGAGGAGAGCGGCCATCACGATGGGCCTTCTCTGTGCTCTCTGGGGACACGCAGTGAGACGCGAGGTGGGGAAGAGCCCCACTGAGTGGGGACAGTGCCCAAAGCCACCCCCACAGCCACTAAACTCCACACCCCCCACGGGGACACCCGCTAGGATCCCCCATCGGCCCACCTGAGACCACCATGGCCATGACGAGGTCGGCGCGGGCCGAGCGGGAGCTGATGATGTGCTGCTGGATGAGGAACTGCGCCACCTCCACGATGTTGTTGAAGGAACGTTTGAGGATCTTCTCGGCCCAGTCGCAGGTCAGGGCGCAGGCCGCTTCCATCACCTCGCTGGTGTAGGACTGCACCAGGTCTGTCAGCTCCGTGTGCTGCTGGTGGGACACCAACATCACCAACGGGGCCAACAACGCCACCGTCACCACTGTATGGGGACAGAGCGGAGCTCAACCCTCGCTCGCCCCACGGGAATGCATCCTCCTGCCCCACTCCTTTGAGCGTATCCCAATGAAGCAGAACACAGACCGGCATGGAGGACTTACAGTCTCTGCCACCTTGAGGTCCAGGCTGGGCAGTGGCGGCAGGCTGACCACCGTCTTCCTCCGGATGCCGCTGTAGCAGTACGTGTGTTGGGGTTAAGGGGCAACAAAACACATCTGGTACAGCTGACTGTGCACTGACCCCACGCACAGCACCAGGAGCCACCAACGCTGCCTGCTGCATGGAGACCCATCACGACAAAAGGATATTTCGATTGCCCGCGGCCTCCCAGCCTCCTGGCCTTGATGTTGGGGAAGATCTCCCGGATGATCTTCCCGAAGTTGGCGGCGCTCAGAGGGCGGCAGCAGAGATTATCGCAGTACTGCCTGGGGGGGAGGGTGGGTCAGAGCTGCCGACCCCTCCTCGCTGCTCCCATTCCGTGTTCCAAGAGCTGCTGTTGGGCATGGCCGTTCCCAACCAACCCAAGTGCCACCTGACCCCAGACAGAGCTCTGTGGGGCATTGCTGTGCTCACTTGTAGGATTTGCAGATGCCCTGCTTGGGCATGGCCATTCCCAACCAACCCCAAGTGCCTGCTGACCCCAAACTGAGCTCCATGGGGCACCACCACGCTCATCTGTCAGTGTTATAGATGACCTGCACTGAGCATGGCCATTCACAACCAACTCCAAGCACCCACTGCCCCCAGTCCAAGCCCCATGTGCTCTGCTCACCTGTAGGCATCGTAGACATCCTGCTTGGGCAGGCAGGTGTCTGTGTGCTCCTCCAGGTGGTTCCGGATCCAATTGCAGGCATGCATGTACTCAGCTGTGCTCAGTGAGCTCAGGTCCAGGCTGCTGCTGGGAATGATGGCATGGAGTGAGCGGATGGGGGTGATGGCTCGGGGAGGCAGACCCCCAGCACCCACCTCCTGTCCCCCAGGCTCGGCCCCGACGGCAGCTGGAGGTAGAGGTAGAGCTTGTCGCTGTCGGAGAACTTCTGGACATCTTGCTATGGGCGAAGGGTCCGAGCGGAGGGGAGGAGGGACCAGAGACAAAGAGAGGTGAAGGATCCAAAACAGAGCCAACATTCATGGAGCATTTGAAGCCAAAGGTTTGTGAGTATGGGCACAGCCTGCACGTGGGGTAAATGGGGCCGGAGGGACAGCAGGGGTTGCTCCATGTGGGGCTGAGGGAACGGGTGCTGAGCAGCTCCTGACTTCTATGGGATGTGGGATCGGGGAAATGGAGCTGGAAGAGGGGTTTGGATCATGGAGGGGTGGGCACATGGCACTCCCCCACCCACAGAGGCACTCACCAGGATGGCGTCGACTTTGTTCTGCACCGCTTTGCTGCAGGGGACAGACAGAAGGGACAGAAGAGACAGAAGGGACAAGGAAAAGGCATCAGGGCATGGGATGGCCTCACTCCGAGGACCCCCGCCCGCGTCCCGCTGTGCTCCTGAGGAGTTCTGCACCAATGTTCCCACCCAAAAAAGGCACCGACTCTCATCCCTTCCATCCACGGGGCTACAAATTCATCACCCCTGTAAAGTCAGACCCCGTTTGGGTCGCTCGGGTTATCGGGAGGGCGCTGCAGCCTTACGAGATGTTGCCCCGCAGTTTCTGCAGCAACGTGCTCGGCTCTGCCGCGCCGCTCCGGGAGCCGCCGGGTGACAAAGTGCCCTTCTTGGTGGCCTGGGGGCTCAGCTCCTCGTCGGCCATGGCATTGGGATCCTGGGCGGGGGGGGGGGGGGGAGGATGAAGAAATTCAGCCTCAAAATGGGGAGGGGAGCCCCTCAGAGCCCAAATCCTCCACTGGTACCCGCAGAGTTGGCTCTGCCCCCGGTGTCCCCACCCGGAGACGTGTCACCAGCAGTAGGGCGACGGGACGCAGGAGGACAGCGGGCAGCGCAGCCCGGCATGGGCCGGGGACGGCAACGGGGGGACGGATGGGAAACGGGAACGGGGACACCGGGCTATAAAGGACGTGAGGACGGGGGACACCACGGCACAGAGGGGTGGGGACGGGGGGTGGGGACATGGGAACGGGGGACAGCAAGGGGTGGGGACGGCAGGGACCCCCGGAGCCAGCAGCTCCCGGCGGACGGTGGGACCCGAAGGCGCGGGGACTGCAGCGGTGACCGCGACCCCAGCCGCGCTGCGCCCCCCGGCCCGCACCCACCTGCGGGCTCTGCTCTGCCCCGTCCCGTCCCGTCCCGCTCCTCCTCGTGCCGCCGCCTCCCCGCGCACCGGGAACCGAAAGTGCTGCGCCTCTCGTCGGGCCGCCGGCAGCTTTTTTCTGATTGGCTGCAGCGCCGCAGATCTGCCCGGATACTGCGCCGTGCTTTAATGTGATTGGCTGCTAGCGGCTGTCCTACCCGGATACAAGCAGGGCTGCGCTGCTGAGTGGCGGCGCTAGAGCTGAAGTCTGCCTAGCAACAGCTCCTGATTGGTGGAGTGGAGGGAGGGGATGTGGGGGTAAACGAGCGATGTGCGTGCAGCGTGCGTGCAATATGCGTGCAGAGTGCGAGCAGCGTGTGTACGGTGTGCATGCAGTGTGCATGCAGTGTGCGCAGTGTGCGAGCAACGTGTGCACAGCAACGTGTGCAGTGTGCAGCACGTGCACACCTGCAGTGTGTGCCAGGCTGAGCTGGCAGTGTGTGCATGCACAGCAACAGGGCTCAGCTTTTGGGGGGCAAACAGAAGTAGAAGAAAGGATGGAGATGAGGGAGTTCTGGTGCAGAGGTCTCTGCTTTATTGTGGGGTGCTCAGGGTTGATCGCTGCACCCTCTGTTGGCACGGGGGGACCCCAGGGCTGCAGGGTGGGCTGGGATGCAGGTGTGGGATGTGGGGCATGGGATACGGGGTGCAAAATGCAAGATAGAGGATGTGGGGTGTAGGGAATGGGATGCATTGTGTGGGGCACAGGAAGCTTTTGGGTGAGCACAGCTGTGGACCTCGAGCTTCTTTATCCAGCTGTGCCCTCAGCACCGCTGTGGGGCAGCACCCGTCAATGGGAGGTGGCGGCGGGCGGCCCTAAACCCAAATGTCAGAGGTGCAATCCCCACCGGGGTAGCGCATCTCGTGTGCCATGCAGGGCCCTCCCGGCTCCTTCCCGAAATCCACCAGGAAGTCGCGGTTGACGCTCAAACCGCCCCTCTCCGTGTCCACGTCGATCTGCAGCATGACGGAGCCGTCCCTGCGGGGGGCACTGGGGGTCAGGGGGCACAGCCCCTCCAGCAGCACTGAGCGCCGCGGTCGGACGCCCAGCCGCTCCCACCTGATGAGGTCGGGGTAGAACTGTCGGTCCCAGGCGCTGTACAGCGACGTGGTGACGTAGAGCCGCTTCCCGTCCAGGCTGAGCTGGATCATCTGAGGGCCCCCCGGCACCTTCTTGCCCTGCGGGAGGCGGAGGGGAGGCGCGGTGAGCAGTGGATGGTGGAGCGGAACCAGAGGGTCCTCTGTGCCCGACCGTGGCGTTGTCCCATAGGACATGGTGGAGCATAACCAGGACCTCACCACGGGGCCTCGCTGTCTTCCCATGGGTCGTGGTAGAAAACTGTGCCACCTCAACCATGGCGTCATCCCATGGGATGCGGTGGAGAACCACCAGAACCTTTCACTTGGCCACAGTGTCATCCCATGGGAAACGTGGAGGAGAGCATGGGGCCCTTGCCACCCAACCATGCTGTTGTCCCATGGGACATGGTGGAAAGCCAGCAGAGCCTTGCCACCCACCCATGATGTCATCTCATTGGATGCAGAACCAGGGGAATTGGGTGCTCCCCATCCTCACCACCACAGCCTCACGTAGTTGGAGGCTCAAGATGGAGGTGGGAAGAGCAAAGTGCTCACCTGGATGACAAAGGGCTCCGGCTGGCTCTGCAGCTCCTCATCTCTGAGCACGACCACGGGCCCTCCCTTGGAGATGCTGCCCCCCACAAAGACCTGCAAGAGAGAGGTGGCACGGTGGTGGCACGGGACCCGTCTGCCCCCGGGCAATGGGGCGAGCTGCTGCCTCACCTGTCCTACCAGCCTGGGCCTGCGGGTGTCAGAGATGTCATACTGGCGGACATCTCCGTGTATCCAGTTGCTGAAGTAGAGGAACCTGTCGTCCAGCGAGATGAGGATGTCGGTGATGAAGCCTTGGGGATGGCACGGCACAGTTGCACACGAGCGGCGTGGCGGGCAGCAGGCACACAGCAGCTCGTGGGGAAACACTCACCTGGCATATCCGGGAGCAGCCAGCCCTCCACCTTCTTGCTAGGGACCTGGATCACCTTCTCAGCTGCCCAGTCACCACACTGCGGGACAGAATGCGGCCCCACAGGGCTCAGAGTGGGCAGGAGGAGACCCCAGGGTGGGGGACGCCATGTGTGCGTGCAGCAGAGGGATGCAAAGCTCGTGCCTGGCTCTATAGGGCCAGCAGAGGAGCCGGGACCTGAGGCAGGGCTGTGGGGCCTGGAACCTGTCTGTCTTTCCAACTGGATTAACTGGTTTGGGCAAAGAGGTTCTCCTCGCCCGGTTTGTTGTTACGCACAATAAGCACTGAGAGCATTGCTCACACTGTATAAATCCACAACCAAGGTTTAAATCCTCCAAATCCCATTGTCCCAACATAAACCACTGCTGGTCAGAACAGGTCCTGCAGCTGCAGCCTGGATGGCATCCCGGTGCAGGGCAGCATCCTCCCAGCACGTACCTCCGTCTTGTAGAAGCGGTGGATGGCGCTGCTGATGGTGCAGCCCACGAAGCCCTCGGCCGCGTCGGGGTTGTGCAGGAAGCGAATCTCCAGCGGTGCTGCATCCTCACCCACGTCAATGGCCTGCACGTAGGTGTGGGTCGTCCAGTCCCACACGTTCAGGCGGCGGCCGTAGCGCCCTGCGAGGGGGCAGGGGGTTCTGAGGGGTGCTGTGGGGAGCGGGGCCACCACAGATGTGCCATGGACCCAGGTGAGCCCCGATGGCCCCCAGCACAGATGACAGAATCACAGTTGTTAAGGTTGGGAAAAGCCTCTGAAATCACAGTCTTTATAGACTCAGTAAGGTGGGCGACGACCTTCAAGGACATCAACCCGTGGTGGACCTGACGATCTCGACGTGGTGGTCGACCCATCACCACCACGCCAACCGAACCATGGGCTGAAGAGCCACATCTACGTTGCTCCTGCTGGGTCCCACCAGGGAAGATCCTCGTTAGGAGGAGGCCTGAAGGGCAGGGACACCAGTGGAGGTGTTGGGCTGAGCTGGGGTTCATCCCTCATCCCCACTGCTGAAATCCAACCTGTGTTGCCTGTGTTTTAAATCCAAGTGAGCTGTGGGAATTTGTGTGCAAGACAGCAAGCAGGCTGTCTCAATTTGCTCCATGTCCACTGAATTGTCAGAAAAGGGCTGAAATTTGGCCTCGTGGCAGTGCTGCTCAGCACCTCTCCTGGAGTACTTCAACAGCAGTTTCCTCACCTTTCTTCAGGTCATTTGGGTTAAACCCGTATCCCAGGCACTTGGGGATTCCCCACTCCGTGCTGATCAGGACGTTGTGGCGCGGTTGGTACCAGAAGTCGTAACCCATCGGCGGGTTCTTGTCGCCCTTCTCCCAGTTCCCCTTGATGTCGAAGGTCTCTGCATCCAACAGAACGAAGCCACCTGCAGCAAAACCAAACACGCCTTGGTAGTGAGGAAACCACCCAGGTGAACTAAGATAACACCCAGGTTGTGTTCTAAGATAACAAAATATGGAGCAGGGTGCTGCAGACATCTTGGGATGGTGCTGGACGTGGGACCGCTCGCCCGGCCCCATACCTTTCCCATTGCCGGCCGGGTCTCCCAGCGTGCTGATCATCACCTCTCCGCTGCCCAGGCAGTGGGAGGTGTGCAGGTAGCCCAGGTCACACTGCCAGAAGACGTCCTCCGGATTGATGACCTGCAGGATTTCACTCTCTCCATGAGCTCTCCCTGGTGATGTGGCACTCATGAGGCTCGCAGGGCTGGCGGTCCCAGCACCGCCTCCAACGTACCTTGAAGAGCCTGGGAGCTCGGGGATCGGTCCCCACATCCACCACATAGATGCGGGAGGAGATCAGGCTGGGGAGGATCAGGCGGTTCCTCTTCTTGGTGGTGTCCCCAAAGCAGCTGCTGCAGGTGTTCCAGCCCGAGTGGTGCAGCTCATCCCCCAGGTTGGGCATGGGCAGGCGGTGGATCACCTGCAAAGCCCAGTCCCACTCACACGGAGGGTCAGCCGCTGCCACCCGTTCAGCACTGAGGTGAAGCGTCTGGTACCTGGCTGTAGTGCGGAGATTTGGGGTCAACATCCACAGTGGCCAGAAAGTCGGGTTTCCCCCTGCCGGTGTTCCTGTAGATGCAGGGCACGTACACAATCTCCTCCCGCGGACCTTTTGAGATGGAAACATGGCTTGCAAAGGTGTCTGCAGGAACAGCCGGATTCCCACATCCCTGCATGCCTGGGGCTGGAGATGGCTGCCCCGGGGGAGCTGGGCTCATTGGGTTTGGGGTATCCTCCTCCCTATGGATTGCCATGGCCGTGGGTCACTCCACCCGGTCCCATGAACCAAAGCACGCTGTGCTCTCATGCATAGGCTGTGATTTTCGGGTGGTGCTGCGTGGAGCCAGGAGTTGGACTCAATGATCCCAACTCACTGGGTCCCTTCCAACTTGGGATATTCTATGGGGTCCCTTCCAGCTCAAGGTGTTCTATGATTCTGCATGTCTCATTTCCACCATTTCCATCAAGCCTTAAATACATGAGGAGTGGAAAGGTGGAACCCTCGCCAGGCTGAAGCCAAGGGCACAAAGATCCCACTGAGCAGTGAAGCCCTGCTGGGTTCCCAGGCAGAGTGTGGTGACCCCCAGCACCCCGACCCCACCGGCTCCTCGCTCTGCAGGGGTGGCACCATGTCAAAAAGTGCTGACCGAGCAAAGCAAAGCGAGGGGGTGGAACTGGTCTGAGAAATGCTGAGGAGGCAAAGAGGTGGAAAACAGGGAGAGGTGATCTGGGAGCCTGGAGCTGATCCAAAGCAGCAATAGCTGCTGCCTTTTCAACACCGTGCCTCTATCAGCCCTTTATCAGTCTTTAAGCACTCAGTCCTTTGCTGTAGTTTGCTTTGCTGAAAGGTATTTAGGGATGGGAGTCACGGAGCAGCACCAAACTCCAGGACTGAGGTTTCGGAGCTGTGCTTGCATAGCACAAAGGATTAAGGAAGGATTAAGGGAGGGACTGCAGCAGGTGATGCTTTCCTTGAGCTCTTCACACGAGAGCTCACAGTCCTGGCAGTGCAGCCAGAAGGATTTCCAAGCAAAGTTCCTGAGCAAACAGCCTGGGAGGGCGGATTTTACTGCAGGAGTTCTGAGCAGTCACCAGGAGCAGAGCTGACGCCGTGTTCAGGAGGGTGTCCGGAAAATCCGGAATTCCCCTCCAGCCTTCTCCACTCCCTGCAGATTTGAGAGGGGCTGCAGCAGCACCGCGTTCCCTCTGGGTTCTGCCCTGCACAGCCTTGGGTGGCTCTGTGCAGGTTGTGACCCATCCCAAGCTATTCTGAAGTCTGAAAAATTCTGACACCGTGATGCAACTGAGGCTTGGCCCCAGACGAATGCTTCCCTGGCTCCTGCTGGGAACCTCCTCCGTGGATGGAGCTCATTGATCTTGAAAGCACTGCTCTCATCTTCACCTTCACCTGCAGCCAGCACAGGGCTGGTCCCCACAGCCCCACGCAATGCACTCACCTTTCATGGCGTCCAGGGGAGAGGCATAGCCGGGACCGCACGCTCCACACCGGGCTGCGTTGGAAACAAGAAGGAATGGAAAATAGGTGGCAGTGAGAGATTTGAAAGCCCTTTTGGCAAAGGCCAAGTGCCTCATTGGAGCCACTGTGGTCTAAGAGTATCCCCTGCGGCAGTGGGACCACATCAGCCCCAGGCAAGGCAGGTGGTGGCCCTGCAGCACCCACCAGTGAGGATGAAGATGGGCATCCAGAGTGAACCAGGATGCCCACATGCGCCCAAAGAAGTCCCCAGACCCCGCGCCTCCAAAAGGATCCCTCCAAGAGGTGTTAAAGATCAGGTGGACGGGGTGCAGAGCACCCGATGGAGCTGAGGATGTCCCTGTTCACTGTGTGGGATTGGGCTGGACAGCGTTCAAGGGTCCCTTCCAACTCAAACGATTCTGTGACCTTAATGATCATCCATGGAACCATGGGATGGTTGGGTTGGGAGGGTCCTTACAGATCATCCTCAGAACCATAAAACCATAGAAGAGGTTTGGGTGGAAGGGACCTTGCCCTGTTCATCGCAGTGGCGTGAGACCAGATGGCCTTTAAGAGCCCCTCCCAGCTCAAAGGATTCTGTGATTCTTTGTTTCTGATCTTCCCTGTTTAGGATGGCGAGCCTGAGGAGAGGGAGAGAACCCACAACCATCAAACCTCACAACGCAGCTTTGCTGACTCAGTTTCATGTTTGCTTTTGAAGGTTTTCTCCCTGAGGACAGCACGTTCTGCAGGAAGCAAGGGGCATGGGGCTGCTGTTCCTTACCCGGAGCATCGTGGAGCCACCCCTTCTCCCTTCCCCTGCAGAAAATGCCCCACCAAACCCAAACTTTGCATTGAGGGCTCCCTGCCAACGCACAGCACGGTTTGTTACAGGTGCATAAAAGTGGGAATAAGCGGACAAAAAGAAGTTAGAATGCTTTTAATTATCACTGTGCCTAAATGCTACCTGGCAGAGGAGAAAAGGATCCGTCTCCAGGCAGAGAAAACACCACGCTCATCCCCACGTGTGGAAAGCTTTGTGCTTTCAGAGCGTCCCAGGAGCAGAACTTCCAGGAGGAGATTTGAAGGACCACAGAGCCGAGCAGGCAGCCAACCACCACAGCCCTGCATGCACAGAGAGGTCACTTACCAGAGCTGGAGGCTGTGCTGGATGTCATCTTCTGGTGGGGAATGGAAGGAGCTGATTCTGCCTGCATGCTGCTGCCCGGACCACGTCGGTGAGGAGATGCGTCTCCACGGGGCTCCAATATATAGGGAGAGCAATGGGGAGAGGGCTGGTGTGAAAAGGACACCGAGGGAGGATCCCCACGCCCCAGGGTGTGGGAGGCACCGGGGCAGCGCTGGAAACGTGTGGGGAAGTATTTCAGAACCTTCTCTCCTCCCACAGACGGAGGGCAAACGGTGGTGGCTGCACTCCACAGCGTCACACTGAGAACGCAGTGGAGATTTGGGGTACGGGGAGAAATGGGGCAGCCCCACTCCTGCGGGTCTGTTCTGGAAGTGCTGTCTGGAGCTTCCCCGTGTGGTGCCCCCAGCGAGGCGTGGGCGAGCACAGACGCTCCCAACCACAGAAATAACTTAATGAGGTTGCAGATATTAATCGCCAAGTGAAAATTAAAAGTGAGGACTGGGTTTCTTATAATTGCAGGGTGAGCGCTTGCCGTGCGATGGCGGGTGGGAGAAGCGATGCAGCAGGTTTCCCTTTGACACATCCGACCTCGGCTGCTGCCTCAGGCACAGCTTCACCGGCAGGTTCCAGCCCTGTCATCTGCACCCACCCCAGGGGGGGAGCTTGGACACAAAGCCCCCCTCCACCCAAAGATCTGCACCCAAAGCAAAAAGGCCCACAGGTGCGGCATCAGCAACTCCTGCCCCACCTCCACCTGCTGAGGCTCATCTGAGTGCATTGGGTGCTTCAAACCATGATGGGAGCTGTAGGGCCACGAGGGGCTGTTGGACATGAGGGACTGCAGGACAAGAGGAGATGCACTGCAGTGAGGAGCTCTATGCCACCATAGAGCCTTCTCTGCTCTGGGCCAAACAAACGGAGCAACCAGAACTTCCAGAACTCCTGCACACCTCATTTTGGAGGCTTGCTTTCCTCCCAGGACCATTAAGGGTACAATAACTTTGACCATGGGAAGTGTGGAGGAAGTCAATGTTCTTCCGAGAACATGAAAGGCTGAAATTTAGAAGCATACCCTTTATACTCTAACATTTGCAGACTCCAAACTAATTATGGCTGCAAATTGTGCCTGCGTGGAGAGTCTCGAGGCAAATGGGACTAATGGGAACATGGGTGGGTGTGCAGAAGGGTTTCTGCAGCACATCCCTGGGGCAGCGTTTGCTGTCCTGCACAACAAGCAGGATTCCATTGCAAGAAGGGGCTCACATTGGAAAGGCTTCTGTGAAGTAAGACGTGAAGACCAAGGTGATGCAAAGAAGAGTTTTATTCATGTTTGAAGCAGAACACCAGAAAAGCAGCATCAGGAATCAGGCATCCCTTTCTGAATGAAGCACTTCACGCTCCTTCAGCGACGCAACACCTCCTGGCCCAGGCGCTGGCACGTGCCAGCAGGCTCCATGTGCCCCAGTGCCAGGGAAGGACTGCCCAGCAACAAACGCGGCTGAAGAACAGCAACGCAGACAATGTGGGCATTTCACCTTCTGTGGCCTTCATCAGCGAGTGTGAGCAAGCTCTGAATCCTAACGGAGAGCTCAACGGCCTCCAGCAGGCTCTGTGTGGCACGGTGAGGCTGCAGATTGCAACTGAAGGGAGCTGTGCGTTGTGCACGGCTCAGAGTCTGAGCAAGGAGCCGAGCTCTGCTCTGGGGAGCGCACCCAGGGACTCGCGTGCACGGAAAGCAAAGGCTGCCTGCACTGGCTGCAGAAATGTAGCTTCCAGCAAGAAATGGGACCCCCAACCCAATCACCCCACGCTCCGTTTGATGGCTGCACTACAGACTAGAGAGAAGAAGGGAGCCGCGCCATGGCGCCTAGGCGGAGATGTCGGAGGTGGAATCTCCGCAAGGGAAGCGGATGTCGTGGGCAAGGCAAGGCCCGTTGGGCTCCTTTCCAAAATCCACCAGGAAGTTCTTGTTCACCATCAGGCCTCCCTTCTCCGTGTCCACATCGATCTGCAGCATGACAGAGCCTTCCCTGCGAGGGGCGAAGGAGCAGCGTTGCAGACAAGAGCAGCGCCACGCAACCTTTGCCATTCCCACCCCCGAGGGATCACCCAAAAGGGCCCCTTTCCTCCCAGAGGTTCCTTACTTGACCACGTTCGGGTAGAACTGCTTGTCCCAAGTGCTGTAGAAGGAGTTGGTGACGTACAGCCTCTTGCCATCCACGCTGAGCTGGATCTTAGCGGGGCCGCCGTACACCCGCTTGCACTGGAGGCACAACAGAGAGCAGTGGCGTTGCTGGCTGCTTTCTTTCAGCAGACGAGCAAAAGCAGGAGCAGCAAAAGGCAGCGCAGAGCAGAGCCCGAGTGCGGAGGACGCCGCGGGGCAGAGCCCGCAGAGCTCACCTTGATCACCAAGGGCTCCGGCTGGCACTTCAGCTCTTCATCTCTGCACACCGTCACGGGCCCGCCTCGCAGGATGCTGCCTCCCACAAACACCTGCAGGCAAGGCAAGGAGACGCGTGGCTTGGCACCCAACCACCGCCACCCACTGCCACGGAGCTGCGAGCGCAGCCTCCTGCCCCCGCCTCACCTGTCCCACCAGCCGGGGCTTGCAGGTCCTGGAGATCTCGTACTGGCGGATGTCTCCGTGCAGCCAGTTGCAGACGTACAGGTACTTGTCGTCCAGGGAGATGACCAGGTCGCTGGGGAAGGCTGGGAGGGCAGAGAAGAAAGAGCCGTGGGTGAGGCGGCGTCCCCAGAAGACACCCTGCACGGCTCAACGTGCCGGGAGGAAATGCGGAGCAGCACGGGGGGCTCACCCGGCATCTTGGGCAGAATCCATCCCGACACGTCCTTGGCTGGGATCTGGATGGCCTCTTCCACTGCCCAGCTGTCTCTCTGCACAAGAAACGCACGGCTCACACCGGCGGCGAGGCTGGCGCTCCTCGCTCTCAGCTCCCCGCCCTCCATCGGGGCACTCAGCCGCTCCCAGAGCCGGGGGCCCCGGGGCCGCAGGCCCAGCACTTGCCTCGCACTTGTAGAAGCGGTAGATGACGCCGCTCAGGGCACAGCTGACGTAGCCCTCGGCAGCATCGGGGTTGTGGAGGAACTTCACGCTCAGGGGCAGCGAGTCCTCCCCCAGGTCAAAGCACTGCGTGAGGGTACGGCAGGACAGATTCCACACGTTCAGGCGGCGCCCGAAGACCCCTGAGCGGGGGGAGGAGAAGTGAGCCGGGAGGGGCGGGCAGCCCTGGAGGTGGGCGACACCTACAGCGCTCTGCCCGTCCCCTCCCTCCAGCTCCCACCCATCCTGGAGTTCCTCTGCATCGCCCGTCAGCCTGCTGAGCGCTGCCCAGCGCCTGCATCCGCGTTCCCTCACCTTTCTTCAGATCATCCGGGTTAAATCCCCGTCCCGCAATTCTTGGCACCATCCCGGCGGTGCTGATGAGAACGTTGTGGCGTGGCTGGTACCAGAAGTCATAGCCTGTTGGGGGAACCTCGCACTCGTGTTCCCAGTTACCCTTCAGCTCAAAGGTCTCTCCATCCAGCACAATAAATCCACCTGTGGCACCAGAGGGAAGCACAGCACATCACTTCTAAGCGCGAAGGTCGGATGGTAGCTGCAATGACCAGCCCCTCTGAATACTTTCTGCCTTTAGATACTGAGCTGCACAGGCTCTGCAGGTTCTTGTTTTCATAAGAACCTGTGCAGTACAGCTTTCCATCTGAGCTATGCAGAATTTTCTGAACCAAAAACTTATCCCCGCTTCATAATGCAAGTCTTTGCTTTAGTGTGCACGCGGTGACCACGTTACCAGTGTTGGCTTTGCTCACCCCATCTCCCTTTCTGAAGCAGGGATGGATGAATGCCTTCCTCACACAGTAGGACTGCCTGCCTGAGTCTGCAGAGAGCAGCTGTGCCTCTGCTCTTGTCTTCGTTTCCCCACACTGCACCTCATGCTTGGGCTCATGGCTGTATGAAATACTTGGCGTTCTCAACAGTTAGCTCTCATTTGATGTTTGAAACTCTGAAAGTCTGTGGTTCATAAGCTGCTTATTTTGCTAACAGGAATCATGTTACTGGAACGATCTGGAGGAAATGTACCTTTTCCATGGCCAGCTGCATCCCCCATGTTGGCAATCAGAATGTCACCGTTGGGCAGGCTGTGAACTACACTAAGGTGGCCCTTGTTGCACTTCCAGAAGACATCCACTGGCTCAATCATCTGAAAAACAAGGAGACACACATGTAAACCTCTGCCTGATCAGCTCATTTCAGCTTTTTGGGGTGAAAAAGGCAGAGCCTTTTACCATCAGAGGATTCTGAATGCACCAGACCCTCGGAAAGGAGCAGAGAAGCCACTGAGCTCTCCTTTACATGGGCAGCATGGATGGAACAACATCCAACAGGTAAGAGCTTGCTTGTCCACCTCAATATGAGGGGTATTGGTATGGGCTGTGTGACACGATCTCAAGTTACTGGACACTCCCTGAATGCAATAGGGAAAAAAGTGATGATGGGAGTCTTCTTTGGTCAGATAGAGTGAGCTGGTAGGGAAACTTGTCCCAACTCTGTAAAACGAAGGGGTAAGAGGAGGAGAGGACCTTCTCCCTCTGTGTTACTCCAGAAGCACCAACTCACAGCCCCTTTGAAACAACTTGTTGGAGTCACTCCAGACTTACCTTACACACTGTGGGACCCCGGCACTGCGTGCCCACATCCACCACATAAATACGGGAAGAAATCAAACAGGGGAGGATCAGCTTGTTCTTTTTCGTTGTGATATTGTCAAAGCAGACTTTGCCAGCGCTCCACCCTGAACAGTGCAGCTCGTCTTTGAGGTTGGGCACGGGCAGGCGGTGGATCACCTGGGCAGCCAAAGGTAGAGTCAGGGTTTAGTCGAGGAGATGGGTGGAAACAGCTACCTTCAGCAATCAACAACTTAGAAGTGGAAAGGTCGAAGCTTTAAAGTAAGGAATCGTTTCAAAGAAGCACAAAGGATGTGGTCAGTTGGCCTGAGCAGCCATCAGAGACAGGTAGGTGCTCGTTTCCCATTGGGATTTCAGCAGCCAGGTTGGGGCGGTGCGTAACAGAACATCTCTGAAATTGCAGTGCACCAGAAACATGCTGAAACCTGCAGAGGTGCTGAGAAACCAAAACCACCTGGGTCACTGGTGGCCATCTTTGCTGATGAAGAGCCACTGACAGGAGGTTCTACTCAAAGCTTCACTTAATGTCATAAGAAGTGAGATATGAAGTGAGTCACAGCTGGTGTGTGCACACAGAGATGGAGATGGTTCAGCAAGAGCCAGGCACACTGGGGACAGCGCAATGGAGGAAATGCCATGGATCTGGAAGGACAGAGCCAGCAGTGATCATCAGGCCAAGAAGAGTCTGGGCACAGTACCTGGCAGTAGTGCGGAGATCTGGGGTTGAGATCAATGGTGGCCAGGAAGTCAGGTTGGTTGATGCACGTTTCTCGGTAAGTACATGTCACATATGCAAGCTCTTCCTTAGGAGCTAGGTGTATGGAGCATCAGCGTTAGAACATGCAATGAAATAACAGCAAAGGCAAATGAAAGCTTCAGGAGACTCTCAGGACGAACGAGGAACAGGTTGCTATGAGATGTGGTGGTGCCCCATCCCTGAAGACACCAAGGTCGGGCAGGATAGGGCTCAGAGCACCTGAGGGAGCTTTGGATGTCCCTGTTCATTGCAAGGTGGGACAAGATGACCTTTAAGGGTCCCTTCCATCTCAAAAGATTCTATGATTCTATGATAATAAGCTTGATTTTCTGCTGCCATGACTGGACCAGAGGTAAAGCACAACACAAGTGGATGACTGTATAGCTACAGTATTCACCTTTCAGGAAGGGACTCAGTACATGCAGTTAATTAAGGGTGGTCTGGGAAAGACAGACTTGATCATCGTCCAACCTGAAGCTGAGTCAGAGCTGTCACAAACACCTACCTTCAGAGCATGGCTGATAGCACTTGGGTTTCACTACATCAGGGCAGCTGGGGTACTGGTAGCACTGAACTCTGCATCTGTCTGTGGTGAGAAAAAGAAAACGAAATGGGAAGTGCCCACATCCTTCAGTGGTGCCGACTCAGAAGATTCTGTCCCACTCAATGGACTTCTCCCACCCTGGCTGCCAACAAGGACTCCATGACCAGCAGCTCTGTTGGCGGTGGCCTCAACAGATCTCAGGTACAGCAGAGGAATCCTCCTCCAGGTGCCACTGGGCACCATGGAGTCTTTGAGGCTGAAAAGACCACCGAGAGCATCAAGCTCAGCCTCTGACCCATCGCTCCCATGCCCACTAAACCATGACCATGGGGTATCACAGATCAGAGCACTGCTCCATTCGAGGGAGCTGACGTGGACAACATGTCAGCATTGAAGCCCTAGGAAGAAAATAACTCCAGCTTCTCTTGGAGCAATTCCCCAGCAGAAGGGGAGCACAGATCCCACAGCCAAATGGAAATTGATTGTCAAAGCGCAAAGAGGCCCCTGGGAACAGCGCTAAGGGAGGCTGCAGAGCGTTCCTTACCCATGCTGAAGGCCTTCTGGTTGACTGTCGCCAAGACGGAGGTGCTGGAGCTGAAGGAGCAGCTTGCTGTGTGCCTCGCTGGAGTGGATGTGTAGTGGCAGGGCTCGGAGGGGCCTTATATACACGGCAGAGGGGTGGGGGGCAGCAAGCAAGCTGCCAAGGGAGGAGCAAATGCTCCCAAGCGTTGGGAGGTGCCAGACCAGCAGTGTGGCTTGTTTCCGCCTTGCTACCCAGCAATCTAGAGGAAAAATCTGCTGTTCCATGCAGGTCCTTTCCTCAAGCACAAGCCACGCGATCAGATTGCGGGGCTCTGCTCATCCCCAGTGGGACTTGGCCAGGCTCTGCTGGCCTCCATGGCCCAGGCAGGACATCAGCTAATTAACGCTGTCCCCCATCCCCGGGTTCTTGCCTTACCAATGTGCAGAGCCTGCAAATTCCACGTGAGCGATGAGAAGCCCATCTAGATAATTGCCCCACCATCAGCTTCTGGAAATTGCGAGCCTTGATGTCAGTGTGGCCACCGAAATCTGGACCCTGACACACAGCACGTCTCTGTCAGAGGGCTGAGATGAGGCCATGAAGCTCTGGGGCAATCCAGCACCATGTAGCAGCTCTACAACAGCAGCCTCTTCGTCTCCCTCCATCTCTGAAGCAGAGCAGTGCCGTGGAAAATGAAAGGCAGAGGTGACTCCGTGTCCACTTGCTCTGAGGGCAGGCACTGGGTTGGCTGCTTCAGCGCTGTGTCCAGGACAATCTCCCACTGCCTCCTCCCGGCTGCTCAGTTCCCCATACCACTGATATGGACCCAGTCCCTACCATGGACACCCACATCTACATGGAGAAAAGCCTTCATCGGTCCAGCGGGAGTGGGCTCCCAAAATCTACCCCAACAGGACCTCTCGTTGTCTCGTTGTCTCGTTGTCAAGATGCAGACACTTAAAAGGCGAGCTGTTATTGGCACACAGCCCAGCTGTGCTGTCAGTGAGCCTCCGGGTGCCATGGAGGCACCAACTCTGTAAAGTACTGGGCACTGGTGCTGCTCATGGCCTGCAAAGGGCACTGAAGCGCTTGAGATACCCCCAGGAAGCACAGAGACCTCCTCTGAAGGGACTGTGGTGTTGGAGACAAGCAGTTTAGAAGGAATGGGGTCTCCTGAGATCACCCTGCTGATCAGATGCCAAACAGGAAGAGAACACCAAATGCTGTGGAACGTGAACAAGTGTCGTATCTGGAGGAAGAACTCCTCAATCAGTGAGCAAATTACATGGGATATGTAATTGTTCCATGCAGGAATGCAGAAATATCTGATGGAGCCATTAAAGAAGCCTCAGGAAGATCCCTATCAGAAGAGAGGACAACTGCACCCATCTCGCCCAGGCTCTCATTACTTCTCTCTGGTTTCGGAACTGGTCTCTAAATATGTGAGAGCCTGGACAGGCAGCAGCCAAACACTCGGCCTTTTCTGGAAGAGAGGAGCATCAAACTGCCACTGCCAACGTGCTGGTGGGAGAACTCATGATCTGTTTGGCCAAAATCCATCTCAGCAGTGTCACTGCTATGGGCAGAAATGGAGGAGAGATTATGACCAGCAGCATCTCAACCCTTCCAGTCAAGCCGTCAGTGGATGCTTGTTGCTGTCAAGCTATCCCTATGTGCATTAGATTTTGCTGTCACAACGTGCATGCCTCACTGCACCTTCTTCTTGCATCTGCACAACTGCTAATTAGAAAGATCGTTTGCCTTCTACACATTAATAAAGTTTGCTGGTCATCCCATTTGGCTTTTCTTGGTGACGTCTTTGGCATCCCTCACAAAACCAAGCTGTGGGGCGTAGAATTTTCTAATTAAACCTGATAGGAGGAAGGGGAAGAGCAGGCTCAGCAACACCAACGAGCAAGAAAGCAATGGTTAGTGGAGAGCAGCATCGGCGTGAGCTGTCATGGAGCCAAGAAAAGCTCCCTGTGGCCAGCAGAGATGGCAACCACAGCGTGGAGAGCAACCGGGGCTTCTCAGGACAGCCCACAGCAAGGTGGCAGCTGCTTCCCTTCTCCTGCCCATCACTTCCTACCCCGATAAGGAATAACACGCTGCAATTTGGATAATGGGCATGGGAAGGTGATGCAATCTGGTGCACACCAGCACAGCACACTGAGGGTGCTGGGAGAAGACCTTGCATTGCCAAGGACGTTGTGGCTGCGCAAAGCACCCAAGCAAGAACTCCTCCAAGGATGGGAGCCCTCTCCAGTCCTCCTCCAGCTCTGCAGGGTGGCAGTTTTCTCCCTTCCCATTCCTACCCACATTTCAGCAGGGCACCACGTTTCATCAGCACTGAGGCACAAAGGAATCACTGCAATGTATGGAACGAGTGATCTCAACTCTCCTGACAGCAGAGAATGCGAAACAGAGGGAAATGGGTGATTGTTTACCAGACTGACAGACATTCTCACCTGACCCCTTTGGTGTGAGGAAAAATGTGCAACAACTGAGAAATGTGAAATCACAGTGCTGGTGGGAAGGAAGGAGACAAAATGACATAACTGCACTGACATTTGTCTTTTATTTCCCCACATAAGCCAGTGGAGGAATCCTTAATGCCATCACTGGAGGAAGACACAGAGTGCACCTCCAGGAAAGAATCTGCTATTACGAGCGTGGCAGCCCCACTGAGATCCTCCCGAAATCCACTAATCTCCTCTGGAAAAAAAGAAAGCTGTGTTGTGGACAAAGGAACTGCATTCAGATGCGCCACTTTGCCATTCTTTCTGTATCCAGGCTAAGGTCTCTTTATAATGATTGTATTCTAGGGTTGAGTCCCGGTTTCACATTTGCCTGCAGAAGAACTGAAGGGTAATTAAAACAACTTCTTCCTCATTAAATTCTTACTCTTTATCTTCCAAAAGCTCCCAGTCTCATTCCCTTCCCAGGAGCACGTCACCCCAGGCACACCACACACATCCCCGGAGCTTGTTCTCATCTCCATGACATGAAATCAGGGCAAAATTAAACTCAGAACTATCAGCTTGTTCTTTTCCTTGATGACACATCGTCCAAACATGCGATGTCTCTCTTCCACCCTGAAGTGATGATGCTCATCTGTCAGGTCAGACAGGCACTGGAACACACGAGAGTCCTGTTTCATGCAGACAGAAAGGGGAGCTTGGTGCATGGGGTTGCTGGGGATGCCCTGGGGATGCAGCGAGGGGAACGCTGCCCTCACTGCTTCTCTTTTGGAGCACTGCTGCAGCTGGGAGAGGTGCAGGGATCAAAGCTGAGGGCTGATGGTGTGTTCAGCAGCTGGATTGCACAGCTTGTGCCAACCTGAACAGCAGTGACCCAAACGAGGCAGCTGGAAAGGAACTGCCTGCAGTTGGAGGTAGGAGCCTTCAGTGCACTCAGCACTGGGTGGCACTGAGTCTGGTCAGGTTGGTGGTTGGACTTGATGACCTTTGAGGGTCTTTTCCAACCTAATGTTTTTGAGCCTGATCCTATGACAAATTCGCAGAGCTTTGAAGCACGCCAAGTGCACAGCCCTCGAGACAAAACAAATCAGGAGTTGTTTTTTTCTGGTGGTCACTCATCTGATCTCCTGGAAACAGCCAACTCTGAGTGACTTGGAGCAGGCAGACTTATGCAAAGCCAATATTCACCATGATGGGTGGAGGGATGGGATAGAGAGCTCCGAGCAGAACCATGGGGAAGATGGGATCACCCTTCCCACTACAGCCACAGTCACAGTTGGACAAGCCCATCAAAAACCCACATCCTCAGGTTGTGATTTCAGGCACCAGGTAATGAGAACTTCAGGCTGCCACCAAATGGCCCCACGGCGTGCAGCCACGGGGACACCAGGCACCAAGGGATGGTGAGTCACCTCTTGGCCATGCAGCTTTCTGCTGGGTCAGCTCGTTGGCACCTGAGGACACCAGAGGAGAGGCAGCAGCTGGGAGATGAATGAGGAGGAACTTCTGCTCTTCATGGCACCCAGACTGCACTGCGCACCTGTGTCTCTACCTGAAGAACTGCATTAGCATCTGAGCTGTTTACTTCAATATTTCAGGTTCCACTCCAGAGAATCATTTCACACTTCTCTGTGCTCATCCTATTCACAGATGTGAAAGCAAAACATCTCTCAATGACTTGTCCATCTATTACTGAATCAATCTCCTTTTCAACCCTCTACAGCATGCATGTTTTCTCTGCACAGTTCTCTAAGAAATGCACTGTCCTTGCAGTAGCCAGGTGGTTACATTTGCATCCTCATCCTCCTGGAAACGGTCCTTAAAGAAGGTCAGAAAAAAAGACCGAGGGCAGGATGGAGCACTGACACTGACTGTGTGGTCGTGGTGATGTGTCAGGACATTCCTTTTCAGTCCTCAACCTACATGTTTTTTCTTAACCAGTTGCACCAGTGAGTGGGGCAGTCCAAACATGCCCATGGCAATTCACGTAACTCCATCCTCAGCTGAGTTTGTGCCCACAAAACAAAGCATTTTGTGATGTTGAAATGCTCAGCTGCATCTTCCAGCCAACCACTGGAGGGAACAGAGGAAGCATCCAACCTCAGCATACAGCTCCACCAACACCCGGCACATCCACACACCTGCAATGCTCCATGTTCCATCTACCCCAGGTTGACTCATGCGTATTCCCACGTTCCTCAGACACATTAGTCAGGACCCAAAGGCCTGGGAACAGGCCCATACCTGAAGCACAACGTCCACAACCACTGCACCCAGCGATGCCGCCCAGCTGAGGGTCCCCAACTGAAAGGATCTCATCTCACATCATCCTCTCTCATGGAGGAGAGAAGAGCCCAGCCCAGAGGACAAGTTCTTGCAGAACTCCTGCACACCTCATTTTGGAGGCTTGCTTTCCTCCCAGGACCATTAAGGGTGCAATAACTTTGACTATGGGAAGTGTGGAGGAAGTCAGTGTTCTTCCAAGAACATGAAAGGCTGAAATTTAGAAGCATACCCTTTACACTCTAACTTTTGCAGACTCCAAACTAATTATGGCTGCAAATTGTGCCTGCGTGGAGAGTCTCGAGGCAAATGGGACTAATGGGAACATGGGTGGGTGTGCAGAAGGGTTTCTGCAGCACATCCCTGGGGCAGCGTTTGCTGTCCTGCACAACAAGCAGGATTCCATTGCAAGAAGGGGCTCACATTGGAAAGGCTTCTGTGAAGTAAGACTAAAGTGAAGACCAAAGTGATGCAAAGAAGAGTTTTATTCATGTTTGAAGCAGAACACCAGAAAAGCAGCATCAGGAATCAGGCATCCCTTTCTGAATGAAGCACTTCACGCTCCTTCAGCAACGCAACACCTCCTGGCCCAGGCGCTGGCACGTGCCAGCAGGCTCCATGTGCCCCAGTGCCAGGGAAGGACTGCCCAGCAACGAATGGCGCTGAAGAACAGCAACGCAGACAATGTGGGCATTTCACCTTCTGTGGCCTTCATCAGCAAGTGTGAGCAAGCTCTGAATCCTAACGGAGAGCTCAACGGCCTCCAGCAGGCTCTGTGTGGCACGGTGAGGCTGCAGATTGCAACTGAAGGGAGCTGTGCGTTGTGCACGGCTCAGAGTCTGAGCAAGGGGCCGAGCTCTGCTCTGGGGAGCGCACCCAGGGACTCGCGTGCACGGAAAGCAAAGGCTGCCTGCACTGGCTGCAGAAATGTAGCTTCCAGCAAGAAATGGGACCCCCAACCCAATCACCCCACGCTCCGATTGATGGCTGCACTACAGACTAGAGAGAAGAAGGGAGCCGCGCCATGGCGCCTAGGCGGAGATGTCGGAGGTGGAATCTCCGCAAGGGAAGCGGATGTCGTGGGCAAGGCAAGGCCCGTTGGGCTCCTTTCCAAAATCCACCAGGAAGTTCTTGTTCACCGTCAGGCCTCCCTTCTCCGTGTCCACATCGATCTGCAGCATGACAGAGCCTTCCCTGCGAGGGGTGAAGGAGCAGCGTTGCAGACAAGAGCAGCGCCACGCAACCTTTGCCATTCCCACCCCCGAGGGATCACCCAAAAGGGCCCCTTTCCTCCCAGAGGTTCCTTACTTGACCACGTTCGGGTAGAACTGCTTGTCCCAAGTGCTGTAGAAGGAGTTGGTGACGTACAGCCTCTTGCCATCCACGCTGAGCTGGATCTTAGCGGGGCCGCCGTACACCCGCTTGCACTGGAGGCACAACAGAGAGCAGTGGCGTTGCTGGCTGCTTTCTTTCAGCAGACGAGCAAAAGCAGGAGCAGCAAAAGGCAGCGCAGAGCAGAGCCCGAGTGCGGAGGACGCCGCGGGGCAGAGCCCGCAGAGCTCACCTTGATCACCAAGGGCTCCGGCTGGCACTTCAGCTCTTCATCTCTGCACACCGTCACGGGCCCGCCTCGCAGGATGCTGCCTCCCACAAACACCTGCAGGCAAGGCAAGGAGACGCGTGGCTTGGCACCCAACCACCGCCACCCACTGCCACGGAGCTGCGAGCGCAGCCTCCTGCCCCCGCCTCACCTGTCCCACCAGCCGGGGCTTGCAGGTCCTGGAGATCTCGTACTGGCGGATGTCTCCGTGCAGCCAGTTGCAGACGTACAGGTACTTGTCGTCCAGGGAGATGACCAGGTCGCTGGGGAAGGCTGGGAGGGCAGAGAAGAAAGAGCCGTGGGTGAGGCGGCGTCCCCAGAAGACACCCTGCACGGCTCAACGTGCCGGGAGGAAATGCGGAGCAGCACGGGGGGCTCACCCGGCATCTTGGGCAGAATCCATCCCGACACGTCCTTGGCTGGGATCTGGATGGCCTCTTCCACTGCCCAGCTGTCTCTCTGCACAAGAAACGCACGGCTCACACCGGCGAGAGCGAGGCTGGCGCTCCTCGCTCTCAGCTCCCCGCCCTCCATCGGGGCACTCAGCCGCTCCCAGAGCCGGGGGCCCCGGGGCCGCAGGCCCAGCACTTGCCTCGCACTTGTAGAAGCGGTAGATGACGCCGCTCAGGGCACAGCTGACGTAGCCCTCGGCAGCATCGGGGTTGTGGAGGAACTTCACGCTCAGGGGCAGCGAGTCCTCCCCCAGGTCAAAGCACTGCGTGAGG
Organism: Tympanuchus pallidicinctus; assembly: GCF_026119805.1. NCBI lineage: Eukaryota > Metazoa > Chordata > Aves > Galliformes > Phasianidae > Tympanuchus > Tympanuchus pallidicinctus. The sequence goes on along the minus strand of NW_026294782.1, from coordinate 182,591 downwards.
GTACGGCAGGACAGATTCCACACGTTCAGGCGGCGCCCGAAGACCCCTGAGCGGGGGGAGGAGAAGTGAGCCGGGAGGGGCGGGCAGCCCTGGAGGTGGGCGACACCAACAGCGCTCTGCCCGTCCCCTCCCTCCAGCTCCCACCCATCCTGGAGTTCCTCTGCATCGCCCGTCAGCCTGCTGAGCGCTGCCCAGCGCCTGCATCCGCGTTCCCTCACCTTTCTTCAGATCATCCGGGTTAAATCCCCGTCCCGCAATTCTTGGCACCATCCCGGCGGTGCTGATGAGAACGTTGTGGCGTGGCTGGTACCAGAAGTCATAGCCTGTTGGGGGAACCTCGCACTCGTGTTCCCAGTTACCCTTCAGCTCAAAGGTCTCTCCATCCAGCACAATAAATCCACCTGTGGCACCAGAGGGAAGCACAGCAGATCACTTCTAAGCGCGAAGGTCAGATGGTAGCTGCAATGACCAGCCCCTCTGAATACTTTCTGCCTTTAGATACTGAGCTGCACAGGCTCTGCAGGTTCTTGTTTTCATAAGAACCTGTGCAGTACAGCTTTCCATCTGAGCTATGCAGAATTTTCTGAACCAAAAATTTATCCCCGCTTCATAATGCAAGTCTTTGCTTTAGTGTGCATGCAGTGATCTGGACACCCATGTTGGCTTTGCTCCCCAGTTGTTCTTCCTCCCAACCAGAAATATTCCCGGTCTTGTTACAGCAAGGCGCTACCTTTCCCACGGCCGGCTGCATCCCCCATGTTGGCAATCAGAATGTCACCGTTGGGCAGGCTGTGAACCGCACTAAGGTGGCCCTTGTTGCACTTCCAGAAGACATCCACTGGCTCAATCATCTGGAAGAAGCAGACATGCACACGGATAAGTCTCTTGCTGGAGCTGTCTGAAAAGACCTGGTGACTGCAGGAGCTTTCCTACTAAGAAGTCAGACCTACTGTGCTGTGTTCATACCTTACACACTGTGGGAGCCCGGCACTGCGTGCCCACATCCACCACATAAATACGGGAAGAAATCAGACCAGGGAGGATCAGCTTGTTCTTTTTCGTTGTGATATTGTCAAAGCAGACGCTGCCAGTGCTGCCAGCGCTCCACCCTGAACAGTGCAGCTCGTCTTTGAGGTTGGGCACGGGCAGGCGGTGGATCACCTGGGCAGCCAAAGGTAGAGTCAGGGTTTAGTCGAGGAGATGGGTGGAAACAGCTACCTTCAGCAATCAACAACTTAGAAGTGGAAAAGTCGAAGCTTTAAAGTAAGGAATCGTTTCAAAGAAGCACAACGGATGTGGTCAGTTGGCCTGAGCAGCCATCAGAGACAGGTAGGTGCTGACCTGGCAGTAATATGGAGACCTGGGGTTGAGATCAATGGTGGCCAGGAAGTCAGGTTGGTCAATGCCTGTTTCTCGGTAAGTACATGTCACATACGCAACCTCCTCTCTGGGAGCTAAGAACATGGAAATGTTGTGTTAGAACGTGCTATGAAATAACAATAAAGGCAAATAGTAGCTTCAGGAGACTCTCACATACAGCGAGAAGCAAAGACAGAGCTCCTTTGCCAAGACTCACCTTCAGAGCATGGCTGATAGCACTTGGGTTTCACTACATCGGGGCAGCTGGGGTACTCGTAGCACTGAACTCTGCATCTGTCTGTGGTGAGAAAAAGAAAACGAAATGGGAAGTGCCCACATCCTTCAGTGGTGCCGACTCAGAAGATTCTGTCCCACTCAATGGACTTCTCCCACCCTGGCTGCCAACAAGGACTCCATGACCAGCAGCTCTGTTGGCGGTGGCCTCAACAGATCTCAGGTACAGCAGAGGAATCCTCCTCCAGGTGCCACTGGGCACCATGGAGTCTTTGAGGCTGAAAAGACCACCGAGAGCATCAAGCTCAGCCTCTGACCCATCGCTCCCATGCCCACTAAACCATGACCATGGGGTATCACAGATCAGAGCACTGCTCCATTCGAGAGAGCTGACGTGGACAACCATGTCAGCATTGAAGCCCTAGCAAGAAAATAACTCCAGCTTCTCTTGGAGCAATTCCCCAGCAGAAGGGGAGCACAGATCCCACAGCCAAATGGAAATCGATTGTCAAAGCGCAAAGAGGCCCCTGGGAACAGCGCTAAGGGAGGCTGCAGAGCGTTCCTTACCCATGCTGAAGGCCTTCTGGTTGACTGTCGCCAAGACGGAGGTGCTGGAGCTGAAGGAGCAGCTTGCTGTGTGCCTCGCTGGAGTGGATGTGTAGTGGCAGGGCTCGGAGGGGCCTTATATACACGGCAGAGGGGTGGGGGGCAGCAAGCAAGCTGCCAAGGGAGGAGCAAATGCTCCCAAGCGTTGGGAGGTGCCAGACCAGCAGTGTGGCTTGTTTCCGCCTTGCTACCCAGCAATCTAGAGGAAAAATCTGCTGTTCCATGCAGGTCCTTTCCTCAAGCACAAGCCACGCGATCAGATTGCGGGGCTCTGCTCATCCCCAGTGGGACTTGGCCAGGCTCTGCTGGCCTCCATGGCCCAGGCAGGACATCAGCTAATTAACGCTGTCCCCCATCCCCGGGTTCTTGCCTTACCAATGTGCAGAGCCTGCAAATTCCACGTGAGCGATGAGAAGCCCATCTAGATAATTGCCCCACCATCAGCTTCTGGAAATTGCGAGCCTTGATGTCAGTGTGGCCACCGAAATCTGGACCCTGACACACAGCACGTCTCTGTCAGAGGGCTGAGATGAGGCCATGAAGCTCTGGGGCAATCCAGCACCATGTAGCAGCTGCACCTTGAGTGACCCCAGGGACAGTGACTCCATCCTCTCCCTGGGCTTCCTGTGCCAATGCATCGCCACTGTTTCAGAGAACTTTTTCCGAATATGAAACCTGGACCTCTCCTGGTGCACCCTGAGGCCATCACCTCTCATCCTATCACTACCTGGGCACAGAGTCTGACTCCAGTGGCATCACCTCCTGCTGCTGCTGGTTGCACTATTTCTGCTATCAGCCCAGATGGCCTTGGCATCCTTGGCCATGTGAGCACAACTGCTGGCTGGTGTTCGCCCAGTAGTCAGTTAGCATCTCCACATCTTTCTCCTCTGTGCTGCTTTCATACATGCTGCCCCTCCTCCATAGAGATGCAGGGGGTTGTTGTGACTGAAGAGCAGGAGCAAAGGCTCAGGCCTTGGACCTGGCTCACTATGCTTGGTGTTGGCCTGGATGGCACAAAGCACAGCCCTGCACAAGAAGCTCCTGCTCCATCAGAGGCAGCTACACGCATCAGCTGTGGCCCCTGACACCATGCTTTTGCTGCATGCCTCACTGCACCTTCTTCTTGCACTGGAATAACTGCTAATTAGAAAGATCGTTTGCCTTCTACACATTAATAAAGTTTGCTGGTCATCCCATTTGGCTTTTCTTGGTGACGTCTTTGGCATCCCTCACAAAACCAAGCTGTGGGGCGTAGAATTTTCTAATTAAACCTGATAGGAGGAAGGGGAAGAGCAGGCTCAGCAACACCAACGAGCAAGAAAGCAATGGTTAGTGGAGAGCAGCATCGGCGTGAGCTGTCATGGAGCCAAGAAAAGCTCCCTGTGGCCAGCAGAGATGGCAACCACAGCGTGGAGAGCAACCGGGGCTTCTCAGGACAGCCCACAGCAAGGTGGCAGCTGCTTCCCTTCTCCTGCCCATCACTTCCTACCCCGATAAGGAATAACACGCTGCAATTTGGATAATGGGCATGGGAAGGTGATGCAATCTGGTGCACACCAGCACAGCACACTGAGGGTGCTGGGAGAAGACCTTGCATTGCCAAGGACGTTGTGGCTGCGCAAAGCACCCAAGCAAGAACTCCTCCAAGGATGGGAGCCCTCTCCAGTCCTCCTCCAGCTCTGCAGGGTGGCAGTTTTCTCCCCCTTCCCACCTGGCCCAATCTGCTATGGGACAGATCCCATCAGTGCAGTGAGATCCATCGGCTTCCCTCCTGAAAAAGCTCTCCCTCACTGCTCACCTTTCTCAGCATCCAGCTTTGCAGTTGCTGGGAAACAATGACATGTTTTAATCTCGGTCAGCTCTTCCCCTTTGCTTCTCTCTTCCTTCTCGAGTTTGAGATTTGGGGACTTGGTGCGCGGCGCCTTCGTACCGCGCGGACGGACGCGCTGCAGCGCGATGCACGGTGCGCTCTGCCCTCGTGTGGCCGCGGGGCGGATCGCCGCGCTCAGAAGCCGGTCATACAGTTGGAAATCGTGGAAACAGCAGATAAACAAAGACATAAATAAATGGGCTCCGGTAGCACTGAGTGGAGCAAATGATTTCCTAACAAATCAGTGCCTTCCATGCACAACGGGAGTGCTTTCTGAGTGCTTCTCTGCTCAGTGGGAACAGCAGTGGCTGCAGCAACGAGAAATCCCCCACCGAGTGACTTCCAGACAGGTGACACTGCTGCTCCCTGCAGAGATCTTGTATTATTTTGTATTATTTATGCTCTTTGGAACAAAATAATGCTGGAGTGCTAAAGAGAAAAAAAAAAGAAAGTGAAGTTCCACCTGATTCAAAGAATGATTTTATTGTTGGCTTTGATATACAGAATCGGTGCACAAATGTTAAAAGGTAATCCAGCTCCGGAAACACAAGGCTTTGGGTTAGCAGTGCGTGATTTTGTGCTGTAAATCACTGATTACTTAACGGGCAAATTAAGCTTTGCAGGGAAAGGGCACTCTGTGAAATGTTCACTTCAGGAGTCACCCAGGAGCGGCTCCTCCACCACCCAGCAATCAGTCCTTAGAAGCTGTGAGGTTGGCCTGCAGGCAGGCAGTGATTGCACAGCTCTTTATGAAGGCAAAGATCAAGGAAATAAAAGAGATGCAGGATGTGTTTCAGGTTTACTCGTCTGCCTCAGACAATGAGCATAAAGCGGAGCTTCTGTGGCTCACCCCAATGGAAGGCGAAGTTCAGAAAGTGGTTCGCTGGACTGATTCACCTGCAGGAAAGAGGAGGGGGGGGAATATAATCAACCAAGAAATCAGTAATAACAGCAAACCAGCCAAGAAAATGGCTCCATACACTCTTATATCCAGATGTCCGAGGTGCTGTCACCACCGGGGTAACGAATCTCGTGAGCCAGCGCCGGCCCGTCGGGCTCCTTCCCAAAATCCACCAGGAAGTCTGTATTCACTTTCAATCCACCTCTTTCAGTGTCCACATCGACCTGCAGCATAACGGAGCCCTCCCTGGAAAAGGGACCCAGGAAACGTCAGAGGACTCGGAGTTGTTGGGTCTCTGTGTGACAAAGACAGAACCTGCCCCCGTGCTGCACGCGCGCCTTGATTTGAGACAGGAATCCTGAGCACGGGGTCACCCAGCCTTCCTCTTTCAGCCAACTTTTCTTACTTGACAAGATCTGGGTAGAACTGTTTGTCCCATCCGCTGTAGAGAGAGGTGGAGACGTACAGCCTCTTCCCATCCAAACTGAGCTGAATCATCTGCGGTCCACCCGGCACCCTCTTCCCCTGCAATGAGAACAGAGCACAGAGTGCTCCAGGCATGCTGGGCAACAGCAGGGAGGAACAAAGCATTGCAGTGGTTCTGCTGCTTGGAGGAGCATCCATCACTTGGAACTCCTGCACACAGGAGCAGCAGATCTGCCTCGGAGACAAAGTATTCTTTATTGGGAGCCTAACTCCGTATTCAAAGCCTCAAAGGTGAGAACCAGGAACCAGGAAGAAAATGAGGGGTGAAGGGCTGGTGTTGATGTGCTCAGACGGGCAGGAATCAAGCAATGGATGGGTGCACGACAGAGCTGCCATCCCAGCTCCACCGCAGCTGGGTTTCAATCTGCACTATGAAACAAAGGAGTTTGTGGGACCTCCTGGGACGATCTTCAGCCCGACACCATCCTCTGATCAACAGATCTCCGTATGAGCACATGCAGTTCTTGCACATCCCATAAGAGGTTCCATAAGTAGTTGCCCTGACAGTGATAACGTTAATGAACGCTGATGACGGCTGATAATCGCTGATAACCAGGGATAATTAATGCTCTTTAATTTTTCTATCATGACGCCAGGTGCTGCTGAACTCTTTACCTGAACCCACACCCACCCACCCACAAGGAACGCTGCAGATCAGCAGGAGCTGGTGGAGAGCTTTGGCCATTGGTTGCTGCATGGTTATCACGAGGGGCGATGAACACACACTGCATTTGCTTCCAGTCACTAACAGCAGCAGGGAAGGTGTCATTACATGGGCGTTGGTGCAACCGAACAGCTTGTACAACTCCACAGGGACCCACAAGGCTCACCAGGTTTTACTCCATCTCGTGCTGAAATGCAATACCTGCAGCCCAGGCTGGGAGCCAAGACACAAGCTAGCTCACGTACTGCTTCATAGGCTTTACAGCTCAGATACTGCTTTATATGCTTTATAGCTCATGTATTGCTTTCTATGTTTGTCTGCACTGCAGAGATTCAAAACAGATCAGAATGAGCAGAGCACTGACAACCTGTAAGTGCACAGCAAGAGAGCTGACCTTAATCACAAACGGCTCTGGTTGGCACTGCAGCTCCTTGTCTTCCAGCACGGTCACAGGCCCACCTCTTACAATGCTGCCTCCCAGGAACACCTGCAGCCAAGGGGGGAGAAGTGAGAAATGGTGGGGGTACCAAAGGAAGGTGAAAGCGATAAAGGGGGAAACAGGACTGTGCTGCTGTGTGGGATGGATCTTCTGGTGCTGCTCACCTGCCCCACCAGTTTGGGCCGGCGCGTGTTGGAGATGTCGTACTGGCGGATGTCGCCGTGCAGCCAATTGCTGAAGTAGAGGAATCTGTCGTCCAGTGAGATGAGGATGTCAGTGATGAGACCTGCATGAAAGTTCAGCAGCAGAGCCATGAGACGAATGATGCCAGAACAGGCACAGACATCCCTGGATGTGGCTGCTCAGGCTGCAGCTGCATCCCCAGGACTTTTCCTGAACACTTTGGGCAGATAATCTTCACAGGATGTCTGCTGTTGAAAGACTCAAACTATTTCCCCGAGAAATGGACCTCAGCACTGAGCAATGTGGGAGCAGAGCCCTGACAGCCTCTCCCACCTGCTGGCTCATAAGCAAGAAGAATTGGGTATATTTCAAGTATCATACAAAGAACACAAACAGACTTTAGTGTTTGACAAGGGAAGTGTTTGCTACTCGAGGATAAGAATTCCCAAAGAGCTGCACGGCACCATGGAGCCAAAAAGGAGAATGCTCCGTTCCTTCTCCCCCCACGCTCACACTCACCAGGCATTTCGGGGAGAAGCCATCCCTGCACTTTCTTTCTGGGTACTTCAATCACTTTCTCTGCTGCCCAGTCTCCTTTCTGCAGAAAGAGAGGAGCAAACGCAGCATTGTGACTGCCCTGATGTCAGCCACGAGTCTGCATGGCAGGGATGGACATGATGGGGCTGCTCAGCAATGAGGGGCCACGCGGTGGCTTCAGAAAGCCATTGCATGGGCTGGTAGGAAGGTCTACCCTCTGGCACAGCCTTATTGCTTGGCTAGAGTTGGACAGGAATGAGATGTATTTTTTTACTCAGAACTGCACCACTTCCGAGGTGAGCACTGGATTTCCAACACACCCAGCGTCACTGTGGCTGTCGCTACCTCTGTCTTGTAGAAGCGATGCACTGTTCCACTTAGAGCACATCCAACAAATCCTTCTGCAGCATCGGGGTTGTGGAGGAACCGAATTTCCAGCGGGATGGAGTCCTTCCCTAAGTCAATTGCCTGAAGGAAGGTGTGGGAGCTCCAGTCCCACACGTTGATGTGGCGGCCATAATGCCCTGGTGGGTCAGGTCAGGCAAAAATAAGCACAGAAGGGATTATTCCAGCTTTAGCAAAGAACCACTTTTACTTTAGCAGGTTAAACCCGTGGTCCCTCACCTTTCTCAACATCCACCGGGTTAAACCCATACGCCAGGACTTTGGGGGCCCCCCACTCAGTGCTCATCAGGACGTTGTGCCGCGGTTGGTACCAGAAGTCGTAACCAAAGGGGGGGCACTTCCCCCCTTTCTCCCAGTTTCCCTTCACTTCAAAGGTCTCTCCATCCAGCAAAACAAAGCCGCCTGCAGGAAGCAGAAGGAACGCCTTAAATAAGGTCAATGACATCTCAATATTTGGCATCTATTTGCTAAACGCTGTAAATGCGACCTTACGAAAAATGTTGTGACTCTATTTGTATCACTTCTATGGGACAAAGCAGATCAAAGCAAGATTCTTAAAGAATCACATTTTTAAATAAACTCCAGTTTGCTCTACAGGTACTCAAGGCATTTTGATACACTGGTTATCTTCCCTAAGTAGCTTTCCATTAAGGAGTACCACAGAGGCAATCCTGGAGGAGTCACTTCTGTTTTCTTTTGCTTGCCAACAACAAGCAACTGCTGGAACTGCTGGGTGCACCAAAGAACTGTGAGCCTGCAGCCAGACACACCTCTAGCATTAATTTTGGACAAACAACGAGATGGATACCTTTCCCATTGCCAGAAGTATCTCCCATGCAGCTGATCAGGATGTCACCGCTGCCCAGGCAGTGGGAGGTGTGGGGATTTGCCACGTTCCCCTTCCAGAACAGCTCCACAGGCTCCACAGTCTGCAATGAGGGGACACGCAGTCAGACCTTCAGTCCAGTCACAGAACTCCAGTTTTACCACGAAGAGGACAAGTCCCAAAGGACGAGGAAGCTGTGGGTGTGATGTGTGCCAGAGGAGGGTGGCTGCATTGGGGATTTTGAGTACTTTCCACCTCCCTGCTCCTCAGCCCAATAGTGCGCCACCACCACGACATCACAGACTTATCTGCTCTTCTCCAAAACATCAACAGTTGAATGGTCAGAATGGGTTTAATTAGGATCAGTGGCAGAAACACCGCTGTGCCATTTTCAGACGTCGCACTCCTCTGGAGTTCAGAGGAAAAAACGTCTTTGAGCTTCGTTAGAAGCTCAGCCTGAAACAAAATCCACTGCACAAGAAAAGCCCTTTGGGGGTTTTTATTCCACTGAAATAACAGTTAAAGTCTGGCAACGTTCTTAAGATCTCAGAGCTGTAAGGTTATGAATGGACATGTCTGCAGGCAGGCGGGGGGACAACAGAGCCCGTAAGCTTCCTTGCATTGCACATTATGCCCCTGAACGTCCCTCTTGATGAGGACACCACTTTTGTTTCTGGCCCTTTGTACAGAGCTTTACACAGTGGTGTAGGATTAACCAAATTAACTCGACCACAGCTGAAACCAGCACACAAGTGTGGACTGACAACCTGTATGTCTGCACCCAGCCTGGTCTTCTATGCTTCTTTTGTACTCAACAATTTTTCTTTAAAAAGTTAAAAAATCAACACATCATGAGCTCAGGAACCCAGGATTAAAGGATTAAGTATCAAGGAGGTGTCCTTTATGCAAAGATCTGGTTTAGCTCAGTGGAAATCCAATCGAGTTCGAAGCCACTGGGATCCCTCACAAACATATTACCTACATATGCTCACCTGAATGTGTCAACCGTATCAGGTATTAATTAGCACAAGGTTTTGCCGTGTAATTTATCAGTAAATTAGGAGTTTCAAAACTCACACAAGTTCCCATTATGTGGCAAAAGCCTCCCGAGCTGTTCAGACTCCATCGCTCTAATCTGAAGCTGGAAGCCACGAAATTACTGTCTTGGTCACAACCACCATCTTGGCCAATCTTGGTCAACGTCACAACAAAGAAAAAGGCATTTTAAGTCACCTGAGTGTACCTTGTGGATTCTGGGGGCTCGAGGGTCCGTGCCCACATCCACCACGTAAATGCGGGATGAGATCAGGCACGGGAGGATGAGGCGATTGCGGCTCTTTGTGGTGTCCCCAAAGCAGCTGCTGCAGGCGTTCCACCCCGAGTGATGGAGCTCGTCTTTCAGGTTGGGCATGGGCAGGCGATGGATGACCTGCAGCACCAGACTTGAGATTCAGCCTGGGATCGTTTTTCACCCCAGGCAAAGAAATTGGTCTTTGTGTCAAAGCATAAATTAATAAAGAGCAGAAGGAAGCGGCTGTTTGTGATTCAGGAAGCGGAGTCAGGGCGGGATACAAAGAGCTGAAGCGAGAAGCTGGGAGAGGAAAGTTGGACATCGCGATCGCCTGGCATTTGTTAAATGCTGTATGCTGTCAAATTGATTTCCAACTAATTAAGGAGATGTGGAGTAATTACACAGAAAACAGAAACCAAACAGAAAAACAGAAAAAAAAACAATTGTCCATTTGCTGCAAGTCTCAGAGTTCACAGGTTTCACCTGATTGCATCTGGGACTGCTGCAAACTGGCTCGTTAATTTGCACTCTTGCTCCTAACTTTACCCTTCTCCCCTAGAACTAAGAGGATTTGGAGATAACAAAAAGATTTGTCAGTCTCAGGAAATTTGCTTCCTCCACTCCTCCACAATAGAAACCTAAATGGTAGCTATAAAAAACAGAAAGGAGAACAAATGACGAAAAGCTCTGCTGCCAAACCAGAATCAGCGTTCCTTAAAGATATGGAGATCAGAGTCCAAAACATCTTCACCGACTCGAGTCGGTCAACCCTCCCGTTGCAAAATAAATGGAGCAGATTTCTGTTGCCCCACATGCACGTTTCCCAGGGTCTCACAGGTGCTACGTGACAAACTCAGGCCATGCCACCTTTCAGGGTTTAATTTTACGCTCAGTATAAATCATCAAGTGATAGAAAATGCTCTGAAAATGTCTCCGGAGCACCAGGAGGCTCCGGCCGTCCCACACGCAGTACCTGGCAGTAGTGTGGGGATTTGGGGTCAACATCCACGGTGGCCAAGTAGTCCGGCTTCTGGATGCCGGTGTTCCTGTAGATGCAGGGCAGGTAGACGATCTCCTCCCGGGGACCTTCCAAACAGAAGTCATTTCATGGTCAGAAAGAATCATTTTGGTAAAATACTGTGGTTAACGCTGAAATACACTGATTTTAATCCCTGAGTCTGTGAATTATGATTCTTCCTCACCCGTAATCAGGAAGCCAGAGCTCAATACCATTAAATGTCCCATGGAGCATCTGGGTCCTTTCTCCTCTTCTCCCATTCTTCTCTCACAGCACTTCTATGAGAGTCTGTGGGCATCTATATAAGTCTACCCAAAAACACCCCTGAAACATTTCTGGAGTCATGGGGATTTGTACCCAATATACTTAAAGGCAAACTCTATTTTGCAGTATAGAACCCAGAACAGTTGGTTGCGTGTTGGCATCCTACAGCCATGCATTTATCTCTGTTTTAACACAGCTTCACCAAACTCACAGCGCTTCATAGGATTGAGTTCAGAGTGAAACCAAATCTCCTCTGATACTTAAAATCTTCTTGGTTTTGCTAATTAATGGGCCACCAACAGTTCTCACTGAACTGGAAAACCATCCCTCACATGCAGGGCCTGCATTTAGGGGGTGCTGCAGCACTTGCCCTTCATGGCGTCCAGGGGAGTCGCGTATCCTGGGCCGCATGCTCCACATTTTGCTGGCAAGAGAAACAAAGGAGAGGTTTTAGAGAGGTTTCAGTCTCCACATTCTTTCAAAATTCATCTCTAAGAGCACACTGGCTCTGCATTCAGAGGTGGACTGATATCAGATTCAATCGACATCGCCAGACGTCTGTAAGTCTCTCTGAGTCGGGTCAGTGCTGAGGTTCCTTGAGTTACTGAATGCGATGCTCCACACTCAAAAACGATGGGAAATTTGGGCCTTCATCTCACAGAATTCAGCCTCACAATTCCCAGCGCAGAGGCAGCATCAGCTCCCCTGCCCGTTTCATGGAGTTTTCTCTGCAGGCAGAACCATCCAGCAGTGCATGCACTGCACGAGGAGGTCTGTGATTCCAAATAGAAGATCTCCTCAAATAGAGAAACTCAGCACATTAGGTTTAATCTCACATTCTTTGTGAAATGTTGCTGGTTCTTTTTTTTGTCTGAAAACACAGCGTGGAAAGTTTGCTTTGTTCCATACACCATAATTGCAACTTTATTCCAATTTTCTCAATCAGCCAAATTAGCAGGAACGCAGTCTGCGTTAGACCACAGCTTAATTAGCACTGCAAATCAGCGTTCTGCAGATCGCTCTGAGCACAAAGATTTCCTTTCCAGAGAAAACCTACAGCAAATGACAAACATCTCCTGGCTTCTCCCGTTCCTTTCTCCTCTCCCTCTGCTGTCTTTCAAACACGTCCAGCCCCAACCCGTCCCCACCTCCGTGCCCGCTCAGAGGATCATTACAGTGGAGAGGACCTCCAAGATCACCAGGTCCGGCCCTCGGCCCTCCCTGCCCGCTGAACAGCCTGCGTAGGGCCGTCTCATAGCAAATGCAGTTACTGTAAACACAAGAAGGAAGCACTTTCTTCCACTGTTTGGGTTTAGCAGCTGGAAATACAGGAGAGGAGCCTGAAGCTTTGCCTTTTATCTCTGCTATTGTACAGCAGCAGCTCCTCAGCCCTCGAAGACAAACCGTGGAAGTGCCCACACGCCTCAGAGGGAGTTTAGGAGAGAAGTGGTGAGGATGTATGGACCTCTGCTGAGGGCTTTCAGCCAATCCATTGCTCCTGGCGGCGGCCAGCGCTGCAGCGCAATGTTTAGCTGACTCCTTCCGCAGCACCTGGTGACTCCCTGCCGCCACCATTCCCACAAAAAGGCCACTATCATAGCCTGCCAGCTGCCGCTCCACGCTTTTTAGCCATTGGAACACAGCAAGCACTTTCACTTTGTGCCTTTGGCACCAAGATAAGCGCTCAGCACAGGAGATAACCCAAACTGGCCCTTCTGCTGAATCATGAGCTCTGGCTTTGCTGAGAAGTTTCTCTAACTTCTACCCCCAAACCTGTTGGAAATGGCGAAGGAACGGCGCTCGCTTCCACATTACACAACAATTTATGGATGTGCAAAGTCATTTCCATCTATTTCAGTGCCCTCCCCTTCTTTTGGGACAGCAGAGAAGGAAATAAAAGCCCATAGCAACAATGCAAGTGAAAAATGAAACTCTGCTCCTGGCTTTCCTGGAAGTGCCGTTCCCGTTCGGGGCAGCACAGCCCAGCTGCATCAGCTCCTGACAGCTCAAAGCGATGAGCATCGTGGTGTAAGGAGTGTTCCCAGAGAGCACCGCCGCTGTGCAAAACGGCGGCAGCATTTAACGGAGCAAAGCTGTGCAGAAAATGGTGAGCTCAGCCCCACCAGCAAACGCAGCAAAGTTTCGCAGCACAGAACAGAGCAGAAAGCAGCAAATCAACCGCTGGAGCTCTTACCCATGTTGGCTCCGAGGTGCGCAGCAGGAAGCACGGCGCCTGGAATGGAGTAAAGCAGAAGGGAATAAACAGAGAGCAAAGGGGAGGGCAGAGAGCTGCCCGGGGGAGGATCGAATGCACTGAAGGCCCAATGGTCTGGAAGCACTGAACCCACCTCCCCCTCTGCTCTGCTCGCCTCCGACTGCTCCAGTTGAGTCCCAGTGGAACGGGCGGATGTTGTGACCCTGAGCTGAGCCTGAACGCTTTCCAGCAGCACAGAAGGAAGTGGTTGTGCTGAATATCTTCGCCCCTTTGGCAGCTGCTGCGTTTTCAGCACTTCAGCCCTGTAAACAAAGTGGCTCCAAGGGGGGGAGGGGGGGACGCTCACCAAGTCACTTCTACAGCAGCTGCTTTCAAAACTGACGTGAAAATCTGATTGTCATCCCACTGACCAAAAGCAATCAGTAAATATGAATGCCCCGTTCTAAAACAGTAAAAACTCCTAACAGTAAAGACTCCTTTAAGTGTCTGCACTGCAAATTTGGTGCAAATGATGGATGCTGAGTGCCCTAAAATGAAAAATATTCAATTACTGTTCCTATGAACTTAAGGAACTCATCCACAACAACTCTGGAGTCAATGGGGAAAACAAAAGTTATCTTCAGGAAAATCATGGAGGTTAAACTGGGTTCCAGAAGACAGAAAAGAGTCAATCACAGCCAACTGTTGGAACAAAGAAAGTGTGAAATCCTGGAAAATTGTTCTATATTTCCTTAGTGCCTGAAATTACCTTGGAGAGAAGCAGCCCAGGTAGGCAGGGCATCGTAGAGAGCTTGTTTCCTTGCTTCAAGGCAAGGATGCACAACATCAGCACAGAAGGAAGGAAGAAATCAAGTTGGGGATTGGCAGAGGGAATATTTTTGGTGGTAAATACAATCATCAGTCATCAGTAAATGGAACTTAGCTGCAAGATCTTTCAGACATCTGAATTCCAATGACAAACTCCCAACTTTTCCCCTCAATAGCACTGCCAGCCTGAGTGGCATTTCAGGAGAAAAATCATTTTTTATTCACTGCTGCTTCCTGACTACGAGACGTGCTTTTATTAATGCTCAGTAATTAAATAATGCTGCTCTGAGGCAGAGGCACCACCAGGAACACAAACACATCGCTGGTGAAAATGTTGGTTATTATTATTGGGAGGAAACGCGACCCTTTGCGTTGCACACATGATTTACAGGGGACAGAAGTGTCGTGCACACAGCGAGCTGCGTAAATGAGGGAGAATGACGGGGAGCTCGGGAAGGCCATCACAAGGAAATTAATGTGCTTGCTTAACGAAGTGCGGAGTCATAAATCACGTTGCAGCATCGCACCATGGGGGTCCATTTGGGAAGCACTCGACTCACCAAAATCACGTTTCGAGAATGAAGGAAACGACATTTCAAAGGATGTGAGAGATGCAAATGCTATCAGTTTTGAAGAGCGCACTTGTGTGTCTTAAAAATGATGTTGGTTGGTTGGAACTGGGTGATCTTCATGGTCCCCTCCAATCTATTCTATGATTCTATGAAAAATATGCTGGCTGTTAATAAAAACGAGCATTATCAGTTTTCACCTTATGACCTTCAGTATTCAGTCTGTACTGTATGCAGCTAAAAGCTGTGTGGCCCATCACGACTGAATTATTCACAAGAAGAAGTTTATTATTAAAGACATGAATCATTTGAAATCATCCGTGGGAGAAACGTAGGGAGAATCCCAGGGAGATCTGTTGGCTTGACGGCTTGGGGCACTCGGGAGGCACCGATCCAAACACACAGTGAAGGAAATGCACAACTGTGAGCATTTCTGTGGTTGCTTTGGTTATGTTTGGGTTGCTTACAGACACAACATTGCGCTCAGGCTGCAGGGCACACCGCTCAGCACAGGTGGTGCAGTCACTGTCCTGGAGGTGCTCAAGAGGAGGGTGGATGTGGAGGCACTGAGGGATGTGGGGGGTGGGCACTGTGGTGGGGGTGGGTTGGGGTTGGACTTAGTGATCTTAGAGGTCTTTCCAAGCCCAGTGACTCTACGGGGACAGATCCTGAAGGCACTCTCCTGCTGCATCCACCTCAGCAATGGTGTTCAGGAACCTGTGGAGATGCTGATGGCCATTCAATACAAAGCATTCATCTTGAAGCTGTCCCTGAGAAGTGACATTTGTGTCCACTTTTGATGTAATTACGAGTTTCACAGAAGAGAGATGAAATGATTTGCTTCATTAATAAGGTCTCCCACATCTCCTGTAAGCCTCCTCCATCACCAGATGTACCTCCTGTCACTTGGAGATACCAGAACTGCATCACTGGCCACACCATAGAACTTAAGCCCCATGCTGTTGGCTGTGCAATGTCTCTTCTAACAGATGAGAGGTTTCAGCAGCATTTCTCTCCTGAAAACCTGAAGGTTGAAAGTGGAGGCCTGGCTCCGGACAGCACTGCCAAGCACCAAAACAGCTGTCTGCTGGTGGTGAGACACTGAGAACTCCCTACAAATCCCTAACCACAGCGGAGGCCGTGGGCACTCAACAAGCCACCAACTCAAAGCCAATAACTACAGAATACAGAATCACTGAGGTTGGAAAATACCTCTGTAATCACCGCGTCCAGCCCAGCCCGTCCCCACCAACCACGGCCCCACGTGCCACATCTTCATGGTCCTGGGATACCTGCGGGGACGGCGATTCCACCACTTCTCTATTTCACACGGAGATGTGGCATCTGGGGACAGCGGGGATGGGGTGACGGGCTGGGGCTGAGGACGGGAATGCGCTGGGGTGGCCGCGGAGTCTCCGCGGACGAGCGCAGCCCACCGCGCATCGCTCGCGCCGCTCCACCGCCCCTGAGGAGGCGGTGGCGGAAGCCCCGCCCCCCGAGTGACGTCACCACAACGCCCGCCAATCCGCGCGGCGCATCGCGGCCCGGCAGGAAGTGACGTCACCGTCTCCCTCCGCCGCCCGGTCCCCTTTTTGTGTGTGTGTGTGTGTGTGTGTGTGTGTGTGTGTGGAGTGCGGCGGCTCCGCGTGTATCCCCCCGCGGCGGCTCCTCCTCCTCCCGCCCCCCCCGGCCCTCCGCCCGCCGCCCGATGCCACCTGCGCTGCGCTCCCGGGGTTGAGGGACCGCGCGGAGCGGGGAAGGTGAGAGCCGGGCGGGGGGTGGGAGGAGGAGGCCGCGGTCCGTTATGTGCCGTGGGCGGAGGGATCGGGGGGAGTCGGGGGTGAACCGGCTCCAACCGCCCGGGGATGGGGGGAGGGGGGGAAAGAGGGGCGCACACAAAGCGGGGGAGGAATGGGGGGGGCGGGGGGAGGAGCCGCCGTGCCGCGGGGCGGAGGGATCCTCTCACACCCCCCGCGGTGATGCGGCCACGATCCCTCCGCCCCGCGCGCCCCCCCGGAGCTCCGCCGCCCCCCCCCACATCGGTGGGCGGCCATGTTGGCACCGGGGTTATTTTTTCTGCCTTTCTCCCAGGCGCGACGCTCTCAGCCCTGGCAGGGGCCGCGCTCCGTGCCGAGAGGCCCCTCCCGAAGGCCTCGCGCCCCCCCGAGCCCCGCTGCGGCCTTCGGCCCTTCCCCGCCCCCCGGCGCTCAGTGGTATCGATGGGGGTCGCGGCCCTCCGGTCTGCGCCGTCCCCGCGGAGCCCCCCCCGGGCGCGGGGCGGTGCTGAGCGCTGCTTTGTGTCCGTGGCTGTCGGTGACACGGAGCGCCCCTGCGCTGTGCCCGTGGTGACCGAGCTCGGGGCTGCGGGCATGGCAGTGAGGGGCTGCAGGAGGGGCCCTTCTGGTCCAACGCAGCCGCCAGACCAAGCCTTTCAGTCCACGCCGTTCACTGAGGGGTCTGGAAGTTCCCATCCAACCCCTTTGCTAAGCAGTACCTTGCAACCCAATCCATTCCCTATGGGAATCCTCTTGACTCGAGCTGTTTGCTGAGGGATCCCTTCCAGCCTGGTCACAAAGTGTTCGCTTCCAACACAACCCAACTCAAGCCCTCCCAACCCAACCTGAGCTATTGGCTAAGGGCTCCCCTCTGACACAACCCATTCCAAGTCTGTCTGGTCCCACACTTCTCCTGGCTGCACCTGCTGAGTCTGGGTGTTTGCTTTTGAGCTGCTTGCACTGTTTTACTCAACATCACGCTGTGGTGCTGCCTTTCAGTCCCAGAGAAGCCTGGTGGCTGCAGTGGGACAACCCAGCTCTGCATCCCCTGCCCCACTCTGTGCTGTGTCACAAAATGTGTGCAGGCTTGCACTGCCCTGCACAAAACTCATGTCACACAACAAAATGCATCGCATTAGTTTTATTAGCCTGGCTGTGGTAGCAGCTGTCACCCATGGTGAAATGGGGGAGAGCATGCAGGTTGACATGGGGGTAGAGGTTTGGGGATCTGTTTCTTCTTTTAGGAAAGGCTTTGTGGGGAAATAGGAATTCTGCATCTTCCCTGCGCTGAGCCTTGCTGTGTGCTGATGGTTTGAGGTTGCTGCAGATGGGAAGTTTATGCCATGCCTGGGTATAATTTTATCTGCAGTCGTATTGTGCCTAATAGCAGAAGTGGGGCTGTCCCGCAGCGCTGAGCTCTGTCTGGGCCAGGGGTTCTGCACGTGTTGCTCACAGATGGCACCGTGTTGTGGATATATATATGGCTGTGTTGTTTGTGTGCACGATCCCACAGCTGCTTGGAGACTGTCAAAGGATGAGCGACTGCCTTCGTTCTGACAGACCTGCCCCACGCTCCTTGCCATTTGCAGGAATGGAGCTGCAGACAGCTGGTGGGCTCCAGAAGCAGCTTCAGGGTAGTACCGTGGTCACAAAATATGTCCCAAATGTTCAGCAGAGCTGCGGAGACACATAGCAGAAAGCGGTTTGTTTTCATCACTCAGCACTTCCAACTTTGAGGTAGATAACAATCATTAAAATTGAGTGTAATAATAGATTTTAATTAGTAGCATCACACACATCAAAGCCTTTAATAAAATACAGAGGACTTTAAATGAAGGCATTCATAGCAAATTTAATATGGCTGTGGACGAAGTTGGGTACCCAGCAGAGCACAGAGCAGATTCACCTCGGTGTGAAGGATTGGCTGCCCAGCCTCCACCTGCTCCCTTCTTTCAGAGGTGTTGCTCATGATGAATGGCCGAATAAACACTAATGAAAACATCATCCAACATTTTCATCACTGAGATTATATCAGCTCGAAGCTGTGCCAGTTATTCATTAAGAGCCACCGAAGAACATTATCTTTTCTTCAGGGAAGGGATCGCGGCGTGTCTTGACAGCAGGAACCTTTATCACAGGATTCATTTGCATTTAATGTAACCTCATCGGGTTCTTAAAAAGTGAAGGTGCGTTCCTTGCCATTGAGTATTTCTATATGAGCATTATTAAAAGTGAGTGAGAAAAGTAATAAGACAGGAATTGTGTTGAGCCTGCACGTCCACCAAGGTTGGACAAAATGGAGAGCAGCGGGCACTCGGAAGTTGGTTTGTGTATTAATTTCTACCTTGCAGTGTGTTGAGTCATCTCCAGCTCGTCTGTAGGTCTCTTAGGAGCAGATCCTCGATTTTACGTCTTAGATTTTCTTCTCCGGACCCTCAGCATGAAGGTTGTTTTATAGCAAGCGGTGATGAAAATTGAAGGGTCAATTAATTCTTAATATGTATTTTTCTCACTGATATTTTTCCTTAGGGAGTTGGTGGAAAGGATTGATACGTTGATAGCATTTGAACCGCGCTGCAATTAAACCTTCACTAGCAAATCCAGGCTGGCGTAAAGCCTGACAAACTTCTGGCAAGGAGTTGAGAAAAGTTTGATGCTGAGCTGGGATTTCCTGGGCTGCAGCTGATGCACAGAGCTCAGTGCAGCACAGCTGTGCCACATTCATGCGGCTCAGCGCACAGGGATGCGCTTTGCCTTGCAGCCCTTTCCTGCAAGCAGCCGTTGCAGAGCTCCCATCCCCTGTGGGTGGATCGCAGGGATGATGTTTCTGGCTTCCCCGGGCCGGCTCTGTCCCCAGCCCCTGCAGTGCTGCCTGTGGGGCTCTGTGAGTCACCTGTGCTGAAATGCAGTGCTGGGAGATGCGTGGCGTCCTGTCAGGTCCGTGAACCATCCCATAATTTCCTCGGTCAGCAGTGGGTGCTGCGCTGGAGGTGGCTGAGACTGTTGGGTGCTTGCTTGGTAGTGCTGTGTGCTGCTGCTTGGTTGGCTCTGATTGCTCAGGTGCTTTTAGGTCCTAAATTCATGTCAGATGCACAGCGGGGAGCTGGAATGGAATGGTCTCTCAGCTCCCTTCCAAGCCAAGCTGTCCCGCAGTGGCAGGCCCCGTGCTGCTCCTTTGGCTGTCTCTCCAGTGGTTCATTCTGCAGTGGTTGTACAGCGTTTGTGCCATAGTGGTTCTGTACAATCGCACACAGAGCTGTAAGTTGGACTTCTTGTGAGACCGGCTGCATCCTGCAGTGTTGATGCTGTGAATGACTCCATGTGGTGCGTGGAGTACAGATGTGCTTGAACACGAGTTTGTTCCTATCTCAGCGAAGGCAGCGCAACCAACCCAGAGCGCAGAGCAGCACTGACGTGCCCGCATCCTTCGCTGCTCCCAAAACTTTGGAGCAGAGCTGTGCAGCGGTTGTGTTAACTCAGTGCTGGGAAGGCAGGCTGTTGTGGCGGCAGCCCCTGCCCCTCTGGTAACAGCCCACCCCTCCTGCTGGTTCCCATTGAGCAAAGCTCCTCTTTCTGCTTCACCTCCTCACCTGTATGAGGCAGGATGCTCTTGTTCCTGACCTGCCGGCGTGCCCTCGGGGCTGCGTGTGCTGCAGATGGCTTCACCCAGTAAGCAGAAATTGGGCCACCAGTGGTGCCCTGACAAGTACGGATGTATTTATACTTCTTTTTTTCTTTTTTTTTTTTTTAATTAAAAGCCTTAGAAAGTGAAGCTCGTAGAGCAAGAATAGCGCGTCCCATCATGTGAATTCTGAACGAGGCATTAATTTGAAGTCCTTTTTAAAAGTGGTGTGTGTGTACCCAACATAGTATGTCATAACTTGTTTGTGTCAGATAAATCAAGCTGTGAATGAAGCTGTAAATGCAGACACACATCCTTTGGAGATGGCTTCAATGGGATGCAGCTGTGCGGCTCTGAGCACAACCTGCTACCCACAGGTAATGGGAAACGCTCCCACCTGATCCTCCCTGCTCACGCTGCTGGGAGGTGAATCCCTTGAGTTGAAACCCGTGGGATGGAAGCTGGATGCTTTGTTTGCCACCTCGCTGAGGTGGATTTAGTGCTTGTTTGGTTTATTTCTGTGTTTTGGAAGCTTGGGAGCTGGCGATGCTGTGCAGCGGTGCCCTGTGCGAGGTTTGTCGTCTCTTTCCAGTTGTTGGATGCTGGGAATCCAAGAGCAGCCCCCAGTCAGGGCTGTCTCATACCTTTCCAACCACGTGAGAGCGTTCACTGATAATGAGATCATTGGATCTCAGACCAGATTCCCAGTCTCAGCTGAAATTACCGTTGGCTAGGATTTTTATTATTACTATTGAAGGAGGCATTGGAGAGGAGGATTTCTCCCTTAGGGTGGGGAAATCTGTAACGATTCAGCGCTGCTGGATTTCCCCTGCCAATGGCAATCGCTCCGATCAGCTGCTGTGATCAGCCTCAGGAATGTGATGGCTGTTGGCTTTTCCCCCTTGTGTGGCGACAATGAGCACAAACCACAGCTGATGGAAATGAAGGATGTGTGTCCTGCAGTCCTGCTGGTGTTTGTGTGGGGCTGAGACTGGCGGTTCCAACCCAAGGGAGGGGAAGCACCTTTCTGCGAGGCTCGATTTCTCCGCACTTTGTCATTTTATTCTCTCTTTTTTTCTTTGGCATCCGTATTTTCAGCTGCACATCTGCCAACTGTGTGCTGAAGAGCTAAACGTGGAGCATTTATCATTGGGATTAATCATTTTACTGAGCAAAGGCTTCTTACATCCCGAAATATTCGAGATCAAAGCTCTGAAAAACAAAGCTGTTGCATTATAGAAGAGAGGAGACATTTTCTTGGTTCGGTTGATAGAACAGATGAAATATCTGCGCATAATGCAAGTTGGTGTCAGAAGATTCGTGTAACTACAGCCTCTTTAGCATTTTGTCTTTGCATCTTCTGAATAATTACGAGCTGCTGAATAATATATTTCTCCCAATCTGCGCAAAGCCTCCCTAACCTTCCTGCGGAGACATTTGTGCGCGCTTTAATTAATAGATGGGGTTATTTATCCTGTCTGGAGCTGCCCATCCCCGTGGCCGTGCCGTAAGGAGCGGCTCCTGCTGTCAGTGTCGCCTTTTGCAGGAGGAGAAGCTTTGTGCGAGGAGATTCCCCACCACGGTTTTGATTCTGGAGGTTTCTGCAGAGCAGGAATACAGAAAACCATAAATATGTATCGTGGGTCGGTCAGCGTTGGAGATCAGCGCGTCCATCTCCTAGGAGATGCTGCCGGGTTTGATAAGATTTTGTAATTAAACAGAAGTTAACGGGCAGAGGGGAGATGTGGCTCCTTTGGTTCTTGCCTCCCCTGTAGCAGATTTGTGCACAAACCCCCGTTTCGGAGCTGCATTTCTGGAGGCTGTTCCCATCTCGTTTGTCAGCCAGAAATAATTTCTGCCTCTTTTGTGTTGTTTTTCTTTTGTCTTAAACAGGAGGAAATTTGTGTTTGGTGCAGTGGGTGAGGGCTGAGCATCGGGAGTTTTATTTCACTTGTTGTAGAGCCTTTCACGGCTCAATTCCTGCTTCCTATCCTTAAAATGCCGTTACTGCTTTTCCTAATAACAAAACTGCAGTGGGTAAAAGGAGCCGGAGATGTCTTTGAGGTGCCGGATGACGTGCAGAACGAGAGCCTTTCTGAGTGCTGTGCAGTGCACGTGGTTAATTGCTCCTTGGGATTATGACAGCGAGTTGTGATTTTTTGTTGTAGAATGAACTTCATTTGATGAGAGACCGGCATGTTTTCTTCTGTTGGCTGTTCTTTTTGGCTCATGGATCACAAGAATCCTGGGCACGTGAAATGCCCAATGTGAAACGTTGTGCTCACACTGTGCTGATCAGCAGAGATTTGGGTACGTTGGGGTGAGGTGGCCTCTGCTGGGTTAGGGGTGTTCTGTGTATTCACAAGAGCTAATGGCTGTCAGTTTTGAATTGTTTCCCCAAGCAGAGTGTCCTTGCTGTTAGCTGAAGTGCAGAACTGCCTGCTAACAGGGGTGTAATTCATACCAAGACGGGTCTTTCAGTGTCCCCAGGAGGGCACTGCTCTCACTCGATGCTGCGTGCGCCTCTTTTTGCCCATCTGTCTTTTCTTAGGGATCCAGGGCTGGAGCTCCGTGGCCCCTGGGCTGTGCTGGAAGCTTTTCTTGGGGCTAACGTGGAATTTCTGCTCTTCAGTTTGAACACTCGGTCCTTGTTTCCAGCCCAGATCTCATTCCACCTGCAGGGCACTGGAGGCTGTTGATAACTGTGAACTGTGGGTGTAATTCTGACTGGGTGGTTGGAATGTCTGAAGGAACCCTTAACTTCAAGTGCATTCAGGTCTGTATTTCAGTGATGTCTGACTTGGCTGCAACCCCAGCAGAAAACACCTGGCTGTCGCTGCAGGCAGATCCAGAAAACCTGCTTGGTGCACAGTGGGCTCAGAAGTACCAACAAACTGGGAAGGCCTGGAGAGCATGGCAAGAAGTGCTGAGGGTTGTGATGCCCTGCACTGGCAGTGGTGCACCCAGGGTTGGGTTGGAGCAGACTTAGAGGTTGTGGTCGGATATTTGGTCTCCTTTGTGTATTGGCAGTAATCTTAGAGTGCTCAGAACCATGAACAGAATAAAAGCTGTGATTATTTACCCCAGTTCCTCACTTATTTTAAGGTTCTGCGGTTGGGACAGTGGATTCTCCTTTTGAAGCCGGTAAGTTGGTTTTGTCATGCAAGAGGGGAGGCGAAAGCACTCCAGTTTTAAGTTAAAACCAAAGGCTTGCTAGGCAAAGATCGCTGAATTTCCTGAAAATAATAATTCTGTTGTTAGAGTCGTACTTACAATAAAGCTTTTGCTGCCTGACAAAACGCAGTTACCCCATAAAGGGTTTTCTTTTTTCTGCAGGATGGCGGACACGGACCTTTTTATGGAATGTGAGGAGGAGGAGCTGGAGCCATGGCAGAAGATCAGTGATGTGATTGAAGATTCTGTGGTTGAGGATTATAACTCAGTCGATAAAACTACTACGGGTAATTAACTATTTTAGTCCGGAATTATTCCAGCTCTGGGTATTAAGGGGAAATGGCAGTGATTGGTTATGTCTATCCAGTAAGTAGTTGCGTTTGATAGCTACGAATCCTGTTAACAATGTAATAAATGCCCATTTTTGAGCTCTTGTTCCAGCTGTGCAGGAGTGAGGTTTCAGGAGGTGCAGAAACCTGGGGGGAGATTCATGCCATGTGGCCAAAGTGCTGCAGAATTGATAAAAGAAGAGCAGGGCGTTGCTTCTCATTGTACAGGGTGCTTCAGGAGGTGCCGGCACCCAGCAGCGACTCTTTCAGGTCCTCCTAGCAGTTCTGAAGTGGGTGAGGTTGACAAGGATTCAGTGGGTAATTGTGTTTCCTCTGTCTTAACTTACATAGTCACGGCAGTGAGATTGAAGCTTGATCATTGTTCCTTCTTTAGCCCATTATTTGGGGTAATCGGTTCCATTCTTTTACTGTCACCTGTTTTCTGTAAATGGAAAGATGCTTGGCTTTGATGTTCAAAGTTTGTGTTTAATGTGCAGGTCAGCAAACGTCGTTATCTGCTGGCTGTGTCAGATGTGTAGAGCAGTAATTGGGGGCGTGGAGGCTTTGTTTTCCAGCAGATGATAACTCTGTAAGGAGCTCTGAGTAAAGTGTGAGAGCAGCGCTGTCGGATTGCTGTTGGTATCAGTGCCTTGAGTTGGGCTATTGCACCTATTTTGTACAAATTAAAACTCAACAATTAACGTTTTACGATTTAGGAATTAAAGCATGACTGTCATTAGGAAAAAACATTCTACTGTCCCTTTGGTTCTTCCCAAGTACTTGGGTCTGGTGCATGGTGAAAAGAACACTTACCCTAGAGAAGCGTGTGGGTGAAGTTGACTGACCCATGTAATAAGTTAGGCTTTTGTTTAGCCCCTGGAATTACTTTTTCTTGCTCTTTTAGTTGAGGTTAAGCGTGCGTCAGCTTAATATCTAGAAGAAGAAATGGGGCCATCTTGCTGTAGGCCTGGGGTTCCACGTGTCTCGTGGTCCTGCAGTGATCCAGTGTGCAGTGCCGTGGAAGCATTCCTGGAGGTTGGTGTTGTTAACGTTTGGCTGCTAACTTACTGTGTTTGTGGAAGGATTTGGCACCTGGGGCTTTGGAGAGCTGGCTGCTAATTGGAGCTGCTAATTGGAGGTGAGCTTGTGGAGGGTTTGCTGACTGCTGTCAGCTCCTGCTTCTGGCCTTCATACAGGGAAAGGTCCGTGAGGAGCTTGCTTTGACAAAGGGTGTTTGGAGCTGGTAAGGTAGGAGGATGTTTGTAAAGAGAAAGGCAAGGTAAGAACTAAAAACAATGACTGCTCATGGTCACCGTGCTGCACCGAGATGTGTTTGCATGAGTAATGTGTTCTAACTGCTGTGCTGACCAAATTCCAAGGTGAATAATTCCATTTCTTTAGTTGTGAAAGGGTTTTGTGGCTTCAGTTCAGAGGCAGCTTAAGCAACCTCTGTGCATAACTCAGTGCTGAGATGGAAAGTGTCTTTAAGTTCCTTTGGGATGTGTAGATCTGCTTGTCAGACTCGCTTAAAAGTCACCGCTTCATTGTTAGTAAAATTTGATCAGACACAAGTAATGAGAAGCGCATCGGTTTCAGATGGTGCTCAAGTGCTCAGAGCCCCTCTTGGAAATGTCTACAGAGTGCCTGGCACTGCGAGCACACGAGGTGTCACCATGTAGTGCACTGGTGATTGATATTTCATAGCTCTACTAATAGAAGTGAATGGAGACAGGTGTTTAAATCTGTTACAATTAACAAAGACCTGGTGATAACAGTGTGCCAGTTAGATTACCGCTTGAAAAAAGAGGAAAAATGTGCATGGCTACTGAAATGCATCGTTAGCAGATATTTTGTTTATCACTGTAACATTTGAGTACTCTAGTAAAGTTCAAGGATCTTGCTGATGGAATCGGCTATCCATGGGATCTGCTATCCGAATGACTCCTGGATCCTGTAAAACCGGTGGAATTTGTGACAAAGACCCATCCAGATTGGATTCCTGCACCTCTTAGATTCAGAAGGATTAGGCAGAATCACAGAAATCTTAAGAATTTTTCTTTTTTCCTTTATTTTTTGTTGTTTCAAAGGAGTCACAATAAGCTCTTGGCTTAGGAAGCCAATTTGGAGATTGAGCATCTACCTCGAATCTGTAGTGAGGAAAGGTGGGAAAGGAAAACAAGTGGTGTTGATTCCATCTTCCTTCCTCCATCCCTTGCTGTGCACTGAGTGACGATGCCTGCATGGTCTGTGATCTTTAAGATCCCTTCCAACCCAGCCATGCTGCAATTTATCACTTTACTCTGTGCTGGAGAAGTGGAATCACAGGCTATTTGTGTTCATCTTATTGATAATTGTATTCTGAGTTGTGGTCAGAAATAGTTGGAGAGGTAACACCTGTGGTCTTTAATCATTAATTAAAGCTATGGGCAGGGATGCAACTGGAAATGCCTGCAGACCTCAGAGGTGTGCATTGGTTTGTTTTGGAAGGGAGGAGGGAGGGCAGTGACCTTTGCAGCCCTGAGGCAGCGTTGCTTTGCAGATGCACAGAACTCGGGGCTGCAGAGCCAGGCCAGCTCTGGTTGTGCTGCTGAGACAAAATGTTCTGCATCTTGGAGCTGTTTGTCTCAAGCTGAGGTTGGTGCTGTGGGTTGGCTCTGCGTTGTTCTTATCTGCTGCAGACTGGCAGGAGGAACGTGGTGCTGATAGGCCGTGTGAAAACATGCAGGAATGCACAGCTTTGCCCTTGGTTTGGTGATAGACACTGAGATTCTGCAGGGTAAAGCAGGGAAACACGCTTGGTTGTGAATCTTTGTGGAGCACTTCAGCTTGATGGTGGAATTAATCCTCCTTTTGATGGTATCCATGCAGCAGAGGATGGATCCTGTGAGTGGTGGTGGGCTGATGGTTGGACTTGGAAATCTTGGGGGTCTTTTCCAGCCTTAATGATTCTAGGATTGGGTAGGCTTGATGGGGATGAGTTGGTGGCTGGACTGATCATAGAGGTCTTTTCCATCATTAATGATACTGTGAGTATGGTGGTGATGGTTGATGGTTGGACTTGATCTTGGAGGTCTTTGGGACCAACACAAACACAACTCTTCAGCCTGCAATGTGGCTTTTTCTTTCAGAGCTCCATGTTCTCTGAGCTGCTGCCATCTCCTGTCCTGCAGGGAATCCTTGCTGGCTTTCTGCCAGTGAGGATTTGGTGTGGCCAAGTGCCCCGGGGGCATCGGTCCCTTCTGCAGCCCATGCTGGCCCAGTAACCAGGGGTCACATCCCCCACAGCCTCACTTTGACTGCAGAGCCGTGGGCTGTGTCTGAGCTGTCCCGGCTTTGGGCAGTCTGGTTTTTTATGCTCATGGCTGTCATCTTGCATTTTGTTTTACGTTAATTAAGAAGACTTACAAGCTAGGGCTGAAAAAGGCCCATTAAATCTACCCATTCTCTCAGTGTAAGGTTTTGTTAAGCTTTGTTTTGCTTTTCCCCTCCAGGATGTAAATCACTGTGAGCCAGCCTGGAGCCCTAACATTTATTGCTTTCTTAAACCACAGCATCCTCCTGCATCCTAAATATCTGACTCCCAAACTGACTGACCGTACGGCCACAAACATGCACCCAAATGTCCCTGCAGCGTGCTGTACTGCTCAGCAGTGCAGAGGTTCGGGTAGGATATTAGGAAATATTTCTTCTCTCCAAAAGTGGTGATGCATTGGAGCAGGGAGGTGGAGCTGCTGTCCCTGGAGGCGTCCAAGACTGGGAGCATGGTTAGTGGCCATGGTGGGATGGGTTGGGGTTGTGCTTGGGCATCTCAGAGGTCTTTTCCAGCCTTAACAGTTCTGTAGGTGGGCATGGTAGCTTGGGTTGGCTGCTGGACTTGGTGACCCGAGAGGCCTTTCTCAACCTTAATGGCTCTGTGTCAGACCAGCAGCTCTTCTGGGCGACCAGAGCAGCGGGCTGGATGGGAATGGTCCCACATCCAAAAGTCAAGAAGGAAGATTTCCTCACTGATGGCAGAAGTCTCTTTTAGCTAATCTTTTTCCATCTTCCTGAATTTCATCTTCAGATTTGTTCCCTGCAGATTAGTTTTAAAATGTCTCAAATTACTGGGACATAAAAGGAAAAAAACAGTGAAAGCTAAATATATTTGAAGTGACGCTCGGCCTAATTTTTCCTTTTCCTAATTTCCGCTGTGTGCTGTTAGCTGTGCCTTTTCCACTCAAACCAGTTTGCTACGTTCTGTGTGTGTGCACAGCTCGCTGGTGTGTGTCTCTGTTGTTACAGTGCCCCAGTATCCAGAAAAGCACTGTTGTTGACAAGAAAATGAGATGGGAGCCCTGCTGCATGTCCCCCTGACAGCATGACTCCTTTCTAATAATTCCACCATCAGATAACAATACAGCTTACATTCCTGCAATTCCTTTTGCAGGAATCAGAAAGTGCTTTTGATCCTGGAAATGCAGAAATGATGGAAGGAAACTCTGCGCTTCCACGGACCGTGCGGTGAATGCGGGGCAGTGTGAGGTGAAGTTGGGTTAGATGGGAAGCAAGGAACCTTCATCTGGTTTAATCACCATCTGCATCCGCACTGTGTTGCCAGAAGGAGCCTTGGCCTGGCGGGTGCTGCATTGCAGCCCCAGTCTCACTCATGGGTGGTTCTGAGAAGGCTTTGGTGTCCTTCTAAGGGAGGTTGTGCTGCTGTGAAGTTGGGTGTCAGGGAAAGGCTGTGCCCCAGAAGGCTGTGGGATGGACCCGAGCTGCTGGAGCTCAAGAAGCATTGAAACTTGCTTCAATCAGAAGCTTGTTTCATCAGCTGGCGTCGCTCCCCTCAAAGGAGCAAAATAAACCATTCCCAGGAGCTGCCTGGAGGATGGAATACGTGAGAGGCCGTAGGAGAAAGAGAAGAATGTAACTTGTTCTTCCTCAGCTGATTTCTGCCGTGATCTTCTCGTTCCCCTGAGGTGAAGTAGTGAATCTATGCACATCTGTGTGAGCTCTAGGTGTCCCAGGACCTGCGGAAGCCTCGTGGATCTCCGTGGAAGCAATCTAAGAGGAGCACTGATGCTCTCGGATGCACTGCTCCAGATTTGTCATTCTCACTAATGAGAGCCTACAGAAAATTGGGCATACAGCTTTATCCTTCCTGGCTACAATAAAAGGAGTTGTGTAAAGGAACTGCTTGATAAAGGGCAGCGTTTCTGGAGAGAACAACGTGGCAGGTCCGTACTCAGGGAAAGGGGTGCAGATCACCAGACTGACTTGATCAGAGCATCCTTGTCAACCACTCTGACTGAAAGCCAAAGCTGTCTTTTGTTAAATGAGCGCAAGTCTTCCTAGATGATTTTCAGGAGCGTTGTGAAGGGATTACAAAGGTTGCCAAACCCACTGTTCTCTGGTTCCAATTCCCTCCTCTCCATCCCTCCTCCGAGACCTTTCCTTACAAAAACAGTGAATGCTGGAATCGCATCATCCTTTTCACTTGGACCCTGGAGCTCAAACAGCAACACTGAGTTTGCACTCGTTGCTTCTGACCCTAAAGAAGCAAATGGTGCCGGATAGGCTGCTTCTGCGTGGTGTAAGCTTCATGGAAGTGTTTGGATCCCGTACACTGAGGAGTGCCAGTCGGCAGCATCCAGACTGTCAGTGCAGAGCATCTTCATTTAAAAGAAGCTGTGTTGGCTGTGGGTCAGAATGTTTTGGCACGCAGCAGGTCTTTTCCTGGATTTCCACATTTGCATAGGAAACATTCTCTTTTAACATCAGCAGTTTCGGTGGTGTTGGACCATTTTGTGTCTCTGAAACAGTCTGGATGCTCTTTCCGTCTCGTAAGCGCTGAGTAATGATTCCAGTCCTTTGGCACAGCTGCGCAGGGCGGTGGGGGCCCCATCCCTGGTGCTGCCCAAAGCCATGGATGGGGTCCTGGGCAGCCTGAGCAGGTGGGGGGCAGCCAGACCCTGGCAGGGCTGGGGCTGGGGCTGTGAGGAGCCTTCTGTCCCAACCGTGCTGCTGTGCTTTGGTTCTGTGAGCTTTAGGGTCCCTTCCAGCCCAGACTGTGCTGTGATTCCATGGTTCTATGATCTTTAAGGTCCTTCACAACCCAGCTGTGCTCTGATTCTATGAAATGCCCAGGGGGAAGATTCCTGTGTGGTTTTCCCCTTCCAGTATGGAAGCCCTTTGCCCTCAAGACATGAATTATAGTAGTAATGGTCTTTAAAAAATAATAAATCATATACTTTTAAAACCTAGACATTATTATTCCTCTATAAGAATCCCTTTGATGTTCCTTACTATGGT
This sequence comes from Tympanuchus pallidicinctus, assembly GCF_026119805.1. Classification (NCBI taxonomy): domain Eukaryota; kingdom Metazoa; phylum Chordata; class Aves; order Galliformes; family Phasianidae; genus Tympanuchus; species Tympanuchus pallidicinctus. The sequence goes on along the minus strand of NW_026294782.1, from coordinate 152,726 downwards.
TTGAGTTGGGTAAATATGAATACGTGGAAGAGCTTTATGCCAAGAGGTAGAATGGTGCAGAGGAAGAAGGAGCTGAAGCCCTATTAAGTATTGTGTTCATTTTCTGGGTTGTTCAAAATAATAATGGCCTGAATTTTTATTATTATTATTATTATTATTATTATCCCTCCCACATGATATTTAGAAAATGTGTTGTGTTTTATCTATGCAGATCTGTTGCTGTGTGTGAGCTCTGATTTTTGGGTAGTGCTTTGTGGAGCCAGGAGTTGGCCTCAGTGGTCTTCCAGCTTGGAGTATTCTATGACTGTGTGGTTCTTTGGTTTTCTGGATGAGTGCTTTGGTGTCTGTAGACCATTTTGCCTCCTTTCCCTAGCATATGTCCTTCTTCATCTTCTCTTCCCTTCCTTTTATCACTTCCCCAGTGCTCAGTTGTCAGTGAGCGCTGCCAGTAGACGAGAAATCCTCCCAGCTGTTGCTTTGGTGCCACATTTGGTGCCCCCAGAAGTAACTGGGCCGTATTCCAGGCTTTGGATTTCCTCATCCTGTGCAAATATTTCTTCTGGTTGGCAAGTGAGAGCCTGTGGAACAAATGGGATCTTGGCTGGAGGATGCGGACAACAATAATGAGCTGCTGGAAACAGAGGGACCCAACTATATGGATTTTCTTTAGGGTGATCATGGGCCACAAAGTCCCTTGGGCAAACGTGCAGAGGTTCTGGGATTCGTAAGGAAAATGTTATAAGGCAGAGCGGTATCAGAAGAAGCATGGCTTGTTTTTCACTCTGTGATCTTGGTGGGCCCTTCCAACTCACGACGTTCTGTGGCTCTGTGGTTGCAGCTCATCATGGAAAATAGTTGAGGCAGATCTCCGTCCTGGGAGGCTTGACCCAAACAGCTGGCAGTGCAGAGAGCTGTGGGATGCTTTTTGTCTGTAGGTAATGGGGAGTCGGGTGGCTCTAGTGGTGGACATGGGATGTTTGGAGTTGAGTTTCAATCAGGGCACGTCACTCAAATTAAGAGCAAAAGCACTTAAGCCACTCTGAGATATTCTTACGACACATATTATGATTTCGGTGGGAGCCCGATGTTGTCACGTGTTCTGTAATTGTGGTGCTGAAGCATGTCTGGTGCCTCGTGGAAGTTCAGTGCTGCAGTCCTCTTCAAGTCGGAGGATGCTGGACATGGCTTTAGGGGGTTCAGAACTCGTGTGTCCTTCTGGTGCTGGTTAATTGGCACCGAGCTGCCTGGGATTGGCAATGCTCTTCACAGACTTGCACAGCGTTGCACCACGGGCTGGAGTGAGTGGTTGAGCATAAATTTTCCCAGTATCTGCCAGCAGGTGAATTTGTGCTTAATAGTTAATGAGACTAAAAAAAATATTTTCTTTAGCTGCTGTGGTTGTGTTCAAAGGGCGTGCAGGAGCCAGGATAATCAATCTCTGAGGTTGCTCGGAGCAAAGAGTTTTGATCACCTTGTTCTTAGGCAGCTCAGAAGGGAGTTTTAACGCAGCAGATAGAAGGGTCTGATAGTTTCACAAGTTTACTTTTAAAGCGTGCTCTGAAAAAGTCATTCCAGTTCCGCAGAAGCTTTTTTCATTGACAAATACAACTTTTGCTCTATCTCTGTGTTTCTTCTAGCCGGCAACCCTCTTGTTCAGCAAGGCGGGCAGCCCCTGATCCTCACCCAGAACCCAAGCTCGGGTCTGGGCACCATGGTGACCCAGCCAGTGTTAAGACCTGTGCAGATCATGCAGAATGCCAACCACGTCACGAACTCCCCGGTGACCAGCCAGCCCATCTTCATCACCACCCAGGTGGGTGCCCTCGTAGCCCCACTCCTGCATGCAGGCTGGGAAGGAAGGTCTGATGCGCTCGTCCTTACAGATTTCAGCCAACGAGGACATTCAGGGTTGGGCTGTACCAGGCTCTGAGTGTCTGATGGAGCTGTGGGTGCCCTGTTCGTTGCAGAGGAATTGGACAAGGTGTCCTTTAAGGGTCTCTTCCAAGTCAAATAATTCTGTGATTCCACAAAGCAGAGAATTTACCTATCTCAGGAAAAAACTGCTGCTGCGAGTACAGCATTTCAAGTTGAGCTGGGAGAAGACTTCAGTAGGTGCTTAGGGAAGGAGAGGTCAGAGTAGAGGCTGTAAATCAGTAGGAAGGAGGTCCTGCTGTTGGGTAAGGTGCTGCCTGCAAACAGTATGGCCTTGATTCAGTTGATCCCATAGATGATAGTGCTGGGGGGTGCTCTTTAGATTGGTGGATTTTTTGTTTCATTTGTGGTTTTGATTATTTTTGTTTGGTTGTTTTTGTAGGGTAGAAACCTCAAATTGAATGTGCTTGGTGTGTTTTTGGTATGTCAGTGATTACTGTTTGAATGCAGGGATTTCCTGTGCGGAACGTGCGGCCTGTGCAAAACACCATGAATCAAGTGGGAATCGTTCTGAATGTGCAGCAGGGTCAGACAGTCAGACCCATCACCCTCGTCCCAGGTAAGGACTGAAACGATCCAAGCCATGCTTCTGTCATCTTTCTTTACTGAGTACCAAGGACAGATATTACATATTTGAAATATGCAGCTGAAATGCAAACCTTGGAGCTCTAGAGAAGGGGCTTTTCCAGTTCTGTAGTTGATGAAATGTGTGTATTAGTTGCTCCAATTCTGCCAGTTGTGTGCAGCTGAGAGTGGACCCTTTGGCAGCAATAATAAACCGCTGGGCAGATGGGGGTCTTTCAAGTGGAAGGAGTGCCTGCCTCACAGAACATTGTAACTTCTTTCAAAATCACACAGAGTCTTGAGAGGTGTGGCATGTGGGGATGTGGTTTAGTGGAGATGGGTTGGGGTTGGACTTGTTGGTCTTGGAGGTCTTTTCCAGTGGTAATGATTCGATGTGCTCTGATTCGTGTTCAATTCAGGCTGTTTGGGAAAAAAAATTAGGTGCTGAACTTGTAAAACTTTCACTGAAATGAGTGGGAATTTGGGGAGCTTGGCTCCAAGTGTTATAAAACAGATCTTACCCTGGGCAAGGGGTGGACTTTGTTGATTTGACCTCCCTTTATTCATTTCTGTTTGAAGCCCCAGGTACGCAGTTTGTCAAACCAGCAGTTGGCGTTCCTCAGGTGTTCTCCCAGGTGGCCCAGGTGAGACCAGGTACGACCATGCCGGTCCGACCCACCACCAACACTTTCACTACGGTCATTCCGGCCACGCTCACCATCAGGAGCACAGTGCCGCAGTCCCAGTCACAACAGCAAAGTAAGTCCTCTCCCAGCACCTCCACAACTCCTACTGCAACGCAGCCAACACCTCTGGGACAGTTAACTGTGCAGCAGCCAGGGCAGTCCAGTCAAGCTACTAACCCCAAATTAGGTAAGACTTGGAGAAGCAAGGGGACTCGTAACGCTGTCTGTAATTTGCTTTTCAAACATACAGCTTAGAGCTGAAACGCAGAAGTTGAGTCAGAGCTCCTGGGTTCTATTTTTGCTTTGGGCACTGACTCATGCTTCATCTCCTTACCAGCCTGGACGACAACGAGCATCATGTCATAGTGCCCAGTTTGCTTTGAGAATCCCTTAGATTTTGTGTTTTGGAAGATGTTCTGAGACCATCAGTTAGAAGTCCCCAAAAGGGGAAAGTACTGTTTGTTAATCGCTTGTGATTTTGAAAGATAATGAGCAGACAACTAACAGAAACTAGGAACAGGGCTTTTTTTTTTTTAATGCTGAGTTCATGAGTGATAGGATTGCTCAAAAATAGCAACAGACAACTTAAAAAATATATATATTTCTTCATGCAGCAAGTTTCACTTTGTTTCTACCTTTAAGTGGCCTTAATTGCCTACAGCTGCATGTAGGAAAGAAGTACAAGTGGTTTTGTGACCATCAGTATCTTGTTCAGCCCACTGTAGGGAATGGCTCGTGTCTTAGAGCATGATCTGGAAGGGAAATTTACTTGCCCGATCATTCCCCTTCGCTTTGCTGGACAGAATCGATGGCTGGTAGAAGATGAAAGGTAGAAGAGCAAGACAAGAGACATGCAAGTGGGGGCAGGCTTCACCCAGTGCATCAGCTCTTACCAGTTCTTATTAATGCTCCTCTGTTATCCGCCTTTGGCAGTGAGCATCGCGAGCTTTGTGACCGTGAAGAGACCCGGAGTGACTGGTGAGAACAGCAACGAGGTTGCCAAGCTGGTGAACACCCTGAACACTGTTCCCTCGCTGGGGCAGAGCCCTGGCCCGATGGTGGTGTCCAACAGCAGCCCGGTGCATGGCTCCCAGAGATCCAGCGTGTCGGAATCGTCGTCGTCGTCATCGTCGTTGAAAGGTGTGGTGATGAAACTGCTGAGATCTCATTGTTTCCATGGGCACTCGAAAAGCTTTCCCATTCATTCCTGAATCTTTGTCATCCGTGTGTCACTTTTTATCCAGTGGCCGTATTTCATTTGTGGGTATTGCTTGCATACGTTATTTTCCATTCAAAATTATTGATGTGCATATTGGAAATGCACACAGCCGTAGCACTCTGCATGAGGAGGGGAAAGAACCAAATCCTGGCTGCTGTTCCATCACCTCCTTAAGGAGTCTCAGAGTCCTGTGGTTCTTTGAATGCACATTTTGTGTCATCTGTGCTGAGTTTCTGTGTACAGGTAGGGGTGAAGGTGATGGAGAGGAACAGGGCTATAAACTGAAGTGTGAAATGGCCGAAGAAGGAAAGATTAGTTGAGCCTTTTGTTTTTAATTAGTGTAATGTTGAGATACTCCACGTTAAAGATACGAGGGTGTGTTTCAGCATACAGATTGTGGGGAGTTTGCATCCTGGACCTGAGACAAGTAACGATTTTCTTTTTGTTTTGTGTTGTGGTGTTTTTCTCCCTCCTGCTACAGTCAGTTCATCTCCAATCCCCACCTTTGACTTGCAAGATGGTGGCAGGAAGGTCTGCCCACGGTGCGATGCTCAGTTCCGAGTCACCGAAGCTTTAAGAGGACATATGTGCGTAAGTAACCGCTCTGGGATGAGCAGTTTTCCTGGATCAGGGGTTGTGTGAAAGGGAAGAAAATAGCAAAGGAGAGCCTTTGTAAAGTCCACGGCATCCTTCAGGATGTCAGGACCTCAATTGGATGTCCTGCTGGTGCCAGGATTGTTTTTCAATCCTACTGACAGCAAGCAGAGATCTGAATGTTAAATCTGCGTTATTTTTTCCTTCAGAGTTTCCTGGAGTGCACCTGCCTCCTTTTAGTCCTGGTTAGCCTTTGCCTGTTTGCCCTTAATAGCATCAGTAGTTCTTCCTGGATATTTCTGAATGTGTGGCTTTTATTTTCTTTTTTTGTCTTTTAGTACTGCTGCCCTGAAATGGTGGAATTCCTCAAGAAAAGAAAATCTCTCGATTCTGAACCAAATATCCAATCTGCAAAGCCTCCATCTCCAGAAAAAAACACAGCTGTTGCTTCCCCACCCTCTTCCACTCCTATCCCTGCACTGTCCCCACCTGCTAAAGCTCCAGAGCCAAGTGAAGGCGTGGTTGACTCATCCCAAAGTAAGCTCATCATGTTGGTGGATGACTTCTACTATGGCAGAGACGGTGGCAAAGTGAGCCAGCTGCTGAACTTCCCCAAGGTTCCGACTTCGTTCCGGTGTCCGCACTGCACCAAGAGGCTAAAGAACAACATACGGTAAGAGATGCAGTGGGCCACAAGAAGGCTGCGGTGTTCTGGGTGCCTCAGATCTGCAGGAGTGAAAATGAGGTGGGAGCAGCAGTGTCCCAGGTGTCCCTTGTGTGGGTGTGCTTCGAGCCGAAGCAGGAAAGCGAGGAGTCATCTGTCATCACACACTGGGTCAGGGAAAGGTAGAATGGATAAGAAGAATGGGAAGCTGGAGGAGAAGAATGGAAGAGAAGAATAGTGGTTGGGGTCAGAAGTGCTCCAAAGCGCTGTACTACGACATCTCCTCTGTAACTTCTGGAGTTACAGAACAGGGGGTTGCTGGATAGGGGATTTGTGTGCTGGTGTTGGGAAGAGCAAGAAGGAACCTCCTCAGTGCTCTTTTGAGTCAAAGGTTACTTTGGTTTTATCATTCAATCTTTTGGGCCCTTAAAAGTAATGATAAAATGAGTTAAAAAAATCTCCTGGTGTAGCATTCCTAGTGCTGCCAGGACTACAGGTGCAAAATGTGTGGATTTCTGCTCACACCCTTTCTGTTCATAAGATTTATGAACCACATGAAGCACCACGTGGAACTGGACCAGCAGAACGGAGAGGTGGACGTGCACACCATCTGCCAGCACTGCTACAGGCAGTTCTCCACTCCGTTTCAGCTCCAGTGCCACTTAGAGAACGTCCACAGTCCCTATGAGTCAACAAGTAAGCTGGTTTTGCTGCTGTAGTTCTGGGTTTGAGAGGGTTTTTGTCTTAGGTTAATAGCCAAGCTGTTAAGATTAGTACCTTAACAAAAAAAGAGTAGTAATGATTTCTTTAAGGAACTCTTGTTCAGGGGAACTTGGTGTAAGCGGTGGTGTGTTTTGCCTTGTTGTCTTTGTTGACCTCCAGCTGTTAGCTGCTTTTTCTTTTCTTTTTTCTTTTGCAGCAAAGTGCAAGATTTGTGAATGGGCATTTGAGAGCGAGCCGATGTTCCTGCAGCACATGAAAGACACGCACAAGCCGGGGGAAATGCCCTATGTTTGCCAGGTACTAAAAGCCATTTTAAAAAAGAGGGGGTGTCATTCTGGTGGAGGTGAGGCTTTGCGACACCTTTTGTCGTCAGGAGGTTTGTGCTGGATTCTGAACAGAACGTCTCCACCCAGGGGCCCGGCGCTGTCCCTCCAAAAGAAAGGCCCTAGAAAATGATTTTTAATATTCCAACTGTGTTGCATTGACTTCTCTTCCTTTTCCTCATGGATCTGGAGTTTGAATTGCGACCCCTTTCTTTTGTAAGAGGTTTCAGTCAGTTTCCCCAAGCTGCTCTGACTGCTCTGCCCAGTTCGGCGCCTCACTAATGGAATGAGAAAGTTCTTTGGAGCCTGGTTCCAAAACCCCGCTGATCATCGCTGGGGATCTGCACGGTGCCACTGGATCCCCATCCTGCAGCGGTGGAGCTGCATCCTGAGGTTCTTTCAGCACTGTTTCTGCCCACGCCTGCAGGTGTGCCAGTACCGCTCGTCGCTGTACTCAGAGGTGGACAGCCACTTCCGAATGATCCACGAGGACACGCGGCACCTGCTCTGCCCCTACTGCCTGAAGGTCTTCAAGAATGGCAACGCCTTCCAGCAGCACTTCATGAGGCACCAGGTACTGTGTCTGTCCTCGCCTGTCTGCAGAGATTCGTTGCGGGCGCGCGAGGAGGTGCTGGGGCGGGGTTCAAGTGAAAGAGGAGAGGAAAGGAGAAAAGAGAAGAAAGGAGAGAAAACCTGTTTGAAAGAGGGGTTTTGGTGGAAGCTGTGTTCACTCTGTAACAAATGCAATTTGCACGCTGTCACTCTGGATGTTTCACAGGGGTTGTGCTGCAGAGAAGAGGCACTGCTCCTTTAGGAGCAGCACAGGTTGCTGCAGAAAGAAATGTGTTTTTACTGGGCTGTGTGTATGCTTCGTGTGGTGGTGAACCGGCAGCTCTGCGTTCATTGGGGGTTTAACTTTTTTTTTCTTCAGGTAATAAATAAATAATGCTGTACACATGCAAATGCAAATCAGCCTGGTAGCTGAGCGTTCTGTTTCCATGTGTGCTGGTGGTATTGACAACATATTTGATGTGGGTGTAGCTGGAGCGTGCTTGCAGAATGCAGAAGTGTGGCCTGCTTACCAAGTGCCTGCATTTATTTGCCCCCAAAGCCCTCCATTGGCTTCTGGAGGAGGCAAAGGCAGGAAGAAATGTTTCCTCCTAAGTCAAGTATTGCTTTTTTAATTAAAAAATATGCAAAAATAGTGAGATGGGGTCAGTGGGAAGGGAGTGCTGTGCCTGTAGCCCTTTCAGGCTCTAAAAAATTGGGACTAGCTTTGGTTATAGGAGGGAATAGTGCTACTTTTCTTCTCTTTTTTAAAAAGCAAAACAACCTGCTGTGCTGTGGGTCCTGTTCCTCTGACACGGAATGTGTTTCGTTTGCATTTGCTTTAGAAGAAGAGTGTTTATCATTGCAACAAGTGCAGACTCCAATTCCTGTTTGCCAAGGATAAAATTGAACACAAGCTGCAGCATCACAAAACGTTCCGAAAGCCCAAACAGTTGGAAGGATTGAAGCCTGGAACCAAGGTAAGAAACCCCAGTGTCAATCCTGGTTCCTTGGGAGACGCCCGTGGTGTCTTTATGGGTGTGGGCAGAAGAGATGTTTGCCTCATCTGCATCCAGTACATCACGTTTGCTGGCCCAGCCAAGGCATCTACAATTGAAGGTGCCTCAACTTGTTGACTGGATGCCTTCTGTTCTGTGCAAACAGGCTCAAGCCTTCTGTCCTGCTCTGGGTGGAACAAGTTGTGTTGTAGACCCGTTTATTCCCTTAAGTGCCCCAAACTGCCCCAAGAGGAGTCTGAACTGAGATAGCTCGCTTCTGCCCTTGTGCTGTAAGAGTGCTCTGTTCTATGCAGGTGACAATCAGAGCATCCCGAGGACAGCCCCGGACGGTGCCCATCTCTTCGAATGACATGGGGCACAGTGCTGGGCAGGACGCCGTGCCGCTTTCCTCTGCTGACCCACAGCCCATCTTCCTGTATCCGCCCGTCCAGAGGAGCGTCCAGAAGAGAGCGGTCAAAAAAATGTCAGACTTGTTGCTCAATTTCAAACTGCAGAGATTTTCAGGGCAGTGTGGTGGCTCTTGTGCTGCAGCGATGGCTGGTCTGTGTCTCGCTGGTTGCCAAGGAAATGTTATGCCAGGAGAATCTAGCTTCCCACAAAACAACATTAAAGCATGCTACGAAATCTCTTCAGATGAAACTGAAAGGCAGAATTCCCTGTGGCAGGGGGTTGCACATGGCAGGGGTTGTTGGAACTGATGATCTTTGGGGACTCCTCCAATCTGAAGCTATTCTGTGATGATTAATTAGGTGGGCAATTTGACAGAAACAGTGAGACTCCATCTCCAAAGGGCTTTCTGCCCACCCTGTGCCATGCCTCTTTGTCTTCATTTATTTTCATTTATTATCCACTCCATTGTGATGCGGGAGGCATTGAGCCTGACACTGAGGCACCCAAAAGCTTTGGTGCAGGACGAGACCAGTTTATCTTCAGGAAGCTGACGCGTGTCCCTAAACGTGTGTGCCGATGGTGGCTGTAGCTGCAGATGCCTTTCCCACTGACGGCCACTTCCCTCTCTTCTCAGGAGCGTCCTGGGCAGGCAGACCTGCCTGGAGTGCAGCTTTGAGATCCCCGACTTCCCGAACCACTTCCCCACCTACGTCCACTGCTCGCTGTGCCGCTACAGCACGTGCTGCTCCCGAGCCTACGCCAACCACATGATCAAGTAGGTGTGATGGCTGAGTGTCGTGGCGTCCCACAAAGGGGTTCCACACCAGTGCCTGGTCTGTAAGGTGTGCGTTCTGTGTCTGCACAGATGTGGGCGACGGCTTTGGGATAAGATGGGAAAACTGGGTGTGAGAGCTGAAGGATCCGTTCCCCACACGGTGCTGTGGCTAACAGCATGCGTCCTGCAAGCTCGTTGTTCCGTGCTTCTAGGATTTCTTGCTAAAGTCCCATATTCACATGAAAAATACCATTAAAAAGTAAATGAAAAGAAGTTATGCTGTGGTTTTATAAACCTGTACAGGACCTTTGTTAGACCCCATTTTTGCTTTTTTAGCAAAAAATTTTTAGCATTTTTGCTTCTTTAAATACAAGACAAAATAGGAGGATTGAAGCCAGGGTTGGGTCTGTCTTTGTAAACATGCCAGATTTCATATGGCTTTATAACCTTCAGATGTCTGGAACAATTCTGACTTTTCATTAACCCTTTTGTCATACAGCAACCACGTTCCCAGGAAGAGTCCCAAATACTTGGCTTTATTCAAGAACTACACTGCCTGGTAAGGGAAGACTTGTCCTCTCACTTTAATCGCCCGGGGATCTGGTGTGCGTTCATTTCCTGATCTGCCCTGTTCTCTACTTTCACATCTGCTTCTTAAGAAGCACTACTTAATATTTGCAATGCAGCAACGTAGATCAAGTGAAGGCAACCACCACTGCCTTCCAGAGGGAGGTCAGTTCCTTAGGGAGGGGACACTGCAGCGCTCAAGGGTGATGTTTTCTCCCTGATGTGGGCACACACCTCTTGTAATAGCTTAACGTTGGTACAGAGCTCACTTTCTTCTTGTTGTACAGTGGTGTGAAGCTGTGCTGCTCCTCCTGCCTCTTTGCGTCGTCGGAGGGTGATGTGATGGCCAAGCATTTGGTCTTCAACCCATCACACGAGTTCAGCAACATTATTTTCCGAGGTAGGAGTTTGGAAAAGGAGCAGAAGAGTTGGAATAATTAGTGAAAGATGTAATACATGAGTTCCTGGAGCCCAGCTCAAACGCAGCCGATTGTCCCAGCACTCACTGACTGCTGAGCATCAGTGAAATGCAGCTTGGGGATCTTCTGTAGTTGCTGAATGTGTCGCAATTGTTATGGAGATGAGAGCTAAGTCTCCAGTGAGGCTGTCAGCCTGAGCTCAGCCGTGTATCTTAGATCTCAGGAGATATTCCCAGGAAGGAACAATGCAGAGGGCTTCAGAGAGCTGCTCTGTTCCTCTGAGACATCATTGTACCTTTGTGACACCAAGAGGCCTGGAGCAGCTGCTGATGTTGGGCTTTGAATGGGGCCCGGAGCTGCTGCTCCAACCGTTTGTTGCCATTAGTGCAATTTGCAAAACTGAAGGTCATTGCCTACAGCATCTGGCCGAAGTTGAGCTTTCCTAAGCAAATTCCCGGTGTTTATTTCTGATGGGTTTGGGTTTCCGTGGGGTTTTGGTGCTGCTAGCGGGCAGTTGGATGTGGGTGCAAGACCTCTTGGGGAAGGGAAGGGGTTGAATGAGCGTCGGGTTCTTGCAGCAGATGGGGATGCCTGAGCCTTATCTCTGCGAGAGCGCTGTGTGTTTGCACTGACTTCCTGCTTGTTTGCAAAGCCGCAACCGTCTTTGTCTTTTTCTGCAGGGCCTACTTGGATATCACATTCCAGGTAAACTCTTTGTGAACTCTCCTGTCATCTGTTCAGTCTGGAGGTCGGTTGCTTGTTTTCCCCCTGCGATTTCATTTCCTTGGTTTTAAGAAGGCACTGTGTTCTCTCCCCAAGGCACATCCAGCCCCAGGACAGAAGCATGAAGAACACGTGCCCTGCCTATTCCCCCAGTAAAGCTGCTACTGTGAAAACTAAGTCCGTGTTACCCGCGAAGGATGACCTGGAGCCCGAAATGGCACTGGCAGCCCACACCTGGCCCCTGCTCTGCCAGGAGGAAGAGTGCTTGAATATCGATGCTCAGGAAGACGAGCAGCCAATGAAGGAGGCGGAAGCTGCAAGCAGAAAGGAGCAGCTGTCGGTGAAGAAGCTGCGGGTGGTTCTGTTTGCGTTGTGCTGCAGCACCGAGCAGGCGGCCGAGCACTTCCGGAACCCGCAGCGGCGCATCAAGCGCTGGCTCCGGAGGTTCCAGGCTTTCCAAGAGGAGAACTTGGCGTCGCTGTCGGAGGGCAAATACCTGAGCTTGGAGGCCGAGGAGAAGCTGGCGGAGTGGGTGCTCACCCAGCGGGAGCAGCAACTCCCCGTCAACGAGGAGACGCTCTTCCAGAAGGCCACGAAGCTCGGCCGCTCCCTGGAGGGCGGCTTCAAGATCTCCTACGAGTGGGCCGTGCGGTTCATGCTGCGGCACAACCTCAGCATGCATGCGCGGAGGGCGGTGGCCCACGCGCTCCCCAAAGAGGTGGAGGACAACGCCAGCTGCTTCATCGAGTTCGTGCAGCGGCAGATCCACACGCAGGACCTGCCCCTCTCCATGATCGCGGCCATCGACGAGATCTCCCTCTTCCTCGACGTGGAGGTGCTGAGCAGTGACGACAAGAAGGAGAACGCTCTGCAGACGGTGGGGACTGGCGAGCCCTGGTGCGACGTGGTCCTCACCATCCTCGCCGACGGGAGCGTTCTCCCCACGTTGGTCTTCTACAGAGGTCACGTCCAGCAGCCCGCCAACGTGCCTGAATCCATCATACTGGAAGCGAAGGAGAACGGCTACAGCGACGACGAAGTCATGGAGCTGTGGGCATCGCGAGTGTGGCAGAAGCACACCAAGTGCCAGAACAGCAAGGGCATGCTGGTGCTGGATTGCCACCGAACGCACCTCTCGGAGGAGGTACTGTCCCTGCTGAGTGCTTCCAGCACTCTCCCGGCTGTCGTGCCCGCCGGCTGCAGCTCCAAAATCCAACCCCTGGATGTTTGTATAAAAAGGACTGTGAAAAATTTCTTGCATAAAAAGTGGAAAGAGCAGGCCAAGGAGATGGCGGACTCCACGTGCGATTCGGACATCCTTCTCCAGTTGGTTTTGTGCTGGCTGGCGGAGGTGCTGGAGGTCATCAGTGACTCTCCCGAACTCGTGCAGCAGTCCTTCCTGGTGGCCAGCGTGCTGCCGGGGCCGGACGGCACGGCCAACTCGGCCACGCGCAACGCCGACATGCAGGAGGAGCTGATCACGGCGCTGGAGGAGCAGCTGAAGTTGGGCGAGGAGCAGCAGCCGCAGGAGGCGGCGGAGGGAGAGGATCAGCCCCAGAACGAGGAGTGCGCCGACCCCGAGATCCTGCACCAACTCTTCGAGGGGGAGAGCGAGACTGAGTCGTTTTACGGCTTCGAAGACGCCGAGTTGGATCTGATGGAAATCTGAGCACTGATCTGCGAGCTGGTGATCTGGAAAGGGTTGTTTTTTCAATAAATGTTGGATGAGACCATTACACTTCCCTGTGGATTTGTGGGTTTAGGAAATTTGTAGGCGATCACTCAGATAAATAGCCATTTATGCTGTTCATTTATAAGTTTTGTGCTTTTTTAAAGAAAAATCACTGTGTTGGTATTTTCTGAAAATATATTGTGGGTGAATATTTTTGCGTTTTCTTTACCTCACTGTATCATAGTTTTCTGTTTTTATTGTGCAGAAATGTTTTGAATTATACATTGTCAATGTGACCATTTCTAAAGAAAGGAGAACAGATGTAGCTGACGAACCGGTATATAAACCTTTTGGATGTCTTAACACAGGTTGTTTTTTTTTAACACTTGACCCGGAGCTTTAGGTTTCTGTGCTGAATTTAGGTATGAACGATTGCTTTAGCGTGTGAACCTCCTACAGTTGGCCCTTGCGAGTTGGGTTTGGTTTGCTTTTTCTTTCTTTTTAATTTTGTTTTCTTTTAAAGAGTAATTCCTTGGCTTGTGAGCTGGGACGCGGGATCCAAGCACAAGCGGAAGCGTTTTGCCTGCGCAACGCCGGCGATGGTTGTGGAGCCCCGGCGCTGCCGCGCGGTCGGGTCAGGTCGGTCCTCCATGGGAGCCACCGGCAGCACCGCGCTCCAAAGAGTCCCGAGAGTGCAGATGGAGGAGGGAAGCCGAGGCTGCCTTGGTCTTCCCCTGTAGATGGGAGCTAAATGTATGGACCATTAAGCGTTGATTAACGACGAGTAGTTGATAAACGTGCTTTAAGCAGTGGCATCAGACACTACGTTCCTTAGCATTAGAAATCTGATTTAACGAAACAAACTGTGACATGCACAAAAAGAAGACGTTTGTTTTTATTTTTCACTGCCAGCTTAAATTTTTCTACAATTTGCATGTTTGAGGGTTTTTTAATTGTATGTATTACGGTATAAGCGGAAGCATTTTGACATACAGAATTCGGAAGCACCTGCACCTTTCTGTTTCCATAGAGGTTTTGTGAACCTGCCCTATGACCTAAGGAAAGCAGGAGGCAGCATGTGCAGACCTGTAAATGGTTCATCTTTAAAATGTACATACGTGGAACATTTAATAAAACCAGGGAAATGGATTTATAAACACGCGTTTTTATTACGGAGAGCTGCCCAGCCGCTGGGATGCCGCCGTGCCTCAGGACGTGGAGCAGAGCAGAGCTCCGAGATTGGAGCGCGGCGTAACGCCTGAGGCAGGATTCTGCCGCTGGAGCCGCGCGTGTCGGTGGTAGCAAGGTAGCAATGTCACCCGTAGCGTTCATAAACGGTGTGGGGCTGAGACATTCCCACTTCCAGAGGATGTGGCACGAGCTGCGCTAAGTGGGTTACTGCAACGCCCCACTGCTGGAGCAACTCGTGCTCCCGTACATTTCTCTTTAATTAGGGCAAGTGGTGAAGCAGCTGTGCATTTCACTCAGGATTCAGCACATGGGAAGTGAACAGGCATCAGCCAGGACCAGAACCAACTCGGGTCCCACAGTGAGTCCTTCAGCTGCCATCAGCGCCATCTGGGAACGCAGAAACCTCCACTACAATACAGGGGGAAAAAGCTTTGTCACCTTTGGCAGAAATGAGCTCACGGTGTTAAACGGAGGCGGTGAAAGAGCACTTTGACCCAAGATGGTCTGATAAAGGCACGGCCAAGGGGAGGAGGACTGTAATTGTCTTCAGTGGAGCACAACGCCTACCAGAAAACGTTCAGCAAACAAACAACAAAAGAACATTTTTGCTGCCCTTCCCCAGGAACAAAGGACTCAGCTCTCAGACACCTTCCTGCAGCACAGGCGTGTTTTGAGGAGTCAGAACCTTCAATTCTGGACACAACACAAACACAGAGGTCATCTTAACAGGTTTATTTCATCTCCAAAAGAAACAGGAACTTCAAAAGGTGTTTTCTGATGTACATCACCCAGAAGCACGGGCGCAACAAAGCAGTTCTGCAGAGATCACTCGAAGCCACTGCAAGAAGAGTGATTATAGAGTCAGGGTGTGACACAACGGGGACGTGGCCCACGCGCGCACCACTGCAACCAGAGCAGAGCTTTGTGCTGAAGAGGTACAAAGAGCAAAATCTGGGAAGGCCCATCAGCGAGAAGCTCTCTGCTGCCCAGCCATTCCCTGGCCAAGAGAGGATGTGGCTGCAGCAGGCACCTGTCACCCACCCACACCTTCACTACTTTGTGCCCTTGCTTTTTGCCAGACTGACAGCACATGGAGCTCTGTCGCCTGCCCATTACCTGACGAGGTGTGCAATGTCCCAGCTGGCCTCCAGGGTCAGTGGTCCCTCCACCTCCACTCCCTTCTCTGTTACAATGGCGACTTCATACTGAAGAGAAGAAATAGTAGAAGCTTTCAGTAATGTCCGACCTCCAGACTTGGATTTATGATGGGCCCTACGAAAGCCCTCATTATTCACTGCCAGTAATGATCACTGAGTCCAACACAGTGTTACGGGTCTGTGCAACTTGGGACATCTGATGATTTACGATTCATCTGCTTTAATGTGGCTCTGCATTCAGTAATGTCTGTCTTTGTCCTGCGTGGACAGTGGAGTTGGCTCACTCTGGTGAGAACCTTCCCAAAGATACAGGATTTCAGCTCTGGGTGTCACTGTGGAGGAGATGGGAGATTAAGCACAAAGCTCTGCAGCCAACGTGCAGCACTCACTCTGTTGAAGGACCGAGCGTCTCTGTAGTACAAAATCTTCATGCAGCGCTCAATCAAGTCGCGGGCTTCCTCCTTGGTCAGGCTGGGCTTCTTCTCCAAGGTTTCTCTCATCAGCGGCTGAAAAAAAGTCATCACACCCAACAGCTCAAGTCACCCAGCACCAAGGTTGCTGCTTCAATGTGCTCCACGTTCCCACTTGTGAGCACTAACCTGCGCCAGGTACGCGCCGTACCCCGTAGCGAGCGTTGGGGCTTCGTAGGCCACGCCGAGCATGTCCACATAACCAAGGAAGCTGAAGGACAGAGCTGTGAGCATCACTGCTGCACGAGGGGAGGGCACCCAGCACACAACTCCTAGCCAGGGGAACCCTACATCTTCCTCTTTTCGGAGAAACTCTAAGGATGTTCCCAACCAACAGAACTGGGCTGGTGGGGTCACCCCCAGTGTCTCACATCCCTTGTCCTCACCTCTCACCGTTGTAGAACCCTCCAATAACAACAGTGTTCCACAGTGGGTTGATCTTGGACCTCCGGTTGTACATGACTCTGGTCAGCCAGGAATGAATGGCTTTGGGGCTGTAACTGTGGCCGTCTCCCAGCAGTTCCTCATCAATGCTAAAGCAGGGAGAAAAATCGCTCAACTCAGAGGAGCCGGGAGCCACCTGGCCAGCCACCAGCCCACCTCCAGCTGTACTGTGAGCAGGACAAGGGATCACAGAATAGAATCATAGAATCATGAAGTTTGGAAAAGACTCCAAGATCATCAGGCGCAGCCCCAACCCATCACCACTCAGAATCATTAGGGTTGGAGAAGATCTCCGATATCACCAAATCCAACCATGAAGCCATCTGTAACCACTAAACCACATCCACCCTTCTCTTGAAAACCTCACACCAACTCCCTGTGGGCTGCCTAGAAACGGGAACTTACACCAGGGGAGGCGGCCCCAGGCCAGCAGTGAATGAAGGACAAGGAGCTGGACGATCCCAGCGAGTCCCTTCAAACTCAAGATGCGGTGCCCGGAAGCAGCGGGACTTACACCATCTGGTTGATGACCTGCGTCAGGTACTGGAAGTCGGCGTAGTCGCCGGAGGCGCCCAGCACAGTGCTGTCGTTGACCCTCAGCAGCCGGGAGATGCCGCGGAAGCGCGCGAGGGACCCGTAGGAGCCCATCATGTCCGCCGCGATGACCACGCCGCCCTCAAACTTGACGGCCAGCACCGACGTGCCCGTCACCATGGGACTCCTGCGGACCCACACGTCAGTGCTGCCCCGACCGCCCCCCCCTCCAGCCCCAGGGCCGCCTCCCCTGCCGGTGCCCCCCGCCCCCCATGTACCCCGCAGCCCCCCGTGCTCCCATCGCCATCGCTGCCCGCACGCCCCGCAGCCCCGCTGCCATCCCACGCCCATCTCCGGCCCGCCCCCGCTCACAGGGTGACGCTGTAGGGCCGCAGCCCGGCCCCGATCCCGATCCCCCCCGGGCTGTACGCTGCCCCCGGGGAGGGACCCCCGGCCCAGAACGGCGGCGGTGCGCGCGCTCCCCGGACCTCCATCTTAGTCACCGTGCCGCCGCGCTGCGCACGCGCGCCGGAAGTACGGCCTCCGCCGGCCACCGTAGTGCGAGGGGCGGGGTGGCGCCATCTTGAGGGTGGCGTGGGATGGAGAGTGTGGAGGGCGCCATGTTGAGAGTGGCGGAAGTAAGACAGAGTTGAGCTAGACAGAGAGGGCGTGATTATGGGCGTGGTTTGTACGACTTTGCCCCACCTTAAGGCGGGGCCTGGAGCGGAGCGGCCCAATGGGAGCGCAGGGGGCGGTGCGTGGCGGAGGTAACAGGTTGGGGCGGCGGCGGAGGTGTGCGGGGCGGTGCGGAACGGTGAGTGCGGGGCTGGGGGGGGGAAGGGGGTCCTGACCTCACGACGGGGCCCAGAGAGGCCGGGGCATAGGGGTCAGGGTCTGCGGTCTTGTCCTGCTCTGTGGCACAGCATATAAGGTCTGGGGCTGTAGGGGCTGTTGCCCTTAGAGTGTGTCCTGCCCTGCATTGGAGCCTATAGGGTATGGGGCTATAGGGGTCGGGGTCTGTACAGCCTCTTCTGGCCCGTGGCAGAACCCACGGGGGCCAGAGTCATAGGGGCTGTTGTCCTTGGAACATGTCCTGCCCTATGATGGGGTGTTATAGGTTCTGAGTCCAGAGTTACTGGGGTCAGTGCAGCATGTCCTGCCCCATGACAGAACCCAATGGGGCTGGGGGCTGTGAATCCCGTCCTGCTCCATGGTAGAGAATATAGGGCTGGGTTCATAGGGCTGCTGCCCTTGGAGCTTGTCCTGCCCCATGGCGGAGCCCATAGGGCTGCGCCTGCTGGTGTTGTCCTTTCTGGGTGTGCTGTGCCCTGTGGCACTGCCTATAGGGCTGGGCTGCAGGGCTGCCCTTCCTGGGCCATGCCCTTCCCCACGGCAGAGCTTATAGGGATGGAGCCCTGCAGCAGGTCACGCTGGGGCTGCATAGGGGTTGCTTGACACTACAGTCCCCATAGTGTTCCCTTACAGATCCCATAGTGGCTGACTCTGCTGGGAGATGCTCTGCCCCACAGAATTCCCCAAAAGTCCTTGTTCTGGAGTGCGATGTGCTCCACAGCGCATCCTGTAGGATGCCCCCCAGTAAAGGTTCTGCTCTGCTTTGGGTCTTCCTCCTCCATCTGTAGGATCCCTCAGGGACTCCCTTATAGCCCCCTCCCTGCCCCTGTAGGTACTCTGCCCCTTTCATAGGAGATCTGCATTTCCTTACAGACTCTTTGGGTCCCCATGAACCTCTCTACAGGCAGTGCCGTCCCCCTCCCACAGAGCCCCACTGTGATGTTCCCACAGGCACTGCTCTGTAGGGCCCCAGAGCCCCACAGATCCCATTCCTGTCCCTTTCAGGGCTGCTCTGCTCGTAAATTCCATGCGGCCTTTGTGGCTCCGTCCTTATCTCTGCTGATAAGAGCCATGTCCCAGCCCTGCTCCTCCCACCCCAAGCACTTCTGGGACTGTGGGTCCGTTCCCTCCAGACCTTGTTAGGACCGAGATAATTGTTTTGGAGCTGCCCAAGGCTGAGCCCCATCCTGCCTCATCCCACAGTTGTTCCAGGACCTCGCGGCGTCACTGCGGCCGACCCTTCCCGGCTGCGGGCGGCGTAACGCGGCACCTCCTGCATCTTTAATGCTGCCCTACTTCTCCCGGCACTCAGCTTCGGTGGGAGAAAAATGCCAAACGTGTGTGTGGTGGGATGCAATAGCCTGCCCCGATCCGCCCCAGTGCTGCTGGTGCCCATGGAGCCCTAAATACTGCTTGGCGCTGCCTCCATCCCTGCAGTGCGGGGCAGGGCTGCCCAGCTCAGCTGTCCCCGGGGTGACCCGTCCCTGTGCTCCGTGCCCGTTGTTCCAACCCTTTGTTCGGAGCGTGCGGATTGCTCTGGGCTGGGTTTGCTCCCCACCACCCTGACCAGTCAGGCTGGTTTGGAGCGCGGCTTCCAGCTTGGATCCCATAGATAAGGATCCCATAGATAACGATTCCATAGATAGCGGGGCTTCCAGCTTGGATCCCATAGATAAGGATCCTGATCCCTTAGACATGATCCCATTTAAAGTGCTGCTTCCAGGCCTGATCCCATAGATAACAATCCCACAGAAAGCACAGCTTCCAACTTGGATCCCATAGATAAGGGATCAATGCCATAGACAATGTGATTTCCAGCTTAGATCCCATAGATAATGATCCTACAGACAGCACGTTTTCCAGCCCTGCTCCTGTAGGCAGCAATCCCATTCAGAACATGGCTTTCAGCCCTGACTCCGTAGATGTCTATCCCATAGTACCTCCTTTTCTGGCAGTGATCCCATAGAGAGTATGCCTTTTAGTCCCAACCCCATAGACATAGATCTGACCTCTAGGGTTGGCCATTGGGTTGGCTGTTGGGGTGGCTGTTGGGTTTGGCCACTTCTGTGGACCATGGCGTTGACCACTGGGATTGGCCATTGGGGTTGGCCGCACGTGTGGACTGTTGGGGTTTGTCGTGGGGCACTGGGTTGTGACCCACTGGCAGCCATTCATTCCAGGACGGCTTTCCTCAACAACTGTTGGGTTTTAGGGCTGCGTGCCCGCCGCAGCGGGGCAGGGAGTGGGACGGGGCCATCGGTGCCCGGTTGATGATTAACCTGAGGTGACGTCCCTGGGGTGTGGGGCGGACGCGGCCCCGTGACGCGCTCCTGGTTTCGGGTTTCGGATCCTTGCACAGCCCTGGTGTCGGTCTGGTTGCAGGCAGGGCGCTGCCAGCACGCAGAACCGTGCAGACTTTGTACCTATTGAGCAATCGGTGCTGCAGGTGGAGCAGAGCCTGTGGTGCAGAGAGCCTGAAGCGCAGGAAACGGGCAGAAAAAGCGAGATTTTTGTGCTCGGATCCCGCTGTCCCCGTTCCCGTGCCTCGGGCTGGGACATGCGGTGCCGATGGCTTTCCCCTCCCCTCCCGGCGCTGCCCGCCCGTTGCACAACAGCTCTGTGGGCTGCGGTGCCCACAAAGGGCCCTTTGTGCTCCATATCTGCATGAGCAGAGTTGGCTGCCTGCCACACGCGGCCGCAGGGACCCAACGGGCAGAGCTGGGTGCTGTCAGGCTCTGTGGGCAAAGTGCCCCCAGGGACAACAAATGGGGTCCCCCTTTTCGTCACCCTCGTTTGCACTGCGATCCCCTCCTGGGGGCTGTGTGCTGCTGTGGGATCAGCGCTGTGTTCCCGTGTTGGAATGCAGTCTGTTCCCCTTTATCTGAGTGCTGGAGCCCAGCCAGGACGGGGCATTCCCGGGGATTAGTGCTCACCTGCTCCTGGCTCAAGCTGTGGGGCTGGACCCACTGCGTACCCATGGAGGAAAAGAATCCATCCTTACTGCTGCACCCATAGGGTGGCAATGGGGTGGCCATGGGGATAGCATGACTGTGGGGAACCCATAGGATGGCCACAGGGAAATGGTGCCGTGGTTGACCATAGGGACACAGTGTTCATGGGAAAACCATGACTGTGGGGTGGCCATAATTTGACCATAGGGTGACCGCAGGGTGACCATGAGGACATTTGGGATCTGGTGCCGATCTCGTTCCTGTGATGCCATATGGGGACAACAAGCTCATGGCAGTGGCCCACATCCCCATGGCTGCCCTGCTGGGTGCCAGGTGCTGCCACCTCCACCGTCTGCTCAGTGCTGGTTCCCTGCTGCGGCTGAGCTTGGCACCGACCCTCTGCCATGTGTTGGGTTCAGCAAAACCTCAGCGCTGGCACCGTGGGGTCCCTGTGGCCATTTGTCCTCTGCAGTGTGCCCGGAGCTGAGGCTTTGGGGTGGGCACGGGGATGGATGTGGGGGCTGCACTGGGTTGACATCGGGACCGAAAGCTGGAAACGTGAGATTTTGGTGCCGTTCTCCCTTTCTCCCTACGTGCGGGACGTGGTGACCCCGGCTCTGTGCCACCATCCCATGGCCGTGTGCTGAGCGTGCGGTGCCTGCAGTGCCGCTCGCAGTGCAGTTATTTTGGGCAGCGCACAGAGCTGCCGGCCCCGGAGGCAGCGGTGGAGGAGCACAGCGCTGTGGGGCCGGGGCTGCCCGGGGCTCTGCTGTCGCTCTGCATCAGTCCTGCCGGAACTCCCGGCGCTGTGGTGTCCGCGGTTCGGCGGTGACGGAGGTCGAGCGGAGGACGTTGGTGAGTGCCGGGTGTCAGCACTGCACTGGGCTGTGGGGTCGGTCCGGTCCTGTGGGATCGGAGCTGTGTGGGGCTGAGGTGCTGTGTGGGGCTGGCGGCCCACCGGTGCTTTCTGTGAGTGTTCCACTGTTGGCTTGATCTGAGGAAAGGGCTCTGTCTGTGCTGTAATCACAGTGGGATCGGGGGCTGCGCTGTGCATGGGAGCAGTGCCACCGGGTCCACAGCAGATGGGGTCGCATCCCCGCATCTGCACTGCGGGGCCATGTCTGTCTAATGGGGCAGCATCAACCCCATGGGTCTACATCTGCCTTGTGAGACCGTGTGCGCTCTGTGATGCAGTCTCCCTGCTGTGAGTCTTTGTACACACTATGGGGCCATGCCTGTCCCTGTGAGGCTGCATTCCCACTATGGGGCCAGATCTGTCCTATGGGGCCATGTCAGCCATATGGAGCCGCATCCCCCCAGCACTGGGGAGTGCAGACTGTGGGTCCCACTGTGACTCTGCCCTCTCCCCAGAACAGCAGCACCGCACCCAGCATGGAGCGCACGGCGGAGAAGCAGAGCCCGGTGGATTACGGTGTCCAGATCCGCTTCATCAATGACCTCCAGGAGCCCAAGAAGGCCCCGAAGGCGCGCGCCAAGCCGGGCTCCTACGGGGTGGCCGTGCGCGTGCAGGGCATCGCGGGGCAGCCCTTCGTCGTCCTCAACAGCGGTGATAAAGGTGGAGATTCCTTCGGGGTGCAGATCAAAAGCGACGGCTCCTACCCTGCAGGGACCACCAGCCCTCGGCCCCCGGATCCGCCCCCTGAGCCGGACCTCCCTGAGAACCCCTATGTGCGCCCACAGCCTTCCCACAGCGTGTCGGATGAAGAGAACGGTGCTGCCCCCGTGCCCACACGGCACAAACCCCGTAGCAAGATGGGGGCCGAGCTGCGCCGGACGCAGTCCCATAGCAATCTGCTGGCTGCTGCCGATGAGCCCATGGCCACCGGCTCCAGGAGCAGCAGCACGCTGAGCATTGCCCACCCCACACACCACAAAGGCTCCGGGACTGGGGTCGCACCCTCCTCAGACTCGGAGAGCCCAGGGTCGCGGCACGCAGGTGGTGACATCGACACCGAGCCGCTCTCCTCAGTGAATTCGCTCATCAGTAAATTTGATGGCAAAGTGCCGCAGCGCGGCCGTGCGGCGCGGCGATCCCGTGTGGCCCCGGAGGAGAGGAAGCGCTCGCAGAGCCTGGACGCCCGCAGCTCCGTTCCTGATGGCCGCGCTGTGGGTGCCCCATCCCTGTTGCCCACCGGCGCAGGCAGAGGTGGAATGGTGAATCGTGGCACTGAGGAGCGGCCGCAGAGCAAAGCCCAGACAGAGCTGCAGGTACAGGAGGTGTTGGGCGGCGGTGGCGGCGCTCAGTATCCCATGGCCGTGGGGTGGGAGTGGAACTCCAGTGTGGGATTGGTGCCCAGTGCTGAGATCTCCATCCCACTGGCAGCTGAAGTCAACGCCGGATCTGCTGCGGGACCAGCAGGAGGTGGCCCAGCCCAGCAACAGTGAGGACCCCAAAGAGCTCATCTATGGGATCCTGAAGGAGGGGTGAGTGTCTCCAGACCTGGGTGTGGCTGTGCCACGTTGCAGGGCAGCTGGGAATGGCGATGCTGCGTGGTTGGGTGTCAGTGGGTTGGGAACCCAGCAGTTCGTGCCACATGGTTGAGTGCCGAGGATTTGGGGAATGACTGCAGTGAAGTGCTTGGGGTGCCCCCTCCTTCCTTGTGCCCATCCTGCTCCATCCCACACCCAACACGTTCCCTCTGCCATGGTGTCCCCAGGAGCAGGGACAGCGGCACAATGCTGAAGAGGAAGGCTGCACTGGTGCTGGAGAAGCTGCAGGAGGCGGCGGTGAGTGGGTTAAGGGCAGGGTTGAGGTTCTGGGGTGCAGGGGGTGGCACTGAGCCAGCGGTGTCCCCAGGCACCCATCAAGGGGAAGGCGTGCTCCCAGCCCCAGCACCACGCGTTGGCCCAGAGGGTGGAGGAGCTGCAGGAAAGGTTGGACGAGGAGAGCAAGGTGAGGCCACTGGGTGGAGGTGGGTGTCCCTTGGGTAAGGCTGCCATTGTCACCACCATCCCCCCCATGCAGCTCCGCCAGAAGCTGGAGCTGACCAAGGAGCGCAGCACCACGCGGGCGCTGGAGGAGGCACAGGAGGAGAGTGCACGGCTGCGGGCAGCGCTGGAGAAGAGAATGCAGGAGCTGCAGAGGAGCACCAAGGAGTAAGGGCTGCATGGGGTCGTGTTCCTGCAGCACTGTGCTGGGTGGTGGGCCCCCCGCACTGTCCTCATCCAGTGGTGTGGAGCTCATCATCCCCTGAGCTGTGGATGTGGTCTGGATTTCCCTCTCCATGGGGGGTCTGAGGACTCTGCTGTGCGTTGCGGGGTCTCACGGCTGCTGTGCCCACAGGCTAGGGGAGGCGAAGGCAGCACAGACGCGAGCAGAGGAGCAGCTGAAAGCAGTGCGCACAGATATGGGCACGGCGGTGGACGCAGACGCTCTGTACAAGGTATGGCCACGTGCACCGCTCCACAACCATCCTTCACTGTGCCACCAACCACAGCGACCTCTGTGTTCCAGGAGCTGGACGAGACCCGTGAGGAGCTGGAAGAGGCCCTGAGCTCCCGGCAGCGGTTGGAGGAGCATCTGCGGCAGCGGGAACGGGAGCTGACGGCGCTGAAAGGGGCTCTGAAGGAAGAGGTAGCCAACCACGACCGCGAGCTGGAGCGCGTGCGGCTGCAGTGCCACAGCGACATGGAGCAGCTCCGGCGCAGCGTGGAGGACATCTCGCAGGTGAGGGCTCTGTGTTTGGGACCCGAGGCTCTGTGTCCTGCCCCATCTCTCCGTGCTCCATCCTTGGAGGAGCCTAGAGCAATCGGTGTTGCCTGGTGCTGAGGGGCCCCCTGCGTCCTTGGGTCACTTCCTGGGGGGCTGCTTTGTGTGGCGTTAAACCAGACAGAGCCTCAACGTTCCCAGAGCATTCCCTGGGCACAATCTGAGCATCCTCAGGGCAGAGAATGCCTAGGCAGAGCCTGAGCATCCTTGAGAGCATCCCTGGAGAACCCTGGCAGAACATCCCCAGGCAGGGTCTGAGCATCTCCAGAGCATCCTTGGAGCATCACTGGGCAGTGCACCACTGCGCAGGGGCTCAGCATCCCCCACGGACACCCACTCCAAATGTTCCCCCCTGTTCCCCAGAACCGGGCCGACCTGGAGTCGGAGAAGCAGAAAATCGGTGTGGTGGTGCGAAACCTCCAGCGTGAACTGGAGGAGAGTGCCGAGGAGACGGGGCACTGGAGGGAGATGTTCCAGCGGAACAAGGACGAGCTGCGTGCTGCCAAGCAGGAGTGCGTCCCGGCAAATCAGGGCATGCGCTTGGGGCTGAGTGGGTTGCCAGACCCCTCCATCCCATACTCCCATTACCAGACTGCTGCAGGTGAAGATGGAGCGTGAGGAGTTCGAGGAGGAGCTGCGGGAGCTGCGGGAGCGCTTCACGGCCACGCGGGAGGAGGTGGAGAGGGCGCGGAGCAGCGCAGTTGACCCCGGAGAGGTGGAAGCGCTGCGCACGGTGCGTAGCCAAGGGGGGACTGGGTACCGTGTGTGCTCTGTCGGGGTCTCTGAGCCCATCCCATACCCAGGAGCTGCGCCGGGTGCGGGAGGCACAGCTGGAGCTGGCGGAGGAGAAGAAGCAGCAGGAGGAGGTAGTGAGGCAGCGGGAAAAGGAGCTGCAGGCGCTGCGCAGCACTGTGCGGGATGAGGCCCAGAGCCACAGCGGAGCCATGGAGCAGTGCCACCGTGACATGGAACGGCTGCGGGAGGAGAGGGACGAGGCTGTCAGGGTGAGGGGGGGATGGGGATGGTGATGGCATTGGAGTGAAGAGGATGGAGACTGAATGAGACTGGGGTGCGATGGGGAAGGGCTCAGTGCTGCCCAGCCGTGAGCCGAGGAGCAATCTCACCACGCTGCTGCAATGGGGCCTCAATTTCACACCACATCTCCTGGGCTGGACTGGTGGTCGTGGGGCCAGGTGGCCCATCCTGTTGTGTGGCTGCGTTGCAGGTGAAAGTTTCCCTGGAGGGTGAGAGGGAGGCAGCGGAGGCAGCACTACGGAAGCTGCAGGAGCAGCACGAGGAGCTGCAGAGGAAGGTGCAGGGCATGGAGACGCAGCTGAAGGACTATGAGCGCATGGGGGAAAACTGGGAGGGCTCCCAGGCACGGCTCCGTGAGAAGGTCACCAAATTAGAGGTACTGTGGCTGTGGGTCCAGGAAGGACATGGGGTTTGGGGAGATGAGGTCATATTGGGAATGCGAGGACTTGGAGGAATGGAGGTGGCACAGAGGGACAGTGGGAGCACTGGGGGCACTGGGAGGTGTGGGAAATGTTGGGGAACTTTGGGACATCTGGGGGATGTTTGGGGACATGAGATCACAGCAGAAGCAGATGGCACCAGGGGGACACTGTGGATAGTGGGAATCATGGGGAGAGTGCTGTCCCCTGGTGCCATCCTCTCTCCCTCCCAGGCAGAGCGCAGACGCGCAGAAGAGTCGTTGGGTGAAGCTACAGACCGTGAGCAGGAGCTGCTGCGGGCGCAGCGGGCGCTGGAGATGCGTCTGGATGAGGCGCAGAGGGGGATGGCACGGCTGGCACAGGAGCAGCAGGAGCTGAGCGCGTCCCTCCAGGACGAGCAGAGGCAGAAGGAGCAGCTGAAGCGTGCCAAGAGCGAGCTGGAGGAGCAGAAGCGGCTGCTGGACCGCAGCACCGAGAAACTGAACAGAGAGGTGGGGAGCGTCTGCGCCTCCGTGCTCCGTCACCCCTCCATGGGGTGTGGGTACAGGGCAGTGGTCCTCATGGAGATCTTCCATCCCACAACCCACAGCCCCGTCCCACTGGGAGGTCTCAGAGGGTGGTTGTCCTCTTGGATCTCCTCCAAGTGAAGTGTCCCATGTCTCGCTGGTCTCTGAGGTGCCCTGGCCAGGGTAGGGCAGGGTGCAGCACTGCAGGACTCTGCCCCACTCTGTGGATGTGCTCATCCCATTGGTCTGATCCTTCCCCGTTATGCTGGGATGTCCCTGTTTGTGCTCACACTCCCTAAATCCACGCTGTCCCCTTCGGTCTGCATCCAGGGTCACACTGTCCTTTGCTTTGGTGCACTTGCAGTGTCCCAATGCCTCCCAGCTCCCATCCCGTGGGCTCCTGCCAGTGCCATGAGCAGCAGTGTCCCCCCAGCCTCATGCCTTTTTTCCCACCTGTGGTCCCATTGCTCTCGCACAGCTGGAGCAGATGACAGAGGAGTCCAACCGCTCACTGGCTGCACTCAAGGCTCAGCTGGAGGAATGCAAGGAGAAATCCCGCAAGGAGATCACTGATTCCCAAAAACAAGCCAAGGACTGCGGTGCCGAGATGGAGAAGATGCAGTTCAGCGTGGGACGGCTGCAGGACGAGGTACAGCAGGGACTGGTGGCAACAGCCTAACTGTGGCCCAGGTGGCCGTGAGGCTGCTGTCCCCACACCGCATCTCACCTCTGTCCCCAGGTCACCAGGCTGAAGCAGGCGCTGCAGGACAGCCAGGCGGAGCGGGACGGCGCGCTGCTGGAGCGAGATGTGATGCTGCAGCGCCTGCGTGGCCTCGAGGAGGAGGTGGATGCCAAGAGGCGCTCCCAGGACGATCGCTCGCGGCAGCTCAAGGCACTGGAGGTGGGTTGGGGCACCTGGAAAATGGGCTGTTGGCACACAGAGAGTGAGGCTGAGGCACCTGCAATCTGAGGTCACAGGTAACCAAAAATCCAGGGGTGGTGGTGCCCGAAGAGTGGGTTGTTGGATCCAAAATCCTGGGGTTGGGGTAACTAAAAACCAAAGGGGTCATAGTTTCCCAAACACTGGGTCGGGGCACCCAAAATCTGGGGTCTGATTGCCTGAAAATGGGGGTTAGGCACCCAAAATATTGAGTCGAAGTGTCTAAAATGAAGGTTGGGGCACCTGAAAAATCAATGGTGCCCAAAACTTGGGGTCACAGCACCCCAAAACCAGCTCCTGGCACACAAAAGCCAATTTTTGGCACCCCAAAACCAATGGGTCTGTGGTGCCCAAAAAGCATCCAAAAAGGCACCCAAACCCACACCTGCACCTGCTCCCTGCAGTGCTGAGCACTGACAGTGAGGGGCAGAGCGTGCTCAGCCATCCTGCAGCTGCACGGGGCTGCGGTGCCATGGGACTGCACCCGTATTTCCAGCTCTGTGCAATGAAACCCCAATAGTGGTGAAGAGCCCTTCTCCCACCACCCCGCTGCCGTCCCAATGCTGTGGGGCCGGCACTGACCCTCCGTGTGCCCGCAGGAGAAGTCCAAGCGCCTGGAGGAGGAGCTAGAGGAGGAGCGAAGCACGGCCGAGCTGCTGACCGAGCGCGTCAACCGCAGCCGTGACCAGGTGGGGCGGCCAGCGGAAATCCCGTGAGCGTGATGCAAAAACAATGCCCCAAATTATGGGGGGAGGTTGGTGTTTGTGCAGGAAGTTGGAGCTGTCAGCTCCCAATTAACCCAACTGCTCATTAGCTTCAAAGCCGGAGCTGACGCAGGAGCTGTGGCACGGGTGGCGCTGGCGTTGCTGATGGGTTGCGCGAGCTGCGGCCCCATTGCTTGCAGCTCCGTGGGGTACACAGGGGCAATCTAGCCCCCTGGGGCTGGGCTTTGGGGTGGGTTATCCCATTTTTCATCCCCAAAAGAAGCACATCTCAGCAGAGCTTGATGAGTGATGACAGTGACCAAGGCCGTGGCCAAACCTCTCAACACTGCGGTATTGGCTTGGCCGATGGATGGCCTCATCACCTGTAGGGGTCTCCAGGCCCCAGGGGCACCTTGTGGGGGGGGGTTGGGGAGCGGGGTGGGTGATTTGGGTGGGTTTCCTATTTCTCATCCCCAAACTGGACACATCCCAGCGGAGCTTTGCTCCACGTGTCCTCAATTTGTCCAAATTGAGCAATGCAGTGTGTAGGTGGCAGTGAAACTGGAGCTTGGCTCTGAGAGTCACCGTGTGATTTTTTCGGGGCTGTTGACTTATCATTTAGACAATGCTGCACAAAATCCCATTCCCACGACTTCAAAATAGCACCCAAAGCAGTACGGTTGGCTCTGACTGAGCCCTGGAGCACTGGGTTTGATCCATTGGTGCACCAAATCCATTTTGGCCTCAAGCTCGGCTGCACCACGGTGCCCAAAGGTCCCCACTCCCAGTCCAACCAGTTCAACCCTCCAGTGGAGAATTGCAGCCTGCACACCCAGGGGCGGGAGGCGTGGCAGCTGCTTGTTAGGAATAGAAGGAGGACAGCTAATTGGGGAGGGAGCCAGCAGCCGCTCGTTGGGATGTGTGACCAGTGGGAAAGGGTTGGGACCGGCGCTGCTGTGACTGAGGCTGTGGCCAACATCCCCATCCCCAGATTGACCAGCTGCGTGCTGAGCTGCTGCAGGAGCGCTCGAGCCGCCAGGACCTGGAGTGTGACAAGGTCTCGCTGGAGCGCCAGGTGGGCACTGGGGACCGCATCCCTCATCCTTCCATGCCCCGAGTGATGGGAACGCAGTGGTGATGGGCACTGAGCTCCACGCTGCGCCATTACGCTGCGCCCTGGGCACCTCCCCGTGCCCACGTCCCTCTGCGTTGGATGATAATTGCCGCTGTATAACCATCCTCATTGCGGCCACTCCTTGGGAGAGGCTTCTGGGCTGGGATCTCCACCAGCACCGTGCCATCCTCCCCAGAGGCTGGTGTTGACTTGGTGGCTGAGGCTGGGCTTCAGCTGACCCGGTGGCCAAGGCTCACATTGACCTGGTGCTTCCGGTGGCCTCCATGTCCCCTTCTCCCCAGAACAAGGAGCTGAAGAGCCGCCTGGCCAGCTCCGAGGGCATGCAGAAGGCGGGCGGCTCCATCTCACAGCTGGAGGCGCGCCTGGAGGAGCTGCAGGACCGGCTGCAGGCCGAGGAGAGGTAGTGGCCTCGTTGTCCCCACCGCCACCGTGGGCCAGCCGTACCATCAGGTCCTCACTGCATCCCACACCTCCCGGCAGGGAGAAGAGCGTCCTCCACTCCTCCAACCGCAAGCTGGAGCGCAAGGTGAAGGAGCTGACCATCCAGATCGACGATGAGCGGCAGCACGTCAACGACCAGAAGGACCAGGTGGGCGGTGGGCACGCGGCCACCTCTGGCCATGGGTTGGTGGCCCTGTTGTCGCACCAGCATGTGGCGGTGGCCCCACACCCGGGGGTTTGTGGCAATCAATGGCCACGTCCCCACAGCTGAGCCTGCGTGTGAAGGCGCTGAAGCGGCAGGTGGACGAAGCCGAGGAGGAGATCGAGCGGCTGGAGGCTGCCCGCAAGAAGGCGCAGCGTGAGCTGGAGGAGCAGCAGGAGCTCAACGAGCAGCTGCAGGGTCGCATCAAGGCACTGGAGAAGGAGGCCTGGTAGGGAGAGAGGCTGCCTCCCAGCCTCGCCATGCTCCATTGCCCCATGGATGGGCCCCGTGCCCTGGCCGTGCCCCACAGCCCCACTGAGGCTTGGCCCCCAGCTCATCCCTCCGTGCTCCACGCTCAGCCCCCTCCTCCTTCCCCAGGCGCAGAGCTGCCCGCGCGGCCGCCGACTCCTCGCTGCAGGACGACGCGCTGAGTTCCGATGAGGACCTGGATGGCGCCTACGGGCCCTCCTCCATCGCCTCGCTTCTCAACGAGGCCAACCTGCAGACCAGCTCCTGCTGAGCCCCACGGAGCCCCCAGGGCTGCGGGAACTGCTCAGAGACCTCCGCCCCACTGGCGTCAGCTGTCGGCCCTCTTCTCCTGCGTGGCTTTTTGCCCTTGGGGGACCCAGGGTTGGTGGCTGTGAGGATGGAGTCTGTGGTCCCCAGAGAATGCCACCACCCCTCAGCTCCAATTTATTTTTGTATGCAATCATCTCCCTCGTTCCTCGCCGCTCTTTTCCCTCTCAAAGTGCTGTTTTCAATAAAATGGACCATGCCAACACCAGCAGAGCCCATGGCGGCAATGCAGGACTGGGGTGCAGGGTGGGGGCATGCAGCTCCCTCCTGCCAGGCTAGGTCCTGCTCCAAGATGCATCCTCATTATCACTAATTAACGAGAATGGGAGCTGTGCCAGGTGCTAATTAGCACCATTGTGTTGATTGGCAGTGGTTACCACAGTTCCCCTCCATGGCCTCCAGCAGGCCGCACTGCCTCTGTCCCAGTGCCACCTCTGTCCCCGCTGCCTCAGTTTCCTCACCTGAACTCAGTGTGGTGGCAGTGGGGCCAGGGGGACCCCATCCTGTCCCTGTGCCACATTTCGGACCCCGCACCCAACCCAGCACCCACTGCAGCACAACCAGGCTGGCTCTTCCCAGCAGCACGGCGCTGCACCGTGCAGTGGAGCCGTTTGGCTCCTGGCGTTGTTCCTTATACCACGGGAGGCTCCGGGTGGGACCCCGCGCCCCACTGCTGGATGGGGCTCAGTGAGCTGACAGCACTGCCGAGTGGCAATGAGTGCCTGCACACCAGGGTCATCGGTGGGGATGAGTGGGGCACAACCTGCCCTGGCACGGCTCGGCACAGGACGCTGCAGCTTGGCTCTGCTTTGGCACCAGTTCGGCACAGCTTTGTACCCAGCGCCCCCAACGCAGCCCAATGGCCCCGTGGGTGTGGCCAAGGAGGAGGGGGCGTGGTTTGAACGCAGATTTAGCGTAGATTGGGTCGTGGCTTGGAAGAGGTGTGGCAAGTGAGGGGGCGCGGTCAGGATGAAGGGGCGTGGCCTCATCACGGATACGGAGTGCTTTTGGGGAAGGGGCGTGGTTCGGTGTGGGCGTGGCCTCCGAGCAGAGGGGGCGTGGTCAGGAGGGGGTGTGGCCGTATATAGGGGCGGTGTGCGGCGCGGGGCCGCAGTCGGGGCCATGAACGGGGCCATGAACGGGATGCGGGGCTGGTGCGCAGTGCTGGACGTGCGGCCCCACGGAGAGAGCCCGGTGAGCGGGGACCTTCCCGGGGCAGCCCCTCAGTCCTCCCCTTGACTTTGGGGCTCCCCACGACGCTGGGGAGTGGTGGTGGGGTCAGGGGGTCGTGGGACACAGTAGGGCGGTGGGATGGGATAAGGCAGTAGGATGGGGAGGTGGGATGGGATTGAATTTTGGGATGACGTTTCAGGGTGGATGAGGCTTTGGGATGTCCAGGTTTGTCCCCATGGCTGTGGGGCAGTGGAACCTGGCCTGGGTGGGCTGGGAGCTGCTCTGCATCTCTTCCCTCTATCCCCTTTCCTTCATTCCTACTTCCATGGTTCTCTTTCCCATATTCCCATTCCTGTATCCCTGTGTCCCTAAAGCGCTCCTAAAGAGGCTGAGTGGATGGGGACAGAGGAGCAGCTCCTGAGCTGCGCAATTCCACTGGCACCCCATTGGATCTATGGGGTCCTGGGGACCCCATAGCCCTCCCCATTGGTCATCGGTGCTGAATTCTTTAAGCTCGTGGCCGTGTGCTCCCGTCGAGAGGCCCCGTTCCCGGCTCGTGTTTTGGGATTACTCATTGCTTACAGAACCACCCGTGTTTTCCCTCCCCTATCGCTCACTTTTCCTCATTGCAGGCAGTTGCGGAAGGGCTCCGGGTGGGGCTGGCAGTGACCCAACACCGCAGCTCCATCCCAGCACGGGGTGAAGCTCTGGTGTGGGGCCGACGGGCGCCGCTCACCCCACGGCTTTCTGTCAGTTTTTGGGGCACTGCGGCGTCCCCGTGCCCGGCCCCACTGGGTGAGTCAGCCCCAATTCCCGCAGCCTCCTCCCGGCCTTATAAGGAGCGGCGGCGGCGGCGTTGGGCTCTTTTGGTTAATGGGTTATTAGGGTGATAAGTGCCTGTGTCACGCCGGGCATCTCTGGAGCTCGTTGCTAATTAGTGCCGGTGATGGCCCCTAGGTCAGGTCTGGCCTGTTCCTGCTGAGCCTTGGGATGGGACTCACGGTGTTCATCGGCCCCGTGGTGTTGTGTTGAATTTGGGGATGAGAAAAGTGCCAAAAGGTTAAAAATGGTCTTCTGGAGAGTTGGCCTCATCAGGATCACTTGACTTCATCTATAGGGAAATTGCTTCTTGCATGGAACGACCTCTTCTAGGGGGTCTCCTCTTTTGTGGTGTTTGGTCCAAACAAGAGGTGTGGATTTATGGAGAGCTTTGGGTCCCGGTGGATCTGCGTGGCCAGCATCAGACAACCGCGGTGCAAAGGGGGGAGCGGGCGCCGTATGGGGTTTGGGTTCTGTCCAAGCATGAGTTGAGCATGAGGTGCCCCATTACCACTCTTCCTCCTGTGGGAAATGCCCAAATCTGCTGCCCTCCTGTTCTGGGGTTCTGTGCTGGAGCCAGCATGGGGCATCCCTGCAGCACTGTGCTTCCTACTGGAGCCCAAGCCAAGGCGATGGTAACCCCCACTGCCACAGGGATTGATCACAAACCGAGGCATCATGGGGACGGCGGTGAGTGCGGAGCCCCAGGATCCTGGTGTGGGAGCACGGCGGAGCTCAGGGACCAGAGCTCAGCAGCACCTCCAGTGTGCATTGTGACATCCAACATCCCCTTACAGAGGAGTTTGTGCTTCGCAGCCCCTCAGGGGCGTCCCCAGAAGCTGCCGCAGTGCCGCACACTGCGGTGCAGTAGGGAAGGAGCAGTGCAGGCAGAGATTGGCTGCGCTGGAGCGCTTACAATGCTGCAGAGAAGGTTCCTCCCAGAGCAGCCCTACAACTCCCAGCCAATACTCCATCTGTGGCACACAGCACTGGGACTGCAGGGCCTGCCCGTGGCTCCTCGCTGCGACCCATCTGCGTCACCCCAGTGCTGGATCCATCCGGAATTGGGTTCTATCGTGACAGAAGCACCCTCATGCTGACGGCTGCGTCACTCTGAAGGCGGTGATGGAAATCGGCGTTGTGCTCCTTGCTTATCGCGGCGCATCTTCCCCGGGAGCGGGATTCCCTTGGAGCGTTGGCAGCGCCGCACCCTCGCGTGGGCTTATGGGGCCAGGGACGGCGTGGGATCCTCCGGTTGTAAACAACGCTGCCAGTGGGGCCACGTGGGGCGGCTACCGGAATCGCTTCGCTCGGATAGTTCCGTGATTCCGTGATCTCTGAGGTCACTTCCAACCAACCGCTCTGACCCCACTGCTCTTTAGTCTGCAGGATCCCTTCCGACCCAGCCGTTCTATGATTTCATGATTCTGTGAGCTACGGGGTCCCTTCCAACCCAACCGTGCTGTGACCCCTTGACTCCGTGATTCCTGTTTGCTTCCTATGTCCATGGAGAGATGCGGGACGTTCTGCATGCAGGTGCTGCTGTGAGCCGCTTCCCTGCCCTATAAAACCATGGGCGCTCCTCTGACCTCACCAAATGAATGCTGTGGGTGCTGTGGCTGCTGTGTGAGCTGCACATCCAACTTGGCATTTTTTCCAACCGCTTCGACCTTCTTGTCTCTTCCATAGGAAAACCTTCCCTGGAGAAGGGGTTGTGGGGTTAAGCAGTCAGTGCTTTGTGCAGGGTAGAATGAAGGGGTCCCTGCAGGAGGAACCTCCTCTCCCAGCAGCCCAGGCAAAGCAAGAGCAGCGTACACACAGTATTTTGGAAACAAACCCACGGCTTGTCGAGACTTGGGCGGTGCAGAGCGCTTGGAAGCGGAGCGGCACAATCCTTTGGCGCTGCTCCGAGGGTGACGTGGCCAGGCGTGGTGTGGGGCAGGCACCGATGGGGCTGGGTGTGGGGTGCTGAGCAGCCCCAGAGCACTGCGATCTGCTGTGGGGTTGCCGGGAGCATGAGTGGCCCTGGAGTTGGTGAGGTCAGTGTGGGATGGGTTTTGGGGGCCAAAATGGGGCGGTTTGGGTGTCGTGCGCTGCTTTACGGTGTTCTGTGTCCTCTGTGCTGAATGTCACCGGAGTGCCCACACTGGGAGGCTGTGCTGCTGGGGAGGGTTTGGGCAAGCAGCAGAGCTGCTGATGGCCACGGTCCCTCCCCTCAGCTCCAAGGGGTCAATCTGGCTCTGGCTGTGTGGAGAGGGTAGGGGAGGAGGAGGACCTGAGCTGCTTTGCCACTCTCTGGAAGGGTCCCTGGCACGGTGGCCGCGTTATGAGTCCAGTGGCTCCTCTTTTGCACTTCCTCCTCCTTGGCTCCTCCAAGCTCCAATGGCTGGGTGGGTATCACTGCTGTGCGATAACTCGCTCGGTTGGAGCTGGGTGTTGTTCTGAGGGCTGCAGCTTCCCAACCACTCCGGGTGGCCGTGACCCGAATCCCACCCTCTTGTTCCAGGAGAGTGTGAAGGTGCTGAGGCTGACGCTGCCGAATGAGCTCCCGGGCGAGCGGCGCGAGCAGGCGAAGCAAAAGGTGAGCTCCCATCAGCTCAGGGACACCGCGAGGGGCTGGCGTCCGTGTGACCCAGTGCAGGAGTGCGAGTGGGCGCTCCGAATGGGGCTGTGGGGAGGCGACTGGCCCTCAGGGGATCACAGATCTGTGGTCTGGATTGGAAGGGGCCCTTAAAGGCCATCTGGTCCCCCCCTCTGTAATGAGCAGGGACAACGTCCCCTTGACCCAAACCATTTATTTGGATGTGATTCTGAAGGTGATCTGTAAGGCTTCTTCCATCCCAACCATCCCGCGGTGCAGTGGCTGATCATGATTAAAGTTGTAGAATCATGGAATACTTTCAGTTGGAAGAGACCTTTAAAGGCCATCTGGTCCAACCCCCCCGCGATGAACCCACACCCACAGCTTCGTCAGTGCTCACAGCCCATTAGCCTGACCTTGGGTGTCTCCAGGCACGGCACCACTGCCCACATATCCCTGCAGAACCTGTGCCAGTGCCTCACCGCCCTTCTCGTAAAAACCTTCTTCCTTCTACCCTGCCTAAGTCTCCCTCTTTTACTACAAAACCGCTTCCCCTCGTCCTGTCACACACACACACTGCTGAAGAGTCCATCCCTGTCTCTCTTACAGCCTTTTAGATCCTGAACACTGCCCTCAGCTCTCCCAGAACCTTCCCCTCTCTATGGGCTGCACAGCCCCAGCTCTCAGCCTGTGCTACAGGGGAGGTGTTCCATCCTATAGATCGTTCCATCCTCATTCCAGCTCTGTGTGCTGGAATTGCAGCTCCCAATGCATTCAGCACTTTAGAGTCAGCTCCTTGGCCGTGCTGCTTTGCTGCAGCTCACGGTACTGATTTGCTTAGTGCCAGGCGAGCTGTTCCAGCCAGGCTGGTCCCAGAGCTCTGCTCTTTGTGTCTCACAGCCGGTGGGAAAAGCCTTCGCCATGGTGGCCAACAGATCGAGCAATGGCCACGCGCTGGCATCCGAGCGCATCAAGTCCAACGACGGCGATGAGGAGATCATCAAGGTGGGTTCCCAGTTCTCGGGGCTTTTTCAGCAGTAAGAAAACTGGGGAAAAAAAGGTGGTACTGGAGGCTGATGGGCACCCATTGTTTTCCAAATGCGATGGGGAAAGAGAGTGTTGGAAGAGGAAGGGCAGTTGTCGGCTTCCAACAAAGTGGGGAAAGAGAACGGCGAAGTGGGAGCGTGCAGAGTGCACCGGAGGGGTTGGGGTCGGCACGGACGGTTCTGTCTTTCAGGTCTATCTGAAGGCGAGGGCTGAGGGCAGTGCGAACCATGAGGAGCACGTCAGCCAGCTGAAGAGCGAAGTTCGGCACATCCAGGAGGTATCCCAGACCCCCAGGGGCTCGGGCTGTGTTGCTGCACCGTGCTGTGCCAAGCTGTGCCGCACCGCGCTGGCAAACTGGCTTAACCCTCCAGTTTGTTGACTTGCCCGTACAGGGCAGTCGTCTAATCAAGTGCCATAAATTAATTCAGCCTGACTAATTGCTCTGCTATATGGACTGAATTTGAAGAGAATTGCACGATGACTTTCCCCCAAGGCTGTCCCCTGCGTGCCTGGGTGCGGCGGTGCCTCTCGTTAAAAGGCAGTTTCTTTGGAATGTCTCATCTCCCAAAGTAAACTGGTTGATGAGCTCTGGGCCCATTAACCCTTCCTCTGCTCCTGCTGGGACACGGCTGCTGGGGAGGCAAAGAGCTTGCAAGACATGGAAGTGGTTGCGTGGTGGTTCTGGGCCGCACGACTTAGCTAAAAACTGGGGAAAAGAATTGGGAAAAAAATTGAAGGGGAAAAAAAAAGAAACAAAAAAGGAGAGGGTTAAATTTGGGTTTGCTCTCACATGAATTTCTGTGCTGAATTTCTCTGCTGGCCCCAGGACATCTGTAATCCTGTACATGAAGAGACAAGAATTAGCTCAAGCCGTGAGCCACGATGGTGGCTGCGGGGTTGGGGGGGATGGAGCGGAGAGGATGGGCTGCTTTCTGCCCCACTGTGCCATCCCCAGCCCCGAAACCAGACATACAACCGAGCGGTGTGTGACTGGGAATGGAGCTCAGCACCTCTGGCCCCAAAACCAAGCAGCGCCTTATGGGCGCAGGGCTGAAGCTGCGCTGCTGTGCCATCGGAATGCTTTTCTTGGTGAAGGGCTGGGGCGAAGCTGCGCAGCACTGCCCTGCTCACTTTCTCTGACTAATTTGGGGAGCTGCACATCAAGACTGTGCATGTCGGAGTCCTGCAGGGAGGAACAAGGGTCTTCCCAGCACTTCAAAGGTGTGATCGATGAGTAACGCAGGAAAAATCCTCCCCATTGTTGCTATCTTTTGGGTTTCTTCTGCCCATGAGTGTGAGAAAGCTGCTGGGCAAGGACGGCGCCCTCACAGCAGAGCTCCCGTAGCACGCAGTGTAGGGACGCGAGGGATCGCGGGTCGGTGCTGGGCGTCCTCGCGGCCCCCGCGCCCTTGTTTGGTTTCTTTGGGGTTGAAGAACTCTGTGGTGTGGTTGAGCTAAATCGACTTGCCTTTGCCAGGCTAGAAGTTTTTTGAAGAAGCTGCGGGAAGACTTAAGTAGTAAACTTGAGAGCAGACAAGGAGATAAAGAGCACACACAGGTAACGGGAGCGCGTCTTGGGCGTTGATTGACACGCGCTTAGTGACACAAACAAAAAGATGTCGTCTTTGGGTCCAGAAAGTAACAAAAGGGGCCTTACAGATTACGGTGCTTGTGGCACCCGCTTGGCAACACCCATAGAATCATAGAGCATCCCAAGTTGGACGGGACCACCGAGTCCAACTGTTAGAAATCCAAGTTGAAAGGGACCCATAAGGATCACTGAGTCCAACTCATAGAAACCCCAAGCTGGACAGGAGTCGTAAGGATCATCGAGTCCAGCCCGTGGCTCCACGAAGAACCACCCCAAAATCAGACCCTATGTCTGAGAAGACACCTACAGGTAACATGAGAAACCTGCACGAGTGGGTGAGGAGTCAGGACGTGGGACGCATTGGCACCGTGCGCGCTCTGCATGCTCCTCTGCCAGAATCGGGGCCGGGATTGCTGCGGGGCTGTTGGGGGTGCGTTGCTGTGACGATGATGTGACAGGGCTGGTGCTGCTTGTCCCACGCAGGTGGTGCTGGAGGAGCAGAACGGGAGCTGGCTGCATCCGGAGAGGCTCCGCACTGAGCCCTGGGAGGAGCAGGTAGGTAGAACAGAGGGGACATCAGCTTTGTGTGTAGGAGCACTGGCTTTAGTTTTCTGTCCTCAGGAACAGGTCAGGCCCTTCTGCTTTTTCTCTAGCAAGCTCTTGCAGTAGGGTTTTATCAGTGTCAGGACTGAGTACGGCCCAGAGCAACAAAAGTCATAGAACCATCGGGATTGGAAGGAATTGCTTCCACTATCCCTGCAGCCTCCATGGGGCTCCCCCCAGCAGTTCCCTGTCTGCCTGGAACCGGGCTCGGTGCTCCAGCTGTGCCCTCCCCAGGGCAGAGAGAAGAGAGGAGTACCACCCTGCCCTGCTGGCCCTGCTCTGCACAGCGCACGCCAGGGAACAACTGGCTTTCCTGGCCACCAGGGCACACTGCCGGCTTGTGATCAACTGCTGGCCAGCTGTTGGTCAAACAGGACAACTGGCCATGAGCACACACTGCTGTGACCCGGGGTTGACTGTTAACTCTCCACTGGCCAACTGTTAGCCAACCAGGACACCATTGGTCTTCTTGGACACCAGCATGGCATGCTTCTTGCTCATGGTCAGCAGTTGGCCAACCATAGGTCAACCGTTTGTCAACTGTTGATCAACCAGGACTCCCAGATCCTTCTCTGCAGTGCCCCTTTCCAGCAGCCCCCAGCCTGCACTGATGCTGTGATTTTCCTCCCTGGGTGCAGAATCCTCTTGGTGATCCCCATCAGGTTCCACTCCACCTGGCTCTCTCAGGGGCAGGGCGCGTTGCCTCAAGGACTGGAGGCTGGAGCTGGGTGTGGGAGAGGAGGGTGGGAGCTGAGGGGGCTCCTTGGGCACCTCCTTGATGCTGAGTCTCCCCTGTTAATGTCCCAGCAGGATGAGGATTGTTCAGGAGATGACGTAGAGAAGATGCGGCAGACAGTGAGGAGGCTGTTCACGAGGCTGCAGGAGGCTGAGAAGTGCCATCAGTTGGAGAAGAAGGACCTCGAGGTGAGTGCATCTGACACTTCCCCATTCAGAATGGGATTCTGAGTTGGTTTGGTTTCTTTTTGGAAGCCACAGGCAGCTCTCCCATCAGCCAGCATTGTTCCATCCACGTAGTGCTGTGCCCTGGCTCCTGCCCTCCAGAGTTCAGTGCCACTGCAGCTTCTGTCCCCTTCCCTGGGACGGGTCAGGACACAGAGGCTGTGCCACTGTCACCAAATGGCTGCTGTCACCTCCACATGACAGCTGCCCTCTGCCAAGTTCTGCTGGCACAGCTGCCATGCTGTGTGGCCCCTCAGGTTGTGTTCCTGTGACGTCCCAGCTCCCATCCTGTCCCACAGACCAAACTGGTCCCAGGAGCTCAGGGTCTGCCCTGAAGTTGGTTGAACGGCTCTGGGGGCATGGCCTGGAGCAGCGACCACATCCTCCAGCACAGGGACATCAGTGGTGACACATGTCCTGTCCTCTGTGCAGGAAGCCACGTGTCATAGTGCCACGCAAGGATCTTCTGGGCATTTTTGGTTGGATGTGATGTCGAGGGCTCTCAGCCTGGACAGCAGCATTGGGGATGGGTTTGGGGATCTCCAACAAGGCAAGTTCTCCACTTGCCTTGGAGCCCAATTCCTGCGCTGTGCACAGGGCGCATTTGTCCCTCCGCCACTCCGAGCATTGGTGCTGGCTCTCAGGGTTGGTTCGGAGCAGGATGATGGCCCCGCGCCGCACGTGGCTCAGAACAAACATGTTCCTCATGTTGGAGGTGTGTTTCTTGCAAAAGCATTTAGGCGCTCGCTCCTTTGAAGTGCTTTGAAGCTGAGGAGCTTGGCAAAGAACCTCTCTCAGAAGCATGCCAGGCTGCTTGCTTTCAGCAAAACCCTTCTGCCGAGACCCCAGAGCACAGCAGGGCTCGGAGGCTGTGCTGGGTGGGCGCTGAGGGCTCTCTGTCCCTTTGCCCCTTTGCAGAGGACGGTGTCACGGTACCGGGAGGAGGCAGAGCAGACGAGCTGTGCTCTGCGGAGAGCAGAGAGGAGCGTGGTGGAGAAGGAGCTGCAGGTGGACGAACTGCAGAGGCTGCTGGCAGGGATGGAGAAGGTACCAGTGCTGCAGTCCTGTGTTCTGCCCTGTGCACAGCTTGGCTTCCCTGCTGGGTTTATCCCCAAAGCCCTCATGAGCCAGCTGCTGGGAACGGCTCCATCCGACTGGTCCTGCTTTAGGCTTGCATTCCCCAGGTCTAGAAGATCTGGTTGGTCTGCGCAAAGCCTTCCTGCTGGGTATCCTAGAGATGAGCACACAGTCTAGACAGCTGCCCGGTTCTTCTCGTGGGGGCATTAACACAGCCTGCAGCCTGGGTTGTTAATTATCCAGCTGTGGGCTGCTCATAGTAGCATTAAATTTATAAATCTAACAGTGCAGCACAGCATGAAGCAACGTAAGATTGTGTTCGTGAGCCCAAAAGTGGAGCCGAAGAGCATAGAATTGTAGAATGCATGGGTTGGAAGGGACCGCAGAGCCACGGGAGCACAGAATCACTGGGTCGGAGGGGTCCCTAAAAACCAGCCCCCGTCCCATCGCCACCTGCCTGCGTACAAAGCCGCTCTCCCTCTTACTTATGGGCTCCCTTTAAGCACTGAGCTGCTTTGTGCCTCCCTGCATCCCAGGGTGAAGGAGCGGGACGACTGCCGTCGGTCGCTCCGCGGTGCCTCTCTCTGTCTGTCTGTCCGTCTGTCCCGTGTGTAAGCGCAGGCTTGACGCAAACAACCCGCGGGCGCCGCGGCAGCCTGCGCCGCATCTGCACAGCTCGGGAGGCAGCCAGCATTTGTTGCGACTTGTTTCCCCCGCGCGTAACTCTGCCCCTCGCCCGCTGCAGGAGCACAGGACTTTGCTGCTGAAGATGAAAGACAGCGAAGCAGAGCTGGCACGGCTGAGAAGCGTGGAAGGTGACAAGCTCGCCGAACAGGACCGGTGAGGCTCAGCCTCTGCAAACGCCGCAGCAAGCCCACGCCGCCGGGTCGGGGTGTCAGCGCGCCGGGGCATGACTGCACATTCCTGCGCAGGGCGTGCTCGTCTCCGGCTTGCAAAACAGCTCCCGGGAGCTGACTCATCCCCGAATACCTCCCGCAGCGC
Source organism: Tympanuchus pallidicinctus (assembly GCF_026119805.1). Classification (NCBI taxonomy): domain Eukaryota; kingdom Metazoa; phylum Chordata; class Aves; order Galliformes; family Phasianidae; genus Tympanuchus; species Tympanuchus pallidicinctus. The sequence goes on along the minus strand of NW_026294782.1, from coordinate 111,767 downwards.
GGCCCGGCGCTGCCGGGGACCTCTAGCGGCTGCCGTCCTGCCCTGGGTGCTCGGCTGGATTCGCCCAGGCGGTATCCGTGTGCCGCGGGGGTTAATTGGCAGCGAGTCGTTACTGGCAGGCCTCGTTTGCGGGCTGACTCTTCCTGATGTTCCTGTGTCCCCGCGGTCTGCCGTCGGGAGGCTTTGTGGCTCCTGTTTGGATTGGGTTTGTCTCTGTGTCTGCTCACCTCATCGGGTCAAAGTATTTCAGACCTGCATGGCTGTGGGGGGGGATGGAAGTGGGGTGAAGCGTGGTTGTGCCCTCCTGGAAAGGGCTCTGACGGCGGCTGGATTCTCCCATTGTGTTTTCCCAGGTCGGCCAAGCTGGAGAAGGAGGTGGCGATGCTGCGGGAGAAGATCCACCACCTGGACGACATGCTGAAGAGCCAGCAGCGCAAGGTCCGCCAAATGATCGAGCAGGTGAGCGGATGGGCGCAGCGTGGCTGCGTGGGGCTGAGCGAGGGGACGGCCCAGAGCCCTGTGTCACCGCCTGGAGCAGTGACAAACCCTGCACGGTGGTGGCAGTGGCGCCCCGGGAAGGTAATAAGAGGGCTCTGGAAGAGAAGAGGCTCAAACGGTGCAAACAGAAGCTCCTCACCCAGGGCTGAATTCACAGACTTAATTTGAGGCTTTTCTAATTGTTTTCTATGCAGATTGTGGAGTTAATGCTGTGGGTGTGAGGCTGGCTGAGCCGCCCTCCTTCCTCCGTGCTGCTTAACCCATGCACACATGAAAAGGGTTTTCTTTTTTAAGCCACCATGAACGTTCTCTTGCAGCTCCAGAACTCCAAAACGGTGATTCAGGCCAAAGACGCTGTGATCCAGGAGCTGAAGGAGAAAGTCGCCTACCTGGAGGCTGAGGTGCGTCCCAGCAGGGTCGTTCTGGGGTCTGCTTTGGGGTCGGCGCCCTGCTGGGTGCAGAGAGCTCTGGGAAGGGCAGCAGCAGCACAGCCATCCACTGGCGGTGCCACTTGGTGGTGTCACCTCGATGTCACCAAGTGCTGTGGTGTGGCGGCTCCCAGCGAAGCCAGGGATGCTGTGAGCTCCGGTGGGATCTGAAATAACTTCATCTCGTGCATTTCTCTGGCAGCAGTGCCCAGCTTGCTCACAGAGCTGCACGTATGTCAGAAATCAGAACTGCATTCCAGCCTCTGGGATCGTAGCAAGCGTCAAACTTCTCTCCTTTTTTGGAGAAATGCTGAGCTTGCATCAGCACTTCAGGCATTTTTTTCCCTCCATGGCGATCTGTTTTGCTAATCTTTGTTGGGGCAGTGTTTGAGCAAAAAGGCAGAGAACAACTGAGGACTCCCACATTCCAGGTCGTCCCTGGTTCCTCCGGGCAGCGGTTCCTGTCTAGGGCTGGATTTCCTCCTCCCTGATGCTGGAGCAGCCCCACATTTCCCAGCACAGATCTGTGCCAGCTGCCCTTTGCTCACTGTGGTTCCCATCTCTTGTAGAACCTGGAGATGCACGACCGCATCGAGCACCTGATTGAGAAGCAGGTCAGCCGGGGCGGCCACAGCTCCAGAGCACGTTCCAAGTCAGAGTACGTCAGCAGGTAGGTCTGGGGCTGAGCCCACAGCTCCACATCTCATTTTGGAGCTCTGGGAGGTGGTGCTGGGCGTGGGGCTGCTCCCTCTACCTTCGTGAAGGTGCTGTGTTGTTCTGCTCCTCTTTAGGGCGATGCAGTAAAACAAAGGTTCCCCATAGGGGTGGTTTATGGGAAACGTTCACAGAGCAGTGCTGGGACACCAATCCCACAGCTTTTCTAGAATCATAGAATGACTTGGGATGAAAGGGACATAAAAGGTCATCTCATTCCAACCCTCTGCCACAGTAAGGGTTGCCGTCCACCAGACCAGGCTGCCCAGGATCCCATCCGACCTGTTGAGTGCTTCCAGGGATGGAGCATTCACAACCTTCCTCCCAGTTCCACCCAGCTGAACAAACCCTTTTTCTCTTGCAGCAAAAGACTGATGGGCCCCAAACCGCTGCCTCTCATCCGAGTGGTGGAAACATGAGTTTCGAGGGTTGGAGCGAGATGAAGACTCTCCCCTTGTTCTCCTTGACCAGACTTCCCTGCTTGACTGTTCTCTGGCCTCTGTGCTCCGTCTGCCCTGGAGCTGCTGGCGGAGGGCTGCGTCCCGGAGGACAGACGCAGCCAGGGCGGTGCTGGCAGAGGAAGGAGGGCTGCGAGGTGCCCACGCTGCTGTCCCTTGGGGTCCCACGGATGCCAGCCTGGAGCTGGTGGGGACATTGAGGACGAGGTGCTCCCAGGCTGCAGGGCTGGGCTCACTTCCCTGCTCAGCCTTGGGTTCACTGAGGCTGCTATGTGAGCAGCTTCTGAAGGGTCTCATCAAAGCAAAGCCGCCTCTTCGGACTGTAGCTTGCCAACGTGGACTCGGGGTTTAAATTATTAAAAAATAATAAAAATTCACTTACAAACCAGGAAATCCTCTTGAAACTGGACTCGTTTCTACAATGAAGCCCAATGAGTTGGGAGCCTCCATCTCTATCTCCAGCACATCTGCTGCTCCAAATCTGGCGAGGCTCCTGCGGCCAGAATCGGTGGATCGACAGAATCGACGCAGGCGGTGGATCAGCACAGTCAGCACAGTCTAGAGACTCGATGCCGGATCAACGCGGCCGACGCGGTGGGCGGATCGACGCAGTCGGCGGAGACTCAGTCAACACAACTGGCGCAATTGGCACAGCAGCACAATCAGTGGATCGGCACAGACCTCCTCCCAGTCCCTCTCTCGAGCATACAGAAATCGTGCCCAGTGTTCCTCTCGTGTTTAAACCCAGAGGCGGTTTGGTTTGTACCTATATTTATTTCAATAAATTATTGGTGTCTTCCAAGGATGTGGCGACAGGCATGATTGCTGCTGTCCAGCTCCAGGGGAGCGTTTGAGGACTGCCAGTCCCACGTTTGAACTGGAAAATACCAACCTGCTTCCTCCGGCCGCTCCATCGGTGCGTCATGATGCGGTGCCCGCATTTTGGGTCAGCCCGGAGGAGCTGCTGTGCTGAGCGGGGCGGTGAGGCAGAGTGCTGTATGTACACCTCGCATCTGTCAATACAGAAATTCTCCTGTGTTAATCTGTCCGCCTGTGCTCTGTTAATGGGTGGTGCCAACGGCGCAGACATGGCGGGGTGCGGCACGAGTTCGTGGTTTTCGTGGGATCATGGAGTGGTTTGGAGTGGAAGGGACCTCTAAAGGCCGTCTGCGCCCACCCCCTTCAGTCCGACCTCTTCTGTGGTTCTGAGAATGATCGTTAAGGACCCTTCCAACCCAACCGTGCTGTGGTGCAGTGGCTGATCATTAAGGTTGTAGAATCACAGAATCGTTTGCGTTGGAAGAGACTTTCAAAGGCCATCTGGTCCAACCCCCCTGCGATGAACGGGGACACCCGCAGCTCCGTGAGGAGCTGAGAGCCCCTCGCAGCCTGGAGGAACGGCCGCGCAGCTCCAGGATCGGCGCCGCTGCCCGCAGGACCTGTGCCGGCGCCTCCCCACCCTTCTCATGGAAGCACCCTTCCTTCTACCCTGCCTAAATCTCCCCCTTTTAGTCGGAAACCGCTTCCCTCGTCCTGTCACACACGCACACTGCTGAACAGTCCATTCCCGTCTCTTACAGCCCCATTCCCGCCCCATTACATCCCGCACGCCGCTCTCGTCTCCCCGCCCCGCTGCCGCCCGGCAGCTCCCGCAGTGCCGCGCCAACTACATTTCCCATCGCTCCCGCGCCCCATCGCGCTCTACGGCGGTTCGGACTACGTTTCCCATCACCCCTTGCGCGTACGGTGGCCGAGGGGGCGCTGCGCGCGTGACGGCGCGGCCCGGCGCTGCTCGCCAAGATGGCGGACGAGGAGGGTGAAGGGCCGCCGCGCTCGGCCGCGGCCCCGCAGCGGAACGGCGGCGATGAAGGAGCCCCGGGGGGACCGCGGGTGGTCCGCATCGTGAAATCCGAATCCGGATACGGCTTCAACGTGCGGGGTCAAGTGAGCGAGGGCGGGCAGCTGCGGAGCATCAACGGCGAGCTGTACGCGCCGCTGCAGCACGTCAGCGCCGTGCTGGGCGGGGGGGCGGCCGACCGCGCCGGGGTCCGCAAAGGAGACCGCATCCTGGAGGTGTGAGTACGGGGGGGGCCGCCGCCGGGCCCGGGCTGCGGGGGAGGGCGGGTGTGGAGGGGGTGTGGTGGCTGCGTCGGTGCTGAGGGGGCTTGAGGGTGGGGGTGGGGGGTCCTGAGAGAGTTCTGGTGCGGCGGAGGGGGGTCCTGAGGGGGCTTGGGGGGGAGCCTGATGAGGCTGAGTGCTTCCTAAGTGCGCTGAGGGTTTGGGATGGACCCTGAAGGGTTTTGGGGGGATGCCGAGAGGTTGTGGGGATGACCTGAGGGGTCTCGGGTTGTACCCTGAATGGGCTGAGGGTTTTGGGGTAGTCTTGAGGAGGTTCTGAAGGGTCTGGGGGATTGGAAGGGATGTCCTGAGTGAGCTGAGAGGTTTGGGGTGGGTCCTGAGAGGAGGAGTCGTGGGGGCGTTTGAGGGGCCTCAGGGGTTCTGAAGGGTCTTAGGGAGTTCCTGAGGGGGTTCACACAGGTCCTGAGAGGTCTGTGGGAGTCCTGAGAGGACTGAGCACACTGAAGTTTGGGGACATGTAGAAGGGGTTATGGGGTCTGGGCCATTTCTGCACTGAGGCTGTGGGAGGGTGCTTCATAGAGGAGGGTGCTTTGGATGAGGGGTTGGAGGCTGGGAGTTTCCCACAAGGATTTAGGGTCACTTGGGACTCCCCACATCTCGTGGGGGATCATTAGGGAGCACTGTGTGCACCCCAAAGAGGGGTCTGACTCTACTGTTCCTCTGTGGGGCTCTGCATGGGGCGGTGCTCCATTCCTTGCACTGGAGGCATTTATAGGGGGCTTCCCCTCTCCACCCCACGTGGGGCTTTTAGGGACAGTTCAGGGGGTGCTGCGCCAGTGGTGTATCTGAGAGCTTTGGGGGATCCTTTGGGGTGTGGGGATGCCGTTTCCATCTCTGCTGTGCTGACATTTTGAGGTTCCCTTTTTTTATGGTGTGCAGGGATTCTCCCCTCAGCAGTGAGCTCAGGGACAGCTCTGGGGTCCGCGTGGGTGCCAAAGGGATTGGGTTGAATTGTTGCTAGTTCCTGATCCTGACCCCTTGGTTGTTCCTTGCAAGAATTACACGGAATGTCTTCCCGTAGAAATGCTTCGGTGTGTTGAAACCCCTCCTTTCTCTTTCCTAAAAGATCCCATAAGTGTTGATTTTGTGGGCCAGCATCAGGCACATTGCCGTGCAGCTCTTCGGGTTGGTTCTGCCCGCGCTGAGCAATCTCCGCTGTTCTTTACACCTTTGTACTTGGTGCTGAGTTGGTTAAGCTCAATTACTTATTAATTACAGGGATTTCCCAGCAGCAGGAATGCCTTGCTGCCGGGCTCTGAAGGACAGCACAGGGCTGGAGCTGGCTGTGCCCTGCAGCAGGCCCTGGGATTCGGCTCTTCCCAGTGACCCAAATCCATCCCACTTTGATTTTCTGCGCAGCAGAAGCGTTTGGGCTGAATTCTGCACCTGGAGGAGCGACATGAGAACAGCTCTTATTGACCCAGGAAATATCTGTATGCGTTGCAAGGTGCCAGGTTGGAAGAGCTCTGTCTTGTGGGAGATGCTTAAAATGCGGTCTGTGAAGGAGGCACAGGACCGTAGGGGCTGGAAGGGACCTCTGTAGACCCCCTGAAGCAGTGCCCTGCAGCACGAAACCACCATCCAGGTGGGTTTGAGTGTCTCCAGAAAAGGAGACCCCGCCAGCTCTCTGGGCAGCCTGTTCCGTCTTGCTGAGGAGTGGGATTTCCTCTCCCTGCCCATCGCCAGAGCGAGGCCACTTCCTCGTTTCCCTGTGGATCATCTCGTAGCACCCAGTTGGCTTTCACCCTCGCCCCGTATCGACTGTCGCGCTCGTTAGCTGCGATGCCTCAGTCAGCTCGCCGGCCCTGCGCTGCCTGTGTGTTCAGCAGGACGTGGGCATTAATTAGAGTCCAGCTCCTACGAGTCAGAGCGAGTGCTCGTGAGCCGAGCAGGAAACAATAAAACAGCCTCCCAAAATAGCTCTGGTTTCCCGTCCCTTGCGCCGTGGCAGACGGGGCTCCAGGCTCTGCGTTGTGGTTGTGCTGAGCAGCCTGCGCAGAGCTAGGGGACACGGGTCTTGCTCCAAGCTCTGCCCAGGGTGTGGTGGAGGTTCTCTTTGGGTTCCTGGGCTCTCAGAGTCCTTCCTCACCATCCACTCTACACTCCTGCACCTCAAGTGCAGCTCTTGCTTTCCAAGGTTGGTTTTGCAACACAGCCATGGCACGCTCTCTAATCTCCTTAGCTCAATGTGTGTTTGTGGGTGTTGAGGGCATTGGAGTCAGACAATGAGAGCTCATTTAGTTCTTGATTATCACCCTGAATGACAATCATAACTAATCTCGGTGGGGAGGAGCTCTGTGCTGCTGCTAGCTCTGTCTGCAGGGAGCTGGTTCAGAACAAGTCGGTGAGGATGTGGTTCACGATAACAGGAGCTCAGTGAGACCCTGGTGCGGGTGCGATGCCGCAGGGTCTCCTTCCCACCCATCCTGCAGAACAGGAGAGATGTTTGGTGTGTTGCTGACAGGCTTTCCACACTTCTTCTCTTCAGACTTTGGCATGGCATCGCCCCACCAGCTCTTCAACGGGCGAGACATCCACGTGGTTGTGCAGGACCTCTGCTTTGTCCTTTAGGAAGTGAAACTCTTTTTCTTCTCTTGGCCCAAAGTCGGACGTTGCGTGTCAGTGTGGCCCAGAAGAAGCTGGTGCTGCCTGGGAAAGCACAGAGCTGTCTGCAGGGGGGACGTGGCAGCGCTGTGCTGCTCGTGCGAGGGGCGTGCTAGCAGAAAACCACGGGGCGGTCAGCAGGCTTACCTGCACCAAAGGCTTTAAGGATGTCTCCTTAAGCTCAGGTGGCTTGGGGAGCATCCTTTCTTTTTCCTCTGGACTCCCTGGTTCTCACTGTGGCCCCATCCCTCGCTGTGCACAAAGCTCGAGGGACGTCCAAGGAAAAAGCTGCAAATTGATGTCTTTTCTTGCGGGAGATAACAGCGGTGGGTAAATGAAGAGCCCTCGCTTGCTGGCTTTCCCATTAAGTGTGCAATTAAATAAATGAGAGAGCCTTTTTATCTGCCTTGGCTTAACACTTCTGCAGTCTATTCCGATAGAATGCTGTGTGTGCTCATGGGGATGAGTTTAATTACTGAAGCTGGAGGAATTCAGTATCTGCTGCCTCTGCTCCATCCGTGCAGCCAGTGTGCCACACTCAGCATCCCACACCGCTTTCCTCGTGTGCCTTTCTTGCCATTCCTTCTCTCTTTTCCACCATTCCTGAACTTCCCGCGAGGAGGGGTTGGTGGGGTCTGCGTGAGCCAATACAAATCCTTGCTTTGATGTTAGCTTACGAAGCTGCACCCAAAACTCCAGCTCGGAGCTGGTCATGGGGCTCTTGGAGGTTGGCTGCTCTCAGGGTGTGTGGACTCACTGTTTTGGTTATTGCTCCTGCTGCATCTGGCATGGGCAGCATTGGGAGCTGTCTGCTGTTATGTTTGGCACAGGCTGAGCTTCTGAAGCGTTCGGATCCTAGGATGGCTTGGGTTGGAAGGGACCCTAAGGACCACCACGCTCCAAAAATGCTTTTTCTTTTTTCAGCAAGGCTACATGTTAAGTCAGTATTTCGTTTTCTTTTAAGTGATATTTAGTCGTGGACCTTCGGAAGCATTGCTGTTCTTTGCCTCCTCTCAGAGTGCTTAAGAAGTGTTCATTTGCAAGGCATCACTGCTCATGTAATTGGAGCAGATGAATGAATGGCGGTGCTGCAGTTTGCTAGAGCAGAGCATATAAATGTGCACAGAGGTATTAACTTCCTTAAGGTGTCCTAAGAGGCTGCTGTGAAAGTGGTCGTTCTCCAAGGCTCCTGCTTTCTTCTGCACAGAAGTGGGAACGTCGCTGGAACCTTACTTGGTGATTCCTTCTGAGGTTTATTTATGTTTGGAGGAATGCTGAGCGAGGTCTGGGCTTTGTAGCCTTAAGAGGAGAGTTGGCTTCCATCTAGGAAGAGCATTGGGGTGATAAGAAATGGGGAAATACTGCCCTTCCCAGAGCAGGGAGGGATGCTTTGCTGTGCCCATTACTGGTAAGAACTGATGTGCTGCAGGAGATGCAGAAGTGCATGGAGCTGCTGGGGGTGCACTGAGCTCTGTGCTGGAGCTGAGGGTCAGGGGCTGGGAGAGGCTCTGCGTGGCGGAGGCCGCGCTTGGAGTTGTGTTAAGGTCCTCGTCTCGGGGCAGCGTCGTGCAGGCTTTCCGCAGCCAATTCCCTTCCCTTCTCTTGGCAGGAAATTTGAAGTCTTCACAGAAGATGAGTCGTTTGGAGCACAAATGGGAGGACTGAAATGCTCTTCTGTGTGCTAGAGCTTCCTTAGCATTGGTGTGTTGGGGAGTTCTGCTGCATCCTTGGGATTTAACGTGGGATATCCCGAGAGTTGGGGTCACTGGTTTTCAACTGAAAGAGGGAAGATTTGGGTCAGGCGTGAGGATTGGAATCCTTTACTCAGAGAGAGGACAATGAGGCTGTGAGTGCCCCATCCCTGTAGGTGCCCCAGGCCATGGATGGGACCCTTGGCAGCCTGAGTGGGTGGGGAGCAGCCAGCCCATGGCGGGGTGGTTTGGGGTGTGAGGAGCCTTGCAACCCAGCCGTTCTGCAGTGCTGTGGTCTGTAGGTCCCTTCCAACCCAACCACGCTGTGATCCCATGGTTCTCTGAATCGCAGAGCATCCTGGGTTGGAGGGGACCCAGCAGGATCCAGGCAGTGGGAAGCCCTGACGGCTGGGCGGTGGCGGCGGTGGCAGCAGTCGTGCCTCAGCTCACAGCACCGTGCCGCAGCTCTGCTGATGGCCCTGGGGAGCACGGCGTGCTCAGAGGTTGGACCGGGTGATGTCTGTGGGCCCCTTGAGCTCCATGGGGTGAGGAGGAAGCTGGGTGCTGACAGAGGTCAATGATCGGCGTCTGAGAGTGGAAGGGGCAGAACCTCATTCCTGCTTTTACCACATCTGCCTTTGGCTGGAGAAGTGACCTCACAGGGGAAGTTGCTCTCTGCGCTCCGTCCTGCAGTGGTTTGCAGTGAAGTTCTCCTTTTGGCCCTTCCTGTGCGGTCTGGGGTGTGATGGGGATGGGCTGGTGGGTGGATTCGGTGATCCTGTAATGAGTTTGTGATCCTGTGGGTCACTGTGGTGGTGATGGGTCAGTGGTTGGACCTGATGATCTTGGAGGTCTTTTCCAACTTTTCTGTTAGTGTAGGTTTACCTCTGGCCTGCTCGGCATCCCGCAGAGCTGGACAGGGGGTTGGAGCTGGGCAGGGTGAGGGTAGCACCTGTGGAGTTGAGTTCTGTTGCCTCCAAATGGAAGCAGGAGCTCGAAGAGAAAAGCACCCAAGCATCCCAGGAAAAGCAGATGGGCTGTTGGCGTGTTGTGGCCGCACTGCGCGGCTGGGCTCCCCGCAGCTCTGCACACAGCAGCTCTGCACACAGCAGCTCTGCACACAGCAGCTCTGCACACAGCAGCTCCTTTCCCCTTCCCTTTCTCCCCAAGGTTTGTGCAGGATTTCTACAGGCAGAGTTGCTATGGTGACTCTGTTGCAGAGCTGCCCTTGCCTTACAGGGGCTCGGCTGGCAGAGCACTGAGGTGAGCGGAGCCGTCAGTCTCTGCTTGCAGGGAGAAGTCCTGCTTTGGGCCGCCCGAATCCCACTCGGGCAGCAGTGCTGGAGGACTCCGCAGCCTGGCTTTAATTCCACTGAATGGAAACAATCTCCCATTGGGATGAGTGAGCAGCACGTGAGCCTCGCTCAGCTGGAATGAATGCGAGTGCCGCTCCCGCACGGCGCTGTGTTTCAGTGAGGAATGGCTCCATTTCGCTGTGACAAGAGGGGGGATTTCCCCAATTCTCAGCTCTGTGGCATCGTTACTCCACTGGAAGAGCTGTGCGTGGCTCTTGGGCCCTCTTAGCACAAAGAATCCAGAGAAGACCCACGGAGGTGCACCTTCCCATTGTAGGGGTTGGAATGAGACAGGGTCTTTTCCAATCTAAAGCGTTCTCTGGCTCTGCAAAGCCCCTGAAGAACTTCTGGCTGTGGTGGAAGCTCCTAAACAAAGTACCATAGCAGATAACTCAATAAACTGTCAGTGGGAGAAATGGATGAAGCTTCAACCTGATGTCGTGAGAGCAGAGCAGTGCAGCTGGGCTCTGCTTGCTTCCTGGCAGAGCCGAGCTGCAGAGCTACTCCCACCAAAGCAGAACTTGCAGTTTGAACATGGGAACTACGTGGGCTGTTTTGGTTTTTTGGTGTTTTTCTTGCTTCTCTCTTGCTGGCGTAACCCACAGCAGGAAGGGAGCTGAAGCCATGGAGATGTCAGTTACCTTCTGCTGGTGGGAAGGCAGATCTGTGCTGGATTTCTGGGCTGGCTCTGAGCGTCCCCTTAGCCTTGCTGATGGCTTCCCCACTGTCTTACAGGAACGGGGTGAACGTTGAAGGAGCGACACACAAGCAGGTGGTGGACCTGATCCGCGCTGGGGAGAAGGAGCTGATCCTGACGGTGCTGTCGGTGCCTCCCCACGAGGCCGACAACCTCGACCCCAGCGACGACTCCCTGGGGCAGTCCTTCTACGACTACACGGAGAAGCAGGCCGTGCCCATCTCCATCCCCACCTACAAGCACGTGGAGCAGAACGGAGAGAAGTTCGTGGTTGGTACTGGCCGGACGGCGCTTCCCATGCGTGGGGCTCTGTGCTGCTTGGGGGCAGTGGGTGGCAGTGGTCCCTTTGTGCCTTCAATAATTCGAAAATAACTCATAATTTATCGGCTGCTTTTGATACTGACTTGTTTCGTCTCTGCTTGGTTATTCTTTTGCACTTATTTCTTGTGTGTTGCAAACGTTTTTGTTAATAGCACTAGTGTAGAAGATGAGATAGGAAGCCGTAGTTCTGCTCGTGTGAGCTTTTGCTCACATTTGCACTCATTTTACACCAAATGTTGAGGTGAGAGGGAACAAATGTCCTGACATGCTGCTTCCCATCTGGGAAATTCCTTTTCCCTTTCATCATCTTCTTCCCTCTGGAGAATATGGGGGGAAATGAATTAAAGAAAGGTGCCCAGCTTGCAAACCTCAGGGCCCTCATCCTGCCCGCCCCACGCTTGCTGCCTGCCCTTGCTGGGGGAAACCCCAAACTATAGGCGTTGGAAAAGACCTCTTCATTGTTGCAGAGCTGGGCTGGGGTTTTGCTGCTGGGAGGGTGCAGGGTGATGCTGGGGGGCTGTAAGGGGGCAGAGGAACCTCTGCACTGGAGCTGCTGCTCTCTGCACCTCCCGACCCCATTGCAGCAGCTCCTCCTCTCTCAGGGTGGTGCTGGAAGCATCGAGCCGTACTTCTCATTGCAGCTCTAGCCCTCCTGGCTGCACTCTGAGCTGCTCCTCTCTGCTCCCCGCAGGTGTACAACGTTTACATGGCTGGCCGGCAGCTCTGCTCCAAGCGGTACCGTGAGTTTGCCATCCTGCACCAGAACCTGAAGCGGGAATTTGCCAATTTCACCTTCCCACGTCTCCCTGGAAAGTGGCCCTTCTCCCTGTCGGAACAGCAGCTGGACGCCCGGCGGCGAGGGCTGGAGGAGTACCTGGAGAAAGGTATGGAGCTGAGAGTGTGAACTGCACAGCATCACAGTCCCAGCACCGCAGGGGTTGGAAGGGACCTCTGGAGATCCCCCAGGCCAACCCTAAAGCCAACCCTGCAACACGTTGTCCAGGTTCGCATCCATGTGGGTTTGAATCTTTCCGGAGAAGGAAACTACCCTGTGCCGCTCTGGGCTCAGTTCCAGGGCTCTTCCACCCTCGTGTTCACACAGAACTTTTATGGCTGAAGCGCTGAGCTCCATCACTTTGTGAGCGCCGCGGTGGGGTGTAGGTCAGGTTCTCCCCAGCCCACACAGCTCAGTCATTTTCCTCCTCCGGGCTGCAGGAAGGGGCAGGCTGGTCGTGTTCGGATGCAGCATGATGCGCTTTGGCTTCAAATTATTTCCTGAACTTGACCTGAATTCCCAAATAGCTCCAGTCCCTCTGGAATGACTATTTATGAAATCTCATGCCGCTTTTAAGTACAGCTGAAACCTCCGTTGGCTGACTGCCTGCAGCCTGGGCTTTGCCCGGGGGGAATATCCCACACTGCTGCACTCTCTGCTGGATGCCAGCCCACGTGCCCCAGCTCACTTTGAGAAGGCTCTCCCTGCCCTTGGCTGCCTGCGGAACAGCCCGACGTTGTCGCCCTGTCCTTCGGGCAACTCCTGGAGGGGTGGCTGCCTCCCCTGGGTCGGCCCCTGACTTGTGCTCTGTGTCCTGCAGTGTGCTCCATCCGCGTCATCGGGGAGAGCGACATCATGCAGGAGTTCCTGTCGGAGTCGGATGAGGTAGGCACGTGGGCAGCGTGTTGCAGCTCTGCTGTGGTGGAGACTGCACCGGGGAGCAGGGACGCTGCCAAAGCCAGGTAGAAAGCAGCAGCAGAAAAGCAAGGCTGCCCCCTGAGCCCTGCCACGGGCTCCTTGCCCCACACCTGAGCAGGGTGCCGCTTCTTTCTGAATTCCCCACTGCAGCCTGAAAAGGGATTCTGTTGTGTGTAATGGTATACAAATGACCACATTAATTAGCAGTGCAAGGCAGTCAGTAATTGGTCCATGAAGTTCCTGGCTCAGCCTGAACTGGAAGTGGTGACCCCCAGCACCTCAACCGAGGGCCTTGCTGATTCCTGTCCTCTTTTTTCCCTTTCTTCAGAATTACAACGGCGTCTCAGACGTGGAGCTTCGGGTAGCATTACCAGACATAACAACAGTGACAGTCAGAGTCAAAAAGAACAGCACTACAGACCAGGTGTACCAGGTGGGCGGCTTTATCTTCTTTCTTCGGGACATGAAGGATGCGTGCGATCCATGCGCTCCCTGAGGCCCTGGAGGTGCTCAGTGGCTCCTCTGCCCCTCCTTGAGCACCAGCGTTGTGGCAGGGAGGGTGGGAGCTGGCGAGCCCCCACCTCACACTGTGCTGAGACAGCATTTCCTTGGCTTGGCTGCAAGGACAGAGCGAGGGACGAATTAGTTGTCCCCGATAACATCTTAAAGCTGGCTGATAGCTGGGAGCACCGCAGCTCTAACACAGCGTGCCTGGCGCAGGAGTTGTGTGCGTCCTGCACCCATTCTCCTTGCTGTCAGCAGCTCGGGGTAGGCAGTGCTCGGGGGCAGCTCACGCGGAGCTGGCCCAGCCCTCCTGCTGCGCTCACCCCACCTTCCCTTTGGTTGTTCTCCAGGCCGTGGCTGCTAAAGTTGGAATGGACAGCATTACCGCCAACTACTTTGCCTTGTTTGAAGTGATCAATCACTCCTTCGGTAAGTGCCGACAGCAGCCAAGGCAGTGCTGGAGAGCCCTAGGGCGCTCCTACAGCTCTCATCTGCACTCACAGGACCAAGAGCCCTGGAGGAACGGGGCAGGCACAGCACTGATAATGAGAAGCCCTCAAAATCTGATGGCTTTGGAGGTTTTTTTTGCTGCTGTTTGACTTTCCTGTTCCTAAGCTGTTCAAGGAGACACTTCTGTTGAACAGATATGTTTTACTTTGGTTCAGAGAGAGGTGGTGCCCAGCATCACTGAAACATGGCTGGAGGTCGGACACAAGCAGCATCTCAGCGCAGGGCAGAGGGGCTGCAGAGGAGATGGGATTTGCTCTGTGTACACGTAGAGCTGGGTCCAGTCTGCAACAGGCCATAAGCTGCAGCTTGCCGTCTCATCTGTCCTTCACTTTCTGATGGGATTTGGGGTTGGAATGTGGGATTTTGGCACTCAGTACTCTCTCCTTCCATCTCAGCTTGCGCTGGGGGCTGGCCAGGTCTTGGTAAGCTCTGATCTCCCCCAGCTTTGTGGTGGATTCACTAAACCAACGTTGTCCCCAGTGTGGCAGTTGTACCACAGCGTGGGAGCAATGGGTTTGTGTTCCGCTGTGGTGGGTTCTGAACTGAGCATGTTTCTCACTCCTAGCCAGGTGCTTTTGTTGTCAGGTGTTAGCACTGGCACAGCATCACGCAGACTCCAACCACAGCTGTTAGTTCCTCATCCTTGAGTGCTGTGCTCCTCACTCTGAAAAGCAAAAACTCCACTTAGCCTTTCTCTCTTGCACTTTCTGGACACTCATGGGAACATCTCCATTTATTCCTATCTGGATAGACTCCGTTTAATTTCCCTGGAAGCTGTTAGCTCTGCCTGCGGTGAGGTGGTGGCCTCACCCTTCCTTGATCCATCACAGTGAAGCTCTGAGCGCAGGGCTGGCTGCTGGCAGTGCTGCCAGGAGTCCCAGCTGCGCGTTGCTTCATTGAGGGCAATGCAGAGACGTGGCAGTGTGTGCCGCACTGCGCTGCTGGGACCCAGAGATGGCCCTCACCACTGTCATGGTGTCATGCAGGGGAAAGTGCTGTGAAATTCCTGTCCGTGCCCCGGGGGCCACTGCAAGGGACTGGCAGGGTCCAGCGCCATGGAGGCAGGTGCTGAGTTAAGCTCTGCTTCTTGCAGTGCGCAAGCTGGCACCCAATGAATTTCCCCACAAACTCTACGTGCAGAACTACACCTCGGCGGTGCCGGGGACGTGCCTGACCATCCGGAAATGGCTCTTCACGACAGAGGAGGAGGCTCTTCTCAATGACAACGACTTGGCAGTCACCTACTTCTTCCATCAGGTGGGTACCTAATTGCTCCCCGGGAGAGCTGGAGCTTTGTGCTGGAGGTAAGCCAACCCAGGCTGCGTATCAGGAAAAGTTTCTTCTCTGAAGGAGTGGTGATGTGTTGGGAACGGGCTGCCAGGGAGCGGGGGGAGGTGCTGTCCCTGGAGGGGCTCAAGAGCTGCAGAGATGTGGCACTCTGGGGTACGGTTTTGGGCACGGTGGGGTGGGATGGGGTTGGACTCAATGATCTTAGTAGTCTCTTCCAACCTTAATGATCCTGTGAGCTGCTGGCAGCCAAGGGCCCAGCTCCCACCACGACTGCAGCCGCTGCTCTCCTCAGCTGCACGGCTTTGAGGAGCAGCAGTGCCCGGCCTGGCTGCGTCCTGCTGCCTGGGGCTGCACGGTGGGGCTCACGCCGCCCTCAGCGCTGCCCCTTCCCAGGGCGAGCGGAGGGACCCCGAGTGGCTGCCATCCAGGGGTGGGATATTGTCCTCAGCTCTGCACGAAGCTTTTGGGCGGTGGGGGAGCAGATTTCTCCCTGCTCTGCAGAACCACAATGTTTCTGTCGTTTCACCTGCCCCCTCCTATGCTGCTGCCCTATAGGATGAAGTGAGCCTGAGAAGAGCCGTGTTCTCCCTTGACTGTAGAAAGCCAGGCTAGGATGACCAGCCCAGAGGTAGATATCTGCCAACTTCAGTAAGATGGGTCCTGCTCTGTCTGTCTCCACTACCAAAAATGCTCCCTTGACACTCCAGACTGAGCCAGTACCAGCCCCTGGTCGACACTGAAATAAAGATAGCCGCTGGCAAGCTGTATGGTTTCCTAGACTGGCTCTTCTGTTGGCTGGGAGCTTTGGGAGCTGCCAGGCAGGAGTTGGGGTGCGCAGGGCTGAAGGAAAGGCCGCTCAGTCTGAAGGGTAACAGGATCCCATGCCAGTGCTGCCCTCCAGCAGCACGGTGGGCAAAAGCCAGGGGATACCAAAGGTAAATCAGGATGCCAAGCGCCAGATGTCCAGGTCCATCCTTTTCCTCCAGGAGTGTTATTCCAAAGTCCTCCTGGACGGAGCTCAAAGGCTCATGATGGCCCTGGGTTGTGCTGACGGGATCCTGCAGTCTGACTGCTGGGTTTTCTTTCCTTTTTTTCCCCTTTTTTATTTTTCCCTGTTTAAGGCTGTTGATGATGTCAAGAAAGGCTACATCAAAGCAGAGGAGAAGTCCTACCAGCTACAGAAGCTCTGTGAGCAGAGAAAGATGGTCATGGTGAGTCGTCCCACTTGTCCTGCTTTGTTTCCTCCAGTGAGCACCTTGCAGTGCCATACCCAGCACTGCTCCAAGCAGAGACAAAACCTTGTGCTGAGAGGTGCCCATAGCAGTCCGTCCCCTGCAGCTTCCAGGGAGAGCTGCTGTTCCGCAGTCATTGGGAGGCAAAGGTCTTTTTCTATCCAAAAAGCCCCAGAGGTGGCAGCGTTGGCCTCACAAAGAGGAGTGGATCCCGGCTGCTCGCAGTGCGGCTGCAGCGCTGCTGTGCCTTCATTTCTTTGTAGCCTGGCAGAAGTCCAGGGCTCAGCCCACGCTGGGCTCCCATAGCCCATACGCAGCTCTGACGTCCCCCAGCACGGACCCTGGAAGCGTCACCTGAGATGCTGAAACCTCTTAATGATTAACCAACAGGAGGATCAGCAAGCAGGCACTTCCTGCACTGGGCCACTTGTGGCTCCAAAGGGAGATGTGGCTCTTGGAAAAGCCACGCCTCCGTGTCCCCCTCTTGCATGTTGTGGTTCTGCTCCATGAAAACCTTCCCTTGCAATGAGAAATCACAGCCCTGGAAGTCCTTGGATGGAGCCTAGCTGGGGAGTCCTGGGACGGGGGCAGCTGTAGGGGATCCCCCAGATGGGGTCACGCTTTGGGGAGCCCTGCTGCCCTTGGGTTCCCTGTTTTGGGCTGCAGGGTTCTGAGGAGGGCCGTGTCCCCGTCCCAAGGTGTAACCCAGCGCCCATTTCTCTCCGCAGTATTTGAACATGTTGCGGACGTGCGAGGGTTACAACGAGATCATCTTCCCTCATTGCTCCTGTGACTCTCGGCGGAAGGGACATGTCATCACAGCCATCAGTATTAAGCACTTTAAACTCCACGCCTGCACCGAGGAGGGACAGCTGGAGGTGAGAGCAGGGCTCTGCGCTTAGCCCCGTGGCTCTGTAGGAAGCCTGGAGCTCTGGGCTGCGGTCCCTGAGTCTCTTCATGCGGCTTCGCTTCGCCACCCAATGTGTCTCGAGTCCCCCCGGCCCCCCAGGGGTTCACCTGGGTTCTGTCTCCCCTCAGAACCAGGTAATAGCGTTCGAATGGGACGAAATGCAGCGGTGGGACACGGACGAAGAGGGAATGGCCTTTTGTTTTGAGTATGCCCGAGGAGAGAAGAAACCCCGATGGGTTAAAATCTTCACCCCCTACGTAAGTAGCCCAACTCCTGGCAGGTTTGAGAAGCCAGAACCGCTCTGCGTCCGGGTGAAGTGGTGTCACCCAGGAGCCCATCCTGGGAGCAGTGACCTTCAACACTTTGTCAGTGACACGGCCGTTCTGTGGTTCTGAAGGTCCCTCTCAATCCAGCCATTCCACGGCTCCCTGTTTCTTCCCTGGGTCCCTTCCGACCCGGCAGTGCTGTGATGCCGTAGTTGTGTGACCTGTAGGCTCCCTTCCAGCCCAACCGTTCTGTGATCCCGTGGTTCTGTGCTTTCGTGTCCCTTCCATCTCAGCCGTCCCGTGTCTCCGTGGGAGCTGCACGGCCCCAGCGCTGCGGTGGGGACGCGGCCGCCAGGAGGAGCCAGCAGCACAGGCTGGGCTTTGGGTGCTGCGGGAGATCTGAGCTGCGCCCACTTTCTCTTTGCAGTTCAACTACATGCATGAGTGCTTCGAGCGGGTCTTCTGTGAGCTCAAGTGGAGGAAAGAGGTAAGGAGCTGTGGCTGCAGGGAATTGCCTTCACCTCCCACAGCAGCGTTTTGCTGGCGGACGCTCCTGCCTGTCCCCAGCAAGGAGGTTGAACAGGGAGCAGCGGGTGTTTGAGCTGGCTCTGCTGGGAGCGCGGTGTTCTGTTTGCAGAGCTGCAGGGAGCTGTGTGCCACGGTCCAGCGAGGAGCTCCTGGGGTTGGTGGGCTCTGCTGTCGCCCACAGGTGGCAAAACCTTAGTTCTGTGGCTGCAGAACTATTCAGAGGGCTCTCTTTGCTCAGAGCCATGCTGTCACCGTGGGTCCATCCTTTTGCCTTTGCCTGCTGGTGCCACTCAGCTCTCTTGTCCTCTCGTCCCCTCTGCCCTGGGCTCTCCGTGCTGTGGGGTTGGGAGCTCCTGGGCTGGGCCTAGCATTAGGCGTGAGATGCTGCAGTGGGACGAAGGGTCCCTGCTGTGTGACATCCATGTCCTCGTAGGCACCACGAGCTCTGGGCTCCATGACCCTGCTGCCTGACATCGCTGTCGCTTTGCAGGTGGCACTGCCCCTGCCCTGGGCTTAGCATCACCCTCTGTGTGGCTCAGGGCTGCATCCTGGCAGCAATCTGGGGCCAAAGCTCTGGGGCCAGAGGTGGGATGGAGATGGAGATGTGGAGCTGGTGGTGTTGAAGCTGGAGCTGCATTTCTGGAGCTGGTTTTCAGAGGTGGAGCTGGAAGCGGTGCTTAGTGCTGCTGGTTGTGCTGGGCTGCAAATTCTGGTGGTGCTGGAGCTGCTTTGCTGTGCAGAAGTGCTGCCATCGCCCCTCCTGCCGCTCCCATCTGCCTCGCTCCCCTCCCAGCCCCTCAGGCCCCTTTTTTTTATTTATCCCCTTCCGTCTTTTTCCCTCGTCAAGGTGGAGGAGGAGGCAACAGACAAGGATAACCAGAACTGCAGCACAGACACGGTGTGCAGCAAGGTAACGGCGCTGCAGCACCTGCAGGAGCTCCGCAGCGCCGAGCAGCGCCTTCTGCTGCGCCCAGCACGGCTCCTGTCGCACACAGCGCTGCTCCGCGCCCTGCCATGGCTGCAGGCTGTGCTGCTGCCTCCGGCTGTGTGCGCCTGCGCTGGGCTGCTCGCGGCTGTGCTCACTGGGGCGGAACACCCCCAGAGCCCTTTGATGGTGGCACTGCTGCAGAAGGAGCCCCCGGCCCCATGCATCGCTTCCTCTGCCCCACGGATGCCGAGCAGGCGATAACAGCAGGGCAACCCCCAGCGCTGTGGGGCGCAGGCTGTGTGTGCGCTGAGCATCCCCTGGCCGGGCCCAAAGCTTTGGATCCCATTCTGTCGATGCGCATCACAGCTCTGTGGGGCAACTCGCAGCTCCCCGCCTTGGCTGATGCATCCCCCCCAGCCTCACACGAGTTGGGCAGGGAGCGATTCTGCAAACGGTGAAATAAAGACGGGACGGAGCCCCCCCAAATGCAGCATCGGGGGCTCAAGCTTGGGTTGCTAATAGGCTTGCTCATGGCTGTGCTGTGGGGTGTTTGGTGTTTAGGGAAAGGGGCAGAGCCATCCCAGAGCTCCAGAACACCCCCACTTGAACCAGAAATGCAGCAGCGGAGCGAACACAAAGCTGCTGGGGCGCAGCGCAGGCCGCCCTTTGATGCTCCCTTCTCCTCTCTTGCAGAACGTCTTCCAGACGGTGCGGGCACAGCAGAGGGACGCAGCCACTTAACCGCGGCGCAGCAGAGCGTAACCCCCAACCCCAAATTAACACTTACAAATTCTGTTATTGTATTAAAGCCCTTAAACTAAATATTATTAATAATAACACCATTTGTCAACGTCATCTTTGTGGGGCTGAGGAGGGCTCGGCCCCGTCCCGTCCCCTCAGCCCTGCGCCCATGGACGGCTCTGATCCCATTTTTTACGACTGGAAATTGAATTCATCCATTTGCACTGTTTGGACGTATGTATGTATGTATGTATAAAAAAAGGCAAAAAAATCACAAAAAAAACATGAAAAAGTGGTGTGTACTGATCCCATCCCCACGCACCTGGCTGCCTCAGGGGCAGCACCGTCGTTAAGGTGCCTTAGCACACACGTCCCTCTGTCCAACCACTCTGGTTTTAGGAATCGAACATTTTAGAGAGAAGAAAAATAAGGAGGGGTAGGGAAAGGAAAAAGGGGAAAAAAGGAAAAGGAAAGGAAGAAAAGGGGAAAAAAAGGAAGCAAAAAAGACAAAAAATAAAAAAAGAAAAGGGGGGGAGGCGGGGGGAGAAAAAAAGAAAAAATGGAGGGGGAAAAAAAAAAAAGAGGAGAAAAATAAGAAATGAAGAGGATGGGCGCTGTGAAATGAAGAGTTTGACGCTGCGCTGTTCCGTGAACGGGGTGCGAGCGGCCCCGGGGGGCAGCGGGGGCCGGAGGGTCGTCGGTGGGGCTCAGGGCGGGGGGCGCAGCTCGCGCTGCCGTCGGCCCCTTTCGGGCTCAGCTGCCCGCGCGCCGCCCCGCCGTCCTTCCCGCTGCGGAGCCCAGACCCCGTTTCTGCACGGAGCCCCGTTTCGCCCCACGCGCCCCCACTGCCGTCCGCTGCGGTGGCGTTTGGGCTTTTTGGGGTCGTTTTTCTTTTTTCTTCTGCCTTTTTCCTTAAGGAAACCGAAAGCGCGGCGCTGTAAGTAGGTCAGGAAGCGCCGCGGGGCCCCAGCGCCGTCTGACGGATCCGACAGCGCTGCGAAGGGCGACGGCGACAAACACAAAACCCTACAAGAAACCCACAAAAAAAAAAAAACCTAGAAAAAGAAACACGAAAAAACACCCTGCAAAAACAGATCCAGCATTCGGGATTGTTTTGTTTTGTTTTTGGTAACTTTTATTTAGACAGAAAAATAAAATAAGAGAAAAAAAATTAAATTATCGAAAGGAATCGCAATAAATAGCAAATAAATTAAGCGCCGGTGTCGCCACCGCAGACGGCGACTCCTGGGGGTCCGCCCCCCCCACCCCCCACCCGTCCCACCCCACAACGACTCAGCGGGTCCCAAAGCCCCGGTAAGGGGAGGAGAGCAGCGGCCCCGCGGTGCCGCTCACGGATTATCTACAGGGAGGCCCCGCGGTGCCGCTCGGCCGGGCTGGGCTGCGGGCTCCGGGATCGTGGGGCACGGGGGGCTGTGGGGCCGGGGTCCGCGTCCCAAGGGCGGGGATCCCCCTCTCAGGACGCCCCGCTTTTGGCGCGTCCCGATCTCGGCGCGTCCCAGTGTTGATCCACCCCAGTTTCTGTGCACTCCAAAGCGCAATCCTGATCGCAGAGCACCCTGGTCTTCCTGCACCTCAGTTTTGGCAGATCCCAGCCTCGGTGCATCCCAACGTTGCTGCATTTTGATCTCGGTGCGTCTCAGTGTCGGCACGTCCTGATCCTGGCACATCCTGATGGCGACGCGACCCAACATCAGTAAAACCCAATCCCACTCATCCCAATCTCTCGGTATCCCAGATGCGACGCATCCTGATTTTGCTGCATCTCGATCTCAGTTTTGCTGCATCCAACATTTGGCACATTCCAAACTTGACGCCTCCAAATCCCAGCGCATCCCAACTTCAGCACACGGCAGTTTCAGTGCACCCCATTCTCATGGCATCCCAAATTCAGTGCATCCTGATTTGGGCTCATCCCAACAGCACGGAATCCCGGTTTCACTGCATCCCAAACTCGCAGTATCTCAGTTTTGTTGCATCCCCATTTTGCAGCATCCCAATCTTGGTGCATCGCAGTTTCACCGCATCCCAAATTCAGTGCATCCTGATCTTGGAGCATCCCGATTCCAGCACATCCCAATCTTGGAGCATCCTGATCCCAGTTCGCCCCAATCCCGGCTTATCCCATGTGCAGCCACTCCATGTCCATACAGCTGTGGCCGTGCTGGGAGTGCAGCCCCCGGAACCCATAGAAAAGGGGAAACTGAGGCAGGTGGGGGCCGGGCAGAGCGGAGTGGCAGTGTATGTGTGAAGAGGGTCCCGCTTGCCCTGGCGCAGCCGCCCATGGGGTGGTATTTGGGGGGACAGGGGGAGGTGGCCATGTCCCTCCCACAATGTGAGGTGCCTCCCACGTCCCCAGCTTGGGGCTGGGTTTGGTCCTGTTTGGTGAGAAAGAAGCCCCAAGCGGGGACCTGGGTGGCAGAGGAGTGCCCCTACCCAAAATAGGGGGGTGTTGGGGGGAGTGCTGGGGTTGCTGGGTCCTCCTCCTCAGCCCATGGACTGGGATGGACCGGGAGGGGGAATCCATCTGGTCCTGCCGGGGGGGGGCCATCCTTCCTGAGCATATGGGGGTCTGTGTGCCCCCCCCGGCAGGACCGACCTCCCCACCCCAGGGGGGCTGCTCCACCGTTGGGGTCACCCATGGGTGCTGCGCTGCACTTCCAGACCTGGGCAGGAGGGAGAGGATGGGGGGCATTAAGTGGGGCTGGGGAGGACCCCAATGGCTTGGGGGGCTGTTAGGGGTCTGGGGGCTCACCCCTCAGTAGGGCCGGTTGGCATCTTTGGGCCTCTTGAGCTGCACCTTGAGGCGCTTCATGCCGATCTGGAACCCGTTCATGGCGTGGATGGCCGCCTGCGCGCTAGCTGGATTGTCAAAGCTGACAAAGCCTGGGAACAGCGGGGACATGGGGACAATGGGGACACGGGGATGGTGGTGACAATGGGGTTTGGGGACAGCAGAGACGTGGGGACAGTGAGAACATGGTCACAGTGGTGAAGTGGCCCTGCAGCTGGCCCACGATGTCCCCAGCTACCATAACTCTGTGCCCCTGGCCTTCGTGGCTCCAGCTGCGGTGTCCCCATGGTACTTTGATGTCCTGCTTGTGATGTCCCCGTGTCCCTGGACCTGGTGACCCCATCTGTGAAGTCCCTGATGTCCGCATGCTCTGGCCATTGTGTCCCCATATTCCTGGTCACGGTATCCACATCTATGATGTCAGTGGACATCCTTGGTGACCCCATCTGTGATGCCCCTTTGTCTCTGACCGTGTGATGGTGTCCTCATCTACAGCATCCCAATGCTCTTACCATGACGTCCCCATACTCCAACCACAGTGTCCCCATGTCTTGGCCATGGTGACCCCATATTTCTGGCTCTGGTGACCCCATCTGTGGTGTCCCCGTGTCCTGACCGTGGCCATGATGTCCCCACACTCTGACCGCGGTGTCCCACCCCCAGCCATCGCATCCCATGTCCCTACCGAAGCACTTGCTCTGGTTGGTGGCGCGGTCGACGAACACTTTGGCTGAGATGACGTTGCCGAAGGGCAGGAACATCTGTAGGATCTCGGTGTCAGCGAACTCCTGGGGCAGGTGGTAGATGAAGATGTTACAGCCCTCGGGGCCTGCGGAGGGAGCAGCGTCACAGCGGGCACAGGCCCGGGGCACCCCAAAAAACCCCAAACCCAACCCAACCCCGTGCACCCATCCACGGGGCACCCACAGACTCCAATGGATGACCCCAAAACCACTGCTCCTTGCTTCCCCGTGGCTACGGGCACCCCAAGCACAGCTCCATTGGGTGACTTAGGGGATCCTGGGGGAGTCCTGGGGACTCGGAGAGGGTCCCAGGATTGTGGGGTCCTAGGAAGGTTCTGGGGTGTCCCAATGTCTCAGAGAGTCCTAAGGGGTCGCAGGAGGTTTGAGGGAGTTCAGGACTGGTCTCAGGGTCCCAGGAGGCCCCCAGGAAGTCTTGGGGAAGTTCCTCACCTTCGCGCTGCTGCTGTTGGGGAGGGGGCGGGGGGGCCAGCAGTGGCCCTGGGGGGGCGAAGGCTGGGCTCACCAGCCCATAGGCGGCAGGGTAGGCGGCTGTAGGGGAAATTGGGTCAGCCCAGTACAGCCCAATGCCTCCCAACACATCCCAGTGCCCTCTAGTACCACCAGAGCTCCCCCAGTGCTCCCAGTGCCCCCCAGTGCTTCCAGTCTTCCCCCAGTGCCATCCCAGTCCTTTACAGGTGTGGCCTTCTAAACCATTCAGCTCTCCCCAGTATCCTCCCAGTTCCCCCCAGTGCCACGTCGTGCTCATCCAGTGCCCCCCCGATGTCATGCAATGCCTTTGCAGCACTCTCCAGTGCTCCCAATGCTTCCCAGTGCCCGTCAGAGCCACAAAATGCCTTCCCGGTGTCAACCATTGCCCTCCCACTGGCTCCCAGTAGCCTCCCAGTATCCTCCCAGTGCCATGCAATGCCATCCCAGTGCCTTCCAGTGCCCCCTCCAGTACACTTTCAGTCATGCAATGCCTGCCTAGTACACCCCAGTTCTCCCAGTGCCCCCAGTGTCACACAGTTCCTTCCTAGTACCTGCCAGCGCCCTCAGTGCCACGAAGTCCCCACCCAGCTCCCAGTGCCATGCAATGCTTTCCCAGTCCCTCCCAGTGCCCCCAGCGCTCCCACCTGTGTAGTGCTGCATGCCAGCATATGCCTGCTGCAGGGGGTCCGCAGGGGCAGCGGGGCTCTGGGCTGGGGGACAGAGTGGGAGGCGGTTAGGGGAGGCAGGGGGCATCGAGGGAGCAGCTGGGGGGCAGCAAGCACCTGGGAACGGGGGGACCCCTCCGGCGTAGACGGCTTCAGGGGCGGGCGGCCCCGCGGGCTGTGCGGGCACCGGGCTGTACCCATTGACACTCAGTGGGGCTGCGATGGCGGGGACTGGTGTGGCAGCCATGGCCGGCGGCGTGCTGGTTCCTGGGGGACAGCGGGGTCACCACGCTGGCGTTGGCACCACGCCGTCCCCATCTGGCTGTGGATCCATCCCCTGGTGGCCACCACATCGCCATCCCACACAGACGCATCTTTGGGGTCCCCATCCAACATGGACCCAATCCGGTGTCCCCATTTCCGGCGTCCCCACCTCTGGCATCCCCCATCCTTGATGCCCCCAACCCCCCGTGTCCTACGTCCCACATCTCCCACCCCAGATGACCCCCACACCCCTGATGTCCCCACATCCCCAAGTGCCACCTACCTGAGGAGGGGGGCAGAGGGGTGGCGATGAGCCCGTTGGGGTTGACCGTGCCCATATGCTGCATCTGGACGGCCATGGTGGCCATGGGGCTGAGGTAGGCCGAGTGGGCGGCCACCAGGGCCGCCTGCTGCTGCATCAGCTGTGGGGACAGAGCTGGCACCGCACACGGCCACCAGGGTCCCTTCCCAAGCGTTGTCCCCACGAGACTCCCGTGATCCAGTGGGTGTCCCCCATTTGGTTGACAATGCCCAACTTGGGAACCCGGTGTCTCCTCACAGCATCCCGTTCCCATCTCCGACCGCGCTGGGCCATGTTTCCCCACTCCACCCAGTGACCCCATCCTGGATTACGGGATCCACCATCACTGGGTTTCACCAGTTCCTGTTGCCCATCACTGCAGTACGGCCATCTCAGAATGTGGGGACCCACCACCTCACCCCATGGGCGCCCATCAGCTCACCCCATGTCCCAGCGCAGCCCTCCGAGACCATCCGCCACTGATGTCCCCCACCCCATCGCCCTTACCACACCACAATGTAGGGCCATCCTTTCGGCTGCCTCCCCACAACACAACGCCCTCACCCCACGCCCAGGCGTTTACGTCCCCCCGATCCCCATGCCCCCTACCGCCTGTGTGTAGGCGCTGTAGGCCCCGAACTGGAGTGCTATGGGGCTGAACATGCCGAGCTGGCTCGCCACCTGCTGCATCCTCCGCAGACCCCGCTCTTTCTCCGTGTCCGCAAACTTCACCACCAGGCTGGATGAGGCGCCCTGTGGGACAGCGATAGGATGGGGAGGGGTCAATCGGAGGGCTGACGGTGTGGTCAATCGGAGGGATGGTGGGGACGATGTGGGGATGGCACTGAGATAATGGTGGGACAATGGTGGGGATATTGGGAGGGACAACGGGAACCGCGGTGGGGATGACAGGAATCACGACAGGAGGGGTGGAGGCGGGATGGAGACAACGGGGACAGTGGTGGTGGTAACCATGGGGACAGTGGTGGGGCTGGCAGTGGGGCGGTCAGGGATGGCGGTGGGTTGGTGGCCCTCACCGGGAGAGTACGGCTCCCGTGGAGGGCAGCGATGGCAGCCTGGGCCTCTGCATGGCTCTGGAACTTGACGAAGGCACAGCCTGGGGACGGCGGGGTCAGCAGGGACGATGCCCGGCCCTCCCCAGCCCAACGCACCCTGACTGCCCCCATCCTTGTCTCCATTCCCATCCCCATCCCCCTCCCCATCCTATCCCCAACTCCACTTTCATCATCCCCATCCCCATCCTTGTCCCCACCCCCATCGTCCCCATCGCCATCGCCATCCCATCCCCATCCAACCCCTGCCTCCACCCCAACCTCACCCCCACCCCATCCTGTCCCCATCTCCACACAGTGACACCTTTGCTGGTGCCGTCGGGGCCGCGCAGCACTGTGCACTCATCGATGGTCCCAAAGGGTTCAAACATCTTTCTCACATCCTCGTCTGCCTGCTGCTTGCTGAGCATCCCCACAAACAGCTTGCGGTCCTCTGCGGGACAGCGTGGTGACACTGGGACACGGAGATGGACACCCCCTCACCCGGCCAGGATGGGGACAAGGGATGGGGACAGTGCAGGGACAGCCAGTGCCCGACCAGGATGGTACTGGGGACATGGGGATGGGGACAAGTGGCCCCCCTCCAGGGACACAGGGACACCAAGATAGGCTGAGACCTGGGATGGGGACATAGTAGGGGGAACGCCTCTCGTGGGGCTGCTTGGGTACAGGTTGGGGACATGGGGACAGTGCTATGCTGGAGCCTCCCCAGGGACTTGGGACACCAACGGGATGGGGGACACAGGAGGAGGACAGGGATGGGGCCATCCCCACCATGGGACATGGGCGGAGGAGGAGGGGACATGGGGACATGTGTGAGGGACACGAGGATAAGGTGACAAACAACACGGGGATGGGGACGGCCACCCCCACTGGGGATACTGGGTGGTGGGCAGGGGTTGGCGCCAGCCCTGTGGGGGACACGGGGTGGCCCTTGGGGGGCCCCATTTGGGGACACGGGGGCGGTACCTCCTCGGCTCTCACTGTCCGCCGGCTTCACCTGGATGGGGCGGTTCATCTGGGGGGGCACAGCGAGCGATGGGGATGCAGCCCCCCAAAGCTCCCCGGGTACCCCAAAGATGCCCTGCGTTACCATGGCAATGCTGCCTGCATCCCATTACCAGGCAGCGGGCACCATGGCAACGACCACCTTCTCCCCCCCCCTCCATTAACTGGGGGGGCTGGGGGGCTGACCCCACCCCCTGAGAGCAACATGGGGGGGGCAGGGAGCAGATGCCCGGTAACCATGGCAACGGGAGGACGTGCTCCATGGCAACCGCCCACTCATCCCCAATTTCCCCATCCCGTTGCCTGGCAACGGCGCTGACATCAGCAGCGCTGCGATAAACAATGACAAGGCCGGAGGGGGGGGAGGGGGTGGATTTGGGGGGCCCCCGAAACCCCTACGGCTGAAGGAGGTGGGGGAGGGGCGGGGGGCGTTGTCCCCATCTCACCCCACCCTCCCCCCTATTTCCCACGCAGAAAGCGAAGGTGCCCCCCCAGCCCCACAACCCCCCCCCATAAAGCCCAGATGGCTCCCCCCCCCCCGCTTTAATCCTCCTTAATCCCGGGATTATCCTGGGATGGAACTGGAGAAATGGAGGGGGGGGAACTGCTAATAGGGGCTCCCAGCACCCTAAATCACCCCCCCCCCCCCCCCCCCAGTATAACAACCCCCTAAATCCTTCCCCCATCTAACAGCCCCCCCCGTCGGCACTGATGGGGACAGTGGGTGACATTTGTGTTCCCCTCCACATAAAACATCACACTGGGGGCAGCTGCTGGGGCCGTGCCGCTCCTTAATCCCCCCCCTCCATCAACCCCCCTCCACCATGCAAATAATCCCACCCCCCCACCCCATAAACCCCACCAAATCCTCAGATTATCCCAAAGAAGGTAAATCCCAGGGGGCTCTGATGGGGGGGACTTGAAGGGGGGGACAGTGAGGGGAGGGATTGTTCAGGGTGGGGATTGTGTGATGACCTCCCCCTGGGCTTCCAACCCCCCATAATATCTGAGGACCCCATAATTCCCCTCTAGAAATGAGTCTTTGTGGGGAGGGGGGTTGTCTAGGGGTCCCTGGCCATAATTAAGAGGAGAACCCACCCAAAATGCTTTGCTCTCCCCCCCATATAAATGGCATTTCCTCCCCACGACCTCTTTTGTTGTCTGTCTGTTGGGATTTTTGGCCCTGAGGGGGATGTTTTGGGATTCCCAATTGGGGGGAGGGTTTCTGTGTACCCCCAGTATTTACACTTGGGAACTCCCCCTCCCCACATTTGTCCCCAGGAACCACTAAACTCTCCCATAAAGAGGTCTTCTTTTTTTGGGGGGGAGGGGGAGAGGGGGGAGAGGGTTGGGTGTCGCTGGCCATAATAAGTGGGAAAGGGCACCCATACGGAGTGGGGGCGGGGGGGTCACTGTACCACCCCAACGTGCGCACATGGGGTGCTGTGCACCCTCAAAGCGTGTGTGTGTGCATCGGGATGGGAACCCCTGCATGTCCCACGAGATGTGCAAAGTGGGGAGGGGGGACGCTACACCCCAAAGGAGGTGTAAGGGGTTTTTTTTTGGGGGGGGGGGGGCACTCACCCCCGGCAGCGTTTTCTGCTCATGGAGGGCACTCTGCGCCTTCAGGGCCGACTCACGGGCGCAGTAGGTGAGGAAGGCGCATCCTATGGGGGAACGACGGGGGTGTTGGGAGGGGACACAGAGACCCCCCACCCCACAGCCCGCAGTTTGGGTGGTAGTGGGGTCCCCACAGCCCTTCACCACCCCCCCGCCCCAAGCTGTGGTGTCCATCAGCACGGCCTCAGGGCCTGCTCAGACCCCACAGCACAACAACACCCCACATACAGCCACCACACAACCGCCGGGCACCCCTACAACCGTTACACCCCACACAGCCCCAGACAGCCATCACATGGCCCATACAACCAGCATCCCCCATGCGCCCACCCTGAGCTCCATCTACAACCATCACAGCCCACACAACCATCCCACACTCCACACACAGCCACAACGCCCCCAGATGCCCGCTGCATGCTCCCCACACAACCGCTGTACCCCACACAACCACTGCACACCCCAAACACGACCACCAGACCCCACACACACCCAGCTCTCTCGCCACAACCCTGCACACATCCCACACTGCATCTCACCCTCCATAACCATCGCACGACATCGCGCCCCATACAACCATCACACCCCACTCACCACCTCCACCCCACACCATCCATACAGGCGCTGCCCCACCACAGTCCTAAGAGCTCCACAGGGCCCACCCGCACCCCTTGCCCTGTAGAGCACAGCCCCCACCCCGTAAGAGCAAACCGTACCCAGACTGTAGTGCTGTTCTGCAGCTGTGGGGCTACTCTTGGGCTCCAGAGCTGCCTGTGGGGCTTTGGGCCTATGGGGCTGTACTCAGGGCTGTGCCCGTGCCATAGGGCTGTACGTAGGGCTGCCCCTGTCCATAGGGCTGCATGAAGGGCCGTCCCCAGTGCCCGGGGGCCACCCTCAGGCCCCACGACTGCGCGCAGCTCCTGGCGCCCGCTCCACACCCCTGTTCCCCCTCCCCATTCCCGCTGCCCGCACCCCACCTTTGTGCATCCCGGTGTATTTGTCCTTGATGACAGTCAGCTCGTAGATCTTCCCGAACTGCTCGAAGATGGGCTTCAGGTCCTTCTCCTCCAGGTGCCGCGGGATCTGCCCCACGAAGAGTTTGATGGCGTCGGGCTCCTTCATGGGGCCGCCGGCGCTCAGGGCCGCGCCCTCCGCCCGGTGCCCTCCCGGTGCTCCCGGTGTTCGGTTCTGCTGCTCCCGGTGCCCAATCCCGGTGCTCCCGGCGCGGTCGGTGTTCGGTTCTGGAGCTCCCGCTGCCCTTTCCCTGCTTCTGGCTCCCAGTTCTGGTGCTCCCAGAGCTCCTGCTGCCCGGTTCTGGTGGTGCCGGTGCCGCCGATGCTCAGATCCGGTGCTCCTGGTGCTCCCGATGCCCTTTTCCTGATTCCCGATGCTCGATCCTGGTGCTCCCGGTGCTGTCAGTGTTCGGTTCGGTGCTCCCAGGCCCCAATCCTGGCACTCCCAGCGCTCCCAATGCCTGATTCGGCGCTCTTAGTGATTGGATCCGGTGCTTCGGGTGCTCTCGGCGATTGGATCCGGTGCTCCCGCCGCCCGTTTCTCAGCTCCCGTTCCCCTTTTGCCCACTCCCGCTACTCCCGGTTCTCCTTTCCCGTCTCTTGGTGTCTCCGGTTCTGTCTTCCTGGCGCCCCCGATGCCGGTTCGGCGCTCCCAGTGTCCGTTCCCGTGCTCCCGGTGTTCCCGTTACCCGATTCGGCGCTCCCGGTGCCCTTTTTTTCGGCTCCCGGCGCCCGGTTCGGTGCTCCCGGCGCTCCGGTGCCGGTGACGGCGGCGCCGCACACAAAGGAGGGGCGGCCCCGGGGCTGAGGGCTCCTCCGGGGACGGGGCGCGGTGGGGCGGGGGCTGCGCTCTGCCCGGGGGCGGCGCTCCGGGGCCCGACCGCGCTTCTCCCGCAACCGCCGCTCCGCCCGGAGCCACCGGGTACCGTCGTGCGGGGTGATACAGGGGGTGGGGGGTGGGGATATGGGGATGCGGGGATATGGGGTGGGGATACGGAGGGGGAACGTGAGGGGGATGCCGGGTGTAGATATGGGGGCGTTTTATGGGGGATGTGGGGTGGAGATCTGGGGGGGGATGTGTGAGGGGGGATACGGGCATAAGGGGTGGGGATATTGGGGGGAATATGGGGGGGTGTGGGGGGGATGTGGGGGAGGTGTGGGGTAGAATGGGGATATGGGGGGGTCAGAATTGGCCCCGCCCATAGCGCCGGTACGGGGGGGGGAATGGGAACTGGAACGGAAATGGGAAAATGAGAAATAGTGGGAACAGGAACTGGGGACGGGAATGGGGTCGGGAGCAGCCGGGGCGGAGGGGGGGGGGCGGAGGGGGGGGGCGGCGCAGGGGGGGAGGCGACCGCGCGTGGAATCGCCGCAGCGCTGGGACACGCAGCACCCCCGGGCGCTGTCCGCGGTGCTGACCGGAGCGCCGGTGGGGCGGAGCTGGACACGGAGACACGGACAGACGGACACGGGGTCGTGAGGATGCAGACATGAGGACATGGACAGACATGGGAAAAGATGGAAACTTGGACACGGGGACAAGAGGACACGGACAGACGTACACAGGAATCTGGGGACACGAGAACACAGACAGACACACGGACATGGGGATATGGCCATGGACAGACAGATGTGGGAACGGATGGGGACACAGACACGGGGACACAGACATGGGGACAGACAGAAGGACACAGCCACGGATGCACGGAGACACGGACAGATGGACTCAAGGATGTGGGGACGTGAGGACACAGAGATACAGACGTAGGGACACACGGGTACATGGAGATGGGACACAGAGACAGACACGTGGGGTGTGGACACACGGACAGAGCGTGTGACACGCGGTGACACAGTGACGGTCACACCACCACACACACCGTCACACGCAGTGCAACAGCTGTAGGATCGCCGCACACAGCATCGCACCTCCGCAGGCACGGGGCCGCACACAGCACACGCGGTGACACGCGCCCTGTTACACGCGCCCCGATACACACCGTTACACACACGGTTGCACAGACACACACACACACCCTGAAGCCCCACAGCGACCCCCACACGGCGCTTTTGGGGCGCACCCACACGACCCCCATCTCACACCCGTTACACAGGACAGGGTCGCACACCCGCCGTTGCACACTCGCCGTGACCCGCAGTCACGTGGTCACACGCGCACCTCACACCCTGCCGGCCGTTACCCGCTCCTCCCCCCGCCTCCGAGACGCCGCACTTCGGCCCGTGATGGCGGCGCCTG
This sequence comes from Tympanuchus pallidicinctus, assembly GCF_026119805.1. Classification (NCBI taxonomy): domain Eukaryota; kingdom Metazoa; phylum Chordata; class Aves; order Galliformes; family Phasianidae; genus Tympanuchus; species Tympanuchus pallidicinctus. The sequence continues at coordinate 80,018 of NW_026294782.1, read as the reverse complement.
GACCGGCGGCAGCGGGAGCTGAGCGGGGGGTGCGAGCGGGGAGGGAGGGAAGGGAGGGGAGGAGGACTCTGGGGGGATGGCGCGGTGACCCGTGGCCGTGTGTCCGTATGTCCGCCCGTCTCCCGCAGCCGTCCCTGCGCCCGGCCGTGGAGCGGTACCTGCGGGAGCGGCCGGAGGTGGCGATGCTGCTGCGGGGGCTGCTGCGGTGAGACCCCCAAACCCGACTCCATCCTCATCCCAACCCCGACCCCCCCCCCACGACCCCATACCCCCCCTCTCCCCCGCGGCCCCATTCCTAACTCTGACGCCCCTCCTCTCCTCCCCGTTTCCAAACCCCAACCCTCGGGGTGGTTCCCCACACCACAATGCTATGGGCCACCCCACTCAGCCCCACAGAAACCCCCAATGGGTTCCGCCATTCCCACCCCACAGCTTCTTTACCTGCAGATTCTCCCCCTCCCCCCCTCTCGTCCCCAAACTCCCACAATCTTTCTGGACCCCTATCCCCCCACCCCACCCTCTCAAACCCCACTAGGGGCCACCTTCCAACCCACCTTTTGGGGTGACCCCCTTTCCTCCCCACTGCAGGGAGGTGATGATGCGACGGCCCCACAACGTCCTGGAGTTCGCTGCAGGTGGGGGGACACCGGGGGACCCCACAGCCATTAAGGGGACAGTGACAGCCCCGGAGTGTAAGGGGACCCCAGTGGAACAGTGGGGATGGGGGGGGACGCATCAGAGGAATGGTGACAGCAGGGCCCAATCCCTTCACAGAGACAGCAACACCCCTAAACCAGGGGGAGCATTTGGGGAGCACCACCTAGGTGTGTGGGGGGGAGTCGGACCATTTAGGGACAGGGATATCAAAGTGTGGGGGGCCCACGATGGGACAGTGGCACCAGGGTGCAAGAGGGCACTGGGGCAACGACACCGAGGGGTGTGGGGGAACTACCTGGGAGCAGCGCCACCAAAGCGCAGGGATCCGTTTGGGGACAGCATCACGGAGCACCGTGCTCCCACCCATTGCAGGGTACTTCACGGACCCAGAGCTGCCGCGGAGGATTCGGGATCAGCTGGGGACCCCACAGCGGCCGCAGTGATGGTGACGCCCCGTGTGACACAGCAGGGACAGGAACCCGGTGCTTGTGGTCCTGTGTGTCCTACAGCAGCGCTGGGGCTGCGGTGCTGTCAGCGCTGTCACTCCACAACCCGCTCACCTTTGGAGTCAGCCCCCGAAAATCCCTTTGAGGTTACCCCCAAACCCTGCTGTCCTCTCGAGTCACTTTGTGAAAACCCATTTGGAGTCATCTCCAAATGCCCCCAAACCACGTGCACCACCCCACATTCTGACCACTTTTATTCACTCAGCAAGGATGGGGAGCGATAGGGAACTGCTCCAGCGGGGGATCCCAAATCCACCCACCCTAGAAGGAGGGGGCTGTGGGTCAAAGCAGCTCGTCGCGCCGCGCCGCCAGCAGTGCTGCCTGCTGGGCCTGCCAGTGCCGGCGCCGCTTCGTCCGCGGCCGCATGAACTCCACCACATCCATGGGGACCCGCACCGTGTCCACCCCATTCACCTGTGGGGTGCAGAGAGGGAGGGGAGCTGAGGGGGCTGGGGGCAGCCCTACATGTTGCTGTTGATGGGGGTACCCCCCCCCCCACTCAGGGATTTTGGTGTTGCTCCAAGGAGAACCTTACAAAGTGGAGGGGGAAGCAGGGAGTCTCCTCCTCCCCTGCCCCAAAATCCCCAAGGGGACCAAAATCACACTGAAATATTAGACATTCATCCCCCAAATCCCACCAAAATCCCACTGACGTGAGGCAGCTCCATTCCCCAAATACCACTGAGGGGTGGGAACCCCATCCCCTAAATCCTACTGAAATAGTTCAGCCCCATCCCCTCAAATCCCACTGATGTGGGGCAGGACCGAGCCCCCAAGCCTGGTGGGAGCACCAGGACACACGCAGCGAGGGAAATGCAGCCCCTTCCCCATCTTCGCCCCCAGTCAGTGCTTCACTTCCAATTATCAGGACCCCAATGAGCCCCATGGCGCTGACACAGATTTGGGGACCTCAGAAAACGTAGGATAACAGCTGATGGCACAGAGGGTCAGCTCTGCGCGTACGTAGGTGGCAGGGATGGAATCTGGTTTTTTTTTTTCTGTGAAAAACCCCAAATCTTTCCTCCCAGCCTCCCCACTGGGACTGCGGATTCCTCTCTGGCACAGGTACGGGGCTCTCCCCACACCTCCCACACTACGGGGCAGGGGATGGGGAGGCTGTGGGGCGCTGTGCACTCACCGTCACGTCACACCAGTACTCGCCCCAGCGGGTGATGGGCTCATCGGGCAGCTTCAGCGCGTGGGGCGGCACCGACACCCGCAGCTGCGACAGGTCGGGAGTCAGAGGGCAGCACACAGGAGCAGCGTCCCGCTCCCTTCATCTTCTCAAGGCCTTCGCTGAAGCCCCGTGGCTCACGGAGCCCCACCCCGCGCCGTGGGGACGGAGCCCCCGCATCTCTGAGGGCACGACTCACGTTCTTGAGGAAGTGCCGCGCCACGATGTCAGCGTTCAGCTCCCAGCTCACGTTGTTCTTCATGCCCACCTCCAGGCGGCAGCTCCGCAGGAACTGCAGGGTCTGTGGGGCAGGGGGCGGTGAAGGGCAGCGGGCAGACGCAGCGCGGGGGTCGTATGAGGCCAAGGGCAACGTGGGGCAGGCGTCAGTGTGGGGGACAGGAGTTGATGTGTAGAGAGCAGAGATCAGCGTGGGGCAGGATTGAGGTGGGGGGTCAACATGGGGCACCCCACACACTCACCCTCTCTCCACTCTGCGTTTGGACGGCCTCCATCTGCCCTTCCCGGCTCTGCAATAAGAAGAAAACGATCGGGAACAAACCCAACACAGCGGCTCCCCGTGCTCCAAAGCTGTCCCTGCCCCAAACCGCCATCCCTTTGCTAACTAACAGCAGGGCGGCTAACGAAGCAACTCGTTCACTGGCTCACCTGCTTCTCCTCTTCAAAGAGCTGGCGGTTCTCGGGCGACGCGTACACAGCCAAGCCCTGCGGCAGCAGCCGGTTGCGCCCCACGGATTTCTTCACAGAAACGATGTCCCCACGGCTCCCCAGACCTGTGGGGACAGCAAGGGGCAGTGCCCCACATCCTGCTGGGGGAGGGGAGCCCAGACCCCATCCAAAATCCCACTGAGGCAGCATGTAGAAATAGCAATAGAGGGGAAATGAGGGGAAAAATGAAAATTGGAAGGAAAAGAGCAAAAAGCAGAATGGGGAAATCAGAAATTGAGTGGAAATTATTGTCTGGGCATCGAATTTCCTGCCCAAGCAGCAAGCTCCTACTCAGAGGAGCAGACCTAAAAGAAACCGTGCATTCCTGTTTATGGTGTTTTGTTGGTTGTTTTTCAACGGATCACGTTTTGTTTTGAAAATAGGGTGCAGGGGGGTGGAAGAGTCCAACCAGCCCCCCGGGGCCTACAGCAGAGGAACAACTCCAGCATCAGCACAGGTGGGGCTGAGCTGCCGGAGGGGAGCTCGGCAGAGAAGGACCTGGGGTCCCGGCTGGCCGTTGGCTGTCCAGCAGCCGGCAACCAGATGAATCCACGGCTGCCCGGCAGGACGCTGCGGTGCCCCCCCTCCGTCCCCACAGCCCCCCGGCCTACCCTCCACAGCCTGCGTCAGGATCAGCTCCAGCTCCCCGCGCGGCAGATGTTTGCTGTCCTCCACCAGCCTGTACACGCGGTACCGCCGGTGCCGGGCGCGGGGCGGCCGCCCCTCTTTGCTGAGCGGCACCTTCCACCACCGCTCCACCACCACCGTGTCCTGCGTGGGGAAACGGGTCACGACGGGAATCCTGCTCCGTTACGGCCCATTCTCCACCCCCCTCCGAACCCCGTTCCCCTCGCAGACCCCGGAACCGCCCCCGTAACACCTCCCGGGTCCCCCCGACCCTCACCCGCGCATGGCTCAGGCTCAAGGCCCGCCCCGCCGCCCCGAGCAGCAGCCCGCAGCCGCGCGTCCACAGCGGGCCCAACATGGCGGCGCCCGGCCCGACCCGAGGACCCAGGAGGACCCCGCACGGGGCTGCCCGCGGCGCGCCTGCGAAGAAAAGCACACGGAGAGTTGCCCGCTGCGCCTGCGCACAGAGGTCTCGCTTCATCCTCCCCCTCCCCACCCGAGAACCGTGGGGTGTCGCCCTATCCCCCCCTCCCCCCACACGCCATCTGTCCCCGCTGCACCGAGCAGCACCGAGCAGCACCGAGCAGCACCGAGCAGCACCGAGCAGCACCCCCTGTGCCCTCTGGGCTTTATTCAACCAGGAAACCAAACAGCTATTCCCCTCAGCAGGGTGAAAACAAGAACCGAACCACAACGATGTGGAGACAACAATGTGAAAGGCACCCCCACGGTGACCACAGCATCACCGACCCAACGGGACACATCAGAAACGAGGCACGGAGGGGCCCTGTGAACACAGCAGTGCCCACATGGCCTCCAGAGAGGGGCTGAGGCATTCCGGTGAGATCTGGGGACTCCGGGGCAGCTTTGTCTCGTCCGGTGGTTACAGAGGGCAGCTGGAAACCAAAGTTGGTGTGCAGATGAAAGCGGTGGTGAAACCAGCGCTGTCAATGCAGGGAGTGCTGTGACACGGGGCAGGCACTTAGCTTCTCGAAGCGCATCCAACACTGCGGCCAGCAAGGGTAGAAACAGCTCTGTGGGGTCCGTGCACACCATCAGCCCCTGTCCCTGAAGCTTTGGGGTCACGTCTGTGTGGTGGCACTGGGCAGCGTCCCTTCACAAAGGGTCATCCCCCTCTGGAGGCAGGGTTGGGCTCGGAGAGCGACATTCCCCCCTTCTGTGCCCCAACTGTCCCATTTCCAGCCCCAGGAGCAGGGAGGAAGCTCTACAGAGAGGACGGTGTGGCTCACCGAGGTCAGAGCATCACAGGGAGCTCCACTCTGGCACTGCGCTGTCACTGCTGCTGGTCACTGCCTGCACAGTGACAAACCCCACAGCAGTGTCAAAACCCACACACCCACCCTACAGTGCCATCTGCACAGAGATAAGGCCCAACCATGCCACCATGGGGCAGCCATACCTTGTGGGGTTCTGCCCTCCTCCTCCTCACCTCCAGAGCAGATGGGAATGGGGCCGGGGAAGGGGCTGACCCCAGGCTGGGCACTACTGGAGAAGACACAGTTGGTGTAGCACATGGAGTCGGTGCAGAAGACAGAACCAGAGTTCCCATCGGAGAAGGATGGGTGGCTGCTGGTGGAAAGGGCTCCACTCCAGGCGATTGGACGTGGCGCTTCAGGTGGGTAGGCTCCAGGGCCCCTGAGGACTGTGGGGCACCAGGAGCCGGGGCTGGGCTGGGCCTCGCTGTCATCCCTCTGAGGTTGTGAGGAAGTGGAAGGGCCAATCAGCAGCCCCGGGGCTGGGGGCTCTGCATTGCCCCGGAGCCGCTCGGGGCTCTCATCTATGGGCCAAAGGAGGGGATGGGTCAAGCGGAGCTCAGGTACTGCTTCCCCTGCAGAGCTCAGCCCTGTACCCCACAGCTCCTGCTGCTGCTCCTCGTGGCACCTCAATGGAAGACTGTGCTCCCCAGGGCTCACAGACCCCTTTGGGGCTCTTACAGGTGCCTACACCCAGAGCTGGAAAGAGACAACGTGAGCAGGGGGCTCTGCACAGCCCCCAGTACTGAGCTCAGCACCCGGAGGCCAAGAAGCACAGCTTCAGTGGCTCCCAGGGCCCTGGGGGGCCTACCAGCAGCCCCCAGGGGGCATCCCCTGTGTCTCCTTCCACCCCAAACGAGCCCTTTCGCACTCGGGGATATTACTGGAATTGGGGTTGGCCCCACAGAGCTCACCCAGCAGGCTGATGCAGGAGAGGGTCAGCGGTGTGGCGCTGGGGCTCGGTGGCAGCTCAGACAGGAGACTCTCAAGGGAGGTGCACACCATGTCCTCCTGCACACGGGGTTGAGAGGAAGAACCGTGTTAACTCCACAACGTGAGGTAGAAAGGTGAAGCTCCCAACTCTAGGGATGACCCAAGCCAAAATCTGGGGAGAGAAGAGTTGCCACCAGAGCCCTGCTGTGCCCCATCCCACTGCAGCTCCGCTCACCGGTGTCTCCACTGCAGCCTCTGTCGCTGGCAGTGGGAATCCACCCCCTGCCTCCTCCTCCTCGTGGGGCTGCAGGGCAGCATGGCCCAGCCGCACCAGCTCGGCCCCGATGTCAAGGCTCTGTGGGGAAATGAGAGGAAGATGAAGGACACCAAACCCTCGTGGGGTGAAAGGAGGGGAGCAGTGAGGCTCGGGACTCACCTCGCCATGACGGACGTCAAACAGCATGATGCGTGGCCATGTGCACAGCCCGGCCTGGGTGTAGCTGGAGATTTTGGCCACCAGTGGCTTCCATTGGGCGCAGCAGGTGAGGCGCTCAAAAGCATCCAGCGCTGCCTCATCCCACTGCTCCCCTGTGGGAGGCTGAGGGGTGAGCAGCACCAGGAGGGACGTGGGCTCTGAAGAGCCACCTGTGCTCCCCCTGCACTCACCCACAGGCACGATCCCAGCCAGGCTGCACTCGATGGCCTGGAACGGCAGGCTCAGGAAATCGCTCCTTGTGGGGAGAAAGCGGCAGGCTGAGGGCAAGGGCAGCCCGAATCCCGCCTCGCGGCCTCGCTGGGCTGCACGCTGCCCTCCTGGGGACATCCCCCCAGCCCCGCTGCCTCCTCTCGCCTTCCTCCCACACTCACCGCAGCACTCGCAGAGCCTTGCGGGGCACCTCCCCATTGTCCCCAAAATCCACATAGTAGAGGTCCAAGTTGCCGTTCTCCAGCATGCCCAGCACCTGGGCCCGGTACCAATTGCTGCTGTCTGCATACGGAGCAGCCACGATGTCCCCTGCCTGCACGGCTGCCAGCTCTGCCTGCGGGGACACGGCACGCCACGTCCTCCAGTGCCAGGAGGGGAGGGGGGATCAGAAGGTGTCCCCTGGGAGTCTCACCACGCAGTTGCTGCCCTCATAGTGCTGCGTCATCTCAGAAATCAGCTTGTCCAGCTGCAGGCTGCGCTCGCCAATTATTTGGATCCAGAAATGGTTGGGGTTTTCGGCGGCTGAGACGTAGACCTCCAGGTGCTCATCTGCGTGGAAGCTAAAATCGGGGCTGGGGACTGCAGGATAGGAACCAGCAGGGGACAGAGGTAGGGGGCAGATGGTTGGACTGGATGATCTCAGTCATCTTTTCCAACCTAAATGGTTCTGTGATTCTATGACAAAGCGGATCCCACCCGAGGACGCATCGTGGAGTACCCTGAATGAGACAGGAGGGAGCAAACTGGAGCCACCAAGTCCTCACTCCCCATGGGACAGTCCAGCACCTTGGGGGGCCTGGCGAGGTGTGGAAAGCCTTCTCCCTCCCAGCAGAGATTCCTCATTGCAACCAAAGGACAATACCAGAACCTCTCACCTTCAAATTTTGGCACCGCTGCCAGCTTTTCCGCTGCCTCACTCCTATCCCACAGTAACTCCATGGCTGCCCCCCCTGGCAGAGAGCCCCCATTCCCAGCACCGTGCTCCCCGCTGGGCTGCAGCAACGCTTCCCTACGGCTGCCCAGGAGCTCCTTGCGGTGGCTCCGCAGCACCATGGTCTGAGCCAGCTCCTGGCGGAACACTGTGTCCTCCACCAGCTTCTCCATGATGAGTTTCTGGGGGAAAACAAGAGGAGAGCATGGGGGTCTCATACTGTCAGCCCTCTGGAGGGCTGGGAGGCTGCCCCCGCGCTCACCTTGGCTGCATCCACCTCCTGCTGCGTCCCTGAGATCTGGATGAGCCGTGTCGGAGCCAGCATGGCCTCGGCCTGGTGCTGGCACTGCACCTGGGCTCCGGAGCTGCGGCAGATGCTGCGCACCGTCTCACCGCCGTGGCCTGCGGGGCGCAGAGAGAACCAAGAGGCAGGGAGGATTTACGCCAGGGCTCTCCTGCCGCGCCCTCACCCTAAGGGGGGCTGCTCAAAGGGATTGGGGCCGCACCGATGATCCTCCCGACAGCTTTCTGCGGCACGTGGAGGTGCTCCAACACCGGCGTGCTCTCCACCACAATCTGGTGCGCGGCAGCTTTGGCTCTGCACACTTGGCTGGGGGAACCCCAGATCAGCAGCAGCCTCTCCTCACTGTCACCTTCCCTCTCCAGCTCCATGCGGGCCCCCGTCTCCTGCTGCAGCTGCGTGGGGCGCTCCATAAGTCGCCCCCCTAAGACACCTCGCCCCCCTCCCCGCTTCGGGAGCGGCTCTCACCCTTCGGATGGTGCTTCCCTTCCGGCCGATGATGGCTCTCACCGCCGCCCGCGGGACGCGCAGCTCCGCCCGCAGCTCCTCCGCTCCAACGGTGGGTACGTGCAGCTCTGGGGGGCGGGGAGGGGGGGGAGGCGGCCCGGTGAGGGACCGGTGGGGGGGCTTCAACCGGGGGATGCGGAAGAGGTGCAGCCCGGGGGGGAACGCGGAGAGCACAGGGGGGAGGGGCAGAGGGGTGGCACGGGGGGGCACGGCTCGGGGGGCACGGAGGGCTCGGGGCACCCACCTCGGCCCTCCCGGTATCGCCGGTACACGATGTAGAGAACGGTGGCCCCGGCGGGGAGGCCCAGCAGCACCGCCACCTTCTGCAGGCCGCTCAGCCCGGCCCAGACGCCCCGCTCTGACGGCATCGCCGCGCCGTTACCGGGCCTCCGGGCTCTCCGGACTCTTCAGAGCAGCCAGGCCCCACCAGGCCCGGATCCGTCGCGCCGCCACCTCACGCAGCCCGCCGCCGCCTCAGACCCCGCCCCTGACCGCCATCCACCCAATCAAAACCTTCTCTCCTCTACTCTCAGCCAATCAGCGCCCGCCAGGAGATGGCCAATCCGCTCTCAGCACGGTGGGGAAGGGAGGCGGGGCCGAACGCCTGCCCTAGGAATAAAGCGGCCAATCGGCGCCGCCGGCCGGCGCCCCGCAGCCAATCATCGGGCGGCCTGGAGGCAGAACGGACCATTGCGGGGAAGGGGAGTTGCCGGGAAGGGGGGGAAGGGGGGAGGTAAGGGACGTTGCTTAAATCTGGAAGAGAAGGTGCAAGGGGGGGCTGCGGTGGGGGGGGGGGGGGGTCTGCGGGTCAAGGGCCCGGGCCTGAGGGCAGCAGGGGGCCCTCAGAGTGGGATCAGGAGAGGAGGTGGTCGAGGGGGTCTCGCGGCGCCCAAAGGCTCATCTGCGTCCGACTCGTGAAGTCCTGCAGCCCATCGTGGCACCCCGGGCCCCTCCCACGCCACACATCAAACCATCGCAGCCCCAGCACTCTGGAAGACGCCGTTCCCTTCAGCACACGTTTTATTTGCTGCCATGACGCCGGGGGGCTCGCAGCCTCCCCTGCAGCCTCCGGAGGGCGACGCAGCACCCATGGGTGCCCCCTGGATTAAGCGGGGGGAGGAAGGAGGGGGAATGCGGGGCTCAGCGGGGAGCGGGAGATTCCGGCTCGGGGGCGAAAAGCTCCCGGTACAGCGGGGGGAAGGCGGCGAGAGGCGCGGCGGGGCGCAGGCGGCGGAAGGTCTGCAGCTGCTCCACGTGCTGAGAGCACAGCGCCCGCAGGCGGCCCGGCGGCGGCAGCTGGGGGGGACGACGACGAGAGTGGGACCCCCGTAGCACCACGTGTCTGATGGCACTCAGCCACGGCACCCCAATGCCCCTGACACCAATCACACTCCGTGCCCCTTGACACCCCAATGGCACCCGGCGGTCGTGACATGCTCACGGCGCGCCGTGATGCCCTGCAATGTCCCTCAGCACCCCAACAGCGCCTCAATTGCCATGGAAACCCGCTCCTCATGAAACTCCATATCCCAAGGATTCCATGCCTCCCATCCCATGGCACCCATGTCCCATGGCACCCCAGTGGCACCCCTATGGCCCCACAACCCCTGGCACCCTACACTCCACGTCCCAAGGCACCCCAATGACACCCTAATGACCGTGACACATCATGGCAGCCCACGTTCCACGGCACCCCATGGCACCCCACAGCACACCATGTCCCACAGCACCCACACCCTATCCGCTGTGCCCCTTCTGTGTCCCCACCCTGGCCAGCAGCCCCTCACGCTGCGTCCTGCGCAGCAGCAGCCGGAAGGCCACCTCCAGGCGTCCCTGCAGCCGGGCCACCTTCCCTGGGTCCTGCAGCCATGGGCGGGCTGGGGACATAGACACTGCACGTGAGGTTGGGGAGGGATGGGGATGAGGACAGGATGGGGACATGGGCAGGGATGGGTATGGTCGAGGATGGGGACTGTGGATGGGGACAGGGATGGGGGGAACATGGATAGGGACGAGGACAGGATGGGGACAGAGACGGCCAAGGATGGGGACGAGGACAGGATGAGGTTGGTGCAGGGCTGGTGATGGGGACAGGATCATGGGATGGGTACTGCAGTGGGGACAACGGGACAGAAAAGGGGACAGCCCTGGGGACAGCACATGGGGCTGTCAATGGTGGCATCCACTGGATGGCACCAGAGATGGTAGCACACGATGGAAACACCCAGCCCCACCACCCAGCACCCACTCTGGGATAAAACTTGGGCCGTTTGGGCACACCCCAAGGGGGGACGGGGGACTGGGGTGGCATGTCCCTCACCAGCATTGACGAGGACGATGGCGCTGAAAAGGGCCACCTCCCCCTCTGAGAAGCGCAGAGCACAGAGGTTCTGTGCAAAGTCGAAGATGGAACCGATGAGCTCGGGGCAGCCTGTGGGAACCCTCGTTAGCAGTCCCATAACAAGATGTCTCCACGTGCCCAGCGTCCCATTGTCCCAAGCCCTACCCAGTGACCTGAAGAGCTCAGCGCCAGCGTACTTGCCCTCGAAGAAGACGGTCCGGTTGTCAGGGTTGAAGGCCCGGCACATCCACACCAGCACCACCTCCATGGCGCCTGCCATCACCACCGGGATGGGGACAGCAAGGGTGGCACTGGGACAGGCCCCACAGTGCAGCTTGGGGCTGAGCTTGTGTCCCTGCGGCACCGGCCCTCGGGGACTGCCACCTCCCCAGTGGGGACCCCAGGGGACTGTCACCCCCAGACGGGCATCCATGGGACTGCCACCTCCCCAGGAGGACCCTTGGGACTGCCACATCAGCGCGCTCAGAGCAGTCCTTGGGGACTGTCATTTCCCCAGTGGAACCAGAGCACCCTGTAGGGCCTGCCACCTCCCACTGGGACCGGGGCATCCCATCGCTGTGGGGCTGGGGACAGGGGAGCAGGGACAGGGGATAATGACAGGGCACAGCCCCGTACCCGCCTTGAGGAGGACGATCTGGTCGTTCTGGCAGAGCTCCATGAAGCCACGCAGCCGCTTAGCAAACTCCACCACGCGCTGGATGGCCTCGGTGAGCCGGCAGGCGCAGCGCTGCCACATCTCCTCCGGCGGCTGCGGCACCCCAGGACGCATCCCCAGCGGGGTCAGAGCTGTCCCTGGGGGCTGTCAGCTCCCCAGTGGGACCTTCGGAGACCGTCACCTCCCCAGGGGCTCAGAGTGGCCCTTAGGGATCGCCACTTCCCCAGTGGGAGCCTTGGGACTGTCACACCACCTTAGTGGTCCCACGGGACTGCCACCTCTCCAGTCAGACCCACAGGATTGTCACCTCCCCAGTGAGGTCAGAGTGGTCCTTGGGGACTGTCACTTCCTCAGTGGGACCCTTGGGACTGTCACACATCCTTAAAGGGACCCCTGGGGACTGTCAGCTCTCCAGTCAGACCCTGGGACTGCCACCCCCCAGTGGGGACCCGCGATGCTCCCTCACCTTTTTCTGGAAGGCGCAGACCTCCTCGTGGCTGAAGGTTTCCCCGCGGCGCAGCTGCAGCTCCTCGGCATGCAGCTGGCACGTCTCACGGTGAGATGCCAGCACGTTCTGTGTAAGCAGCTCTGGGGGACGTGGGGACATCATGGGGACATGGGGATGGGGGGGGACCGAGGACACGGTCCCCAAGGTGCCAGGTCCCACCAGAATGTGGCACCCACGGGTGACGGAGCCAGATCCCATTAGTGCTGTGCACCCACGGGTGATGGAGCCTGGTCCTGAACCCATTGAGCACCCGCAGGTGACACGGTGATGTCCCCCTACCCCCAAGCAACCTGGGTGACCCTCTGCCACCACCGCTCACCGATCTCCAATGCAGGTGACTCCAGGATGCTCCCAACCGTGGGGTGGGGGCACACACCAGGACCGTCCCCATCTCCGTCCCCGTCCCACGTGGCCATCTCCTTCCGCTCACTCTCCATTGTAACACTGGGGCACCCCGGGCTGCTGGGGGGCAGTGGGTGGCCCCGGCAGCCCGGCAGGCCTATGGTAAAGCTGGGTGTGCCTTGGGCTGCCCGCTCCCAGTCCTGGTCCTGGTCCCGGTCCCGTCGCTGCTGCTCCAGTTGCTGTTGCACCTCTGCATGCAGCCGGTCCCGCTGCTTCTTAGACATGCGGCCAAACTTGACGGCTATGGGGCAGGCGCACACGCGTGTTCAGCCATGTTCACGTACAGGACACACGTGTGGCTTTCGGGCTGAGCCCACCGGGTGTCCCCAGAGGGGTTATGGGGCACGGGGCAGTGGCACTTAGTGTTACTGTGGGGGTGTCCAAGGATATGGGGGGCACCGGTGGTGGGAGGACCCATTAATGAGGGCTGCATGCAGTGATATTGAGGGGCAGCCAGTGACGGGAGGCGGCCCATAATACAGGAGCGCGCGTACGGATGGAGGGGGGGTGGAAGCTGGTGATAAGGGGTGCACTGGGTGATGTAGGGGGTGCACCCATTGATGCGACAGGTACACCCAGCGCTGGGAGATGGGGGGGACAATCCCAGTGGTGGGGGGGCCACTGCAGCCACGAGGTGAGGCGGGGGGCACGAACCATCACGGGACATGCCGAGGCGGAGGCACTTCTGCAGGCGGCAGTGCTGGCAGCGGTTGCGGCTGGCGCGGTCGATGGGGCAGTTCTGCTGGCGGCTGCAGGCGTAGCTCAGGCTGCTCTGCTGGCTGCGCCGGAAAAAGCCCTGCAAGGAGGGGGACGAGGAGGGCGGTCACCCACCTGAGACCCCCCAACCCCAACTACCAACCTCCCCCCCACTTCTTCCCCCCAGCGCTCACCTTGCAGCCCTCACAGGTGATGACGCCGTAGTGGATCCCTGAGGATTTGTCCCCACAGATCTTGCAGGGGATCGCCTCGATGTGGGCTGTGGGGTAGCGGGGGAATTTGGGGGTCAGGTCCTATGGGATCCCCCAGCCACTATGGGCTCACAAGGTCCCTGCAGAATCTCATGTTTCCAAAATGTCCCTATGGGATCTCACGAGCCCTATGGGCTCACAGGGCCCCTATAAGATCTCTGGGCTCCTACAGGCTCACAAGGCAACTGTGGGGCACCTATAGGCTCATGGTGCCCCTATGAAATCTCACAGGGTCCTTATAGGACCCCACGTCCCCTGTGGCCTCACGTGCCCCCACAGCTCACGTGTAATCTTCCTAGTTCCTATGTCCCCTCACATGTCACCTGTGAGAACCGCACGGACCACGCGTGGTGCCTGTGATGTCACACGGACTGTGGGACCTCACATGTCCCATGTGTCACCACAGGACCTCACGTGTCACCTGCAGGCTCATCTGCTGCCCAGACAAGCTCTCCAAGACCCTATAGGCTCACACAGAGTCCCTATAGGTTTGCATGATCCCTATATGGACTCCACGGTCTCTATAGGATTGCACACTTCCTATAGGCTCACACAGTCCCTACAGGCTCACACGGTCCTTATATGAGCTCCCACCATCCCCACCGGATCCCACAGTCCCTTATAGGGTCATACACGGTCTGTTATAGGCTCCCATGGTCCCTATAGGCTCACACTGTCCGCATAGGTTCACATGGTTCCCATATGAGCTCCCACAGACCCTATAGCAGTGCACGGTCCCTTAAAGAATGCCGTGATCCTTCTAGGCTAATGCAGTCCCTATGAGGTTGCCTAGTCCCTATAAGGTCATGCAGTCCCTACAGGCTCTCATGGTCCCTATAGATTCAAGTGCTCACGTGTCCCCACACTGCTTCACGTGTCACCCTGGGCTCACGTGTCACCAACTGTTACCTATAGATCCTGTGCCCCCGCTGCCCCAAGAGTTCCTGAGGGCTCCACATGTCCCCCCCCCATGTCCCCTACCCCTGTGGGTCATCATCCCCACGTCCTCACATCCCCATAGGGCCCCATAGGGCGTTGGAGTCCGGGGGGGGGCACAGTGACGGCAATGCTGAAACCACAGCGAACGGCGGCAAAGCCACAACTGGGACACAGCCTTGGGGGGGGGGGGGGGGGCAGGAAGGGACCGGCACAGGGAGGGGACACCCAGCAGGTGGGAGGCCAGCGGGGGCCAGCGGGGTGGGGGCCATGAGGAGGGGAACACCATGGAGGGGATGGTGGGGAGGGAGCAATGGAGAGCGGAATAATGGGGAGGGGGACAGCAGAGAGGGAACAGTGGGGTGAGGGTTGTGAGGTGGGGGCAATGGGGACACCCAGGGAGGGCACAATGGGGAGGGGGACAACATTTGGGTTGGGGGCACGCAGGGATGTGGACAGAGGGGTGGGGGGCACGGGTGGACACACTGAATGTGGGGCCACTGAAGCACAGTGGGGATGGGGACACTGGGGGCAGAGGACACGGGGATGGGGGGCAGCTCCAGCCCCAAGGCCTTCGCAGCGTCACTGCGTGCCTCGCACGCATTCTTGCACGCTTGCAGAGGGCTGCGCCACCCACCAGCGTCTGCACAACGTTGTGCACACTCGTGAAAGCTCGCACCTCCCGCCCTCGCACGGGGCTGTGCCGGTTTGCGCGCACACACGCGCCCTTGTGCGCTCCGGCGCACACCCAGGCACGCGCGGCGCTGGGAATGCGGCGTTTGACTCAGCCCAGCATTACTCAACGCGCCGCCGCTGCCGGGAAGCGCTGCTCCGTTTCGGGGCCGTTTTGGGGCCACTCCTGCCGGGAAGCAGCAGTGAGAGGTCGGTGAGGTCTCCCCCCACAGGCGGCACCAGCGCTCCCACGGCGCTGCCACGGGGACCCGACAGCCCCTGCTGGCCCCACGGGGATCCCACAGCACCCCGCAGCCCCATGGAGAACCCAACAGAATCTGCTCAGCCCTAAAGGGTCCCCACAGCATCCACTGGTCCCATGGAGACCCAGTAGCATTCTCCAGCCCCAATAGAATCCACTGAGCCCTATACGGACCCCATAGCACCCATCAGTCCCATGGAGACTCAACTGCACCCCACAGCCCTAAAGGAGCCCAAAAGAACCGCACAACCCTACAGGGACCCCACAGCCTCATGAGGAACCAACAGCCCCCATCAGCCCTACAGGGACCCCATAGCACCCTGCTCCCCTATAGGGACCCAGTAACAACCCATAGCTCCCAAGGAACCCAACAGCATCTGCTCAGCCCTATAGGGACCCCATAGCACCCATCAGCCCCATGGGGACCCTTCAGAATCCACTCAGCCCTACAGGGAACCCCATAGCTCCCTTAAGTCCCATGGGGACCTCGAGTGCCCCATGGGCACCCACTGACCTTACAGTGAAGCGACATCAGAGCCACGTTCCAACCCCGGCACTGCCCCGCACATCACGGCAAAACACAGCATGACATACAACAACATGGCAGGGCACGGCACAATGCATCATGAGAGAATGTGCCATGACATAAAGGAGCACTGTAGGACATGGGACAACATGTCAAGACACGGGACAAGACACCACGACATGGGACAGCGTGTCAGGACAAGGGACAACACACCATGACACGGGACAACATGTCACAACATGTAAAAACACGGGACAACACATCACAAAATGGGACAACACATCAGGACATGGGGTAACATGTCATGCCATGGAGCAACACATCCCTGCACGCCGCAATGCAGTGAGGTGGCACCTCCTCACCACCCATGGGACTGCAGCATCCCCACCACGCTGGCACAGGGCTGACAACGGGGTCAGATGGGGACAGGGGGTCTCTGGGACATGACGTGGGGGGGGCTGCGGTGAGGGAACCCCAGCATGGGGCCATCCGTGGGGACATGTGGACAGCAGCGGGGACAGCGATGGGGACATGGGGACAGGAGGATATGCGGACACAGAGACATTAGCAGGGATAAAGGGACAGGGGTATGGGGATATGGAGACGTTAGTGGGGATGGGGACATGGGGATGTGGGGACAGGGGGACATCAATGGGACATGGAGACGTAGGGACAGGAGGGCATGCGGATATCAGTGGGGACACAGGGACATTGGCAGGGACACAGGGACACCATGGGGAGACGGGGACTGCAGAGCTGATGGTGACACAGCATGGTGACAGACGGCTGCTGCTACGCGGTGCCACCTGCGTGCCCCCATCCCCGCCACCTGCGCCGGCCCTGACCACATCTGAGGGCCCCGGAGCCGCGCAGGGGCACCGCTGGGGGCAGGGAGGGCCGGGGAGCAGGAACGAGGTGCAGCACCAACCCTTGCACACGCGTGTGTCATGCACACTGCCTGCACTTGTGCACACTGAGCACAGCACACCTTGCACGCCCAGAGCTGCAGGACTGCATGCACACAGCTCTGCGCTCACCTGCACACACTGACTGCACACTTGCAAGGCCCCTTGCACACTCATGCACACGCCCCACGCATTGCACACTGCACACATGCACAGCAGCCATACGTTCCACGCTCACCCTCACTCCTGCAGCACTGGGTGCACACACCTCTACGCTCGGCAGCATCGACTGCTTGCACACTCACACATTTACACACACACACACCTACGTTTCCATATCTGCAGAGACACATAGGTTGCACACTCACACTGTGCGCATGCACATCAGCCACATTTGCACAATCATCCTTGCTCTTGTGAGCTTGCATGCACACGCCTCCACTCTCCTGATCCGCCTCTGCTTGTGCACTTGCATAAACGCTTGCACACTCCCACACGCAGATGCTCTCCCCTCATTACACACCGTGTGCACGCATTGCATGCTCACCCTCGCTCTGCAGGACGCCACGCACACACCTCTGTACTCACCGGCACCCACTGCTTGCACACACCCTCGCATGCCTCCCGCACTTGCAGATGGATGCACTCCCCACACGTTGCACTCACACCTCGCACACCTGCAGCAGCCGCACCTTGCACCCCCCCCCCCTCACTTCTGCAGGACTGCACGCCCCCTGCCTGCCCTTACACCTTACACACTTGCACAGACACTCACACAGTCCTTGCACACTCCTGCCCTTCCCCCGCACGCTCCCACCCACCACGCATCCCACCCCGGCCGTTTGCACTTCTGCCCCCCACCTCGCGGGCCCTTCGCGTGCTCACAGCCCCGTGCACCCCCCCACCCCTTGCACAACCCCTCCCCTTGCACGCCTGCCCCGTACCTCGCATTGTGGTGTGTGGGGCGCGGTGGTGCGGCCGGGCGTTATAAGGGCGCGGGGCCCCCCCAGCATCCTGCCCCCCCCCCCCCAGCATCCTGCCCCCCCCGGCCCCACGCACTGGAAATTTCCGACTTTCCACGGTGACAGTGGGGGGGGAACTGAGGCACGGAACCAGGGGGGATGTAGAGTGACCCCCTCCCTCCCCCGTGTGACCCTGCTGACCCCGCTTTGCCTCCCTGCTGTCTCCAGGGTGTTGTGGAGGGGGGGGCTGCAGCCCTTGGAGGGTGAGGGGTCACCAAGCTGCGGGCTGCAGAACTATGGGGGGGATGGGATCCATAGGATTGTGGTGGCAGAGGGAGGGGTCGGACCCCCACATGTGGGCTCTGCAGTCCCCTATTGTGCAGGGATGGGGGCACCAATGAGACCCCCGGTGCCTGTGGGGCAGCTATAGGGCTGGCACTGGTGCAAGCCATAGGGTCAGGGACTCGCTCATGGGCTGGCAATGGGGTCAGCCATGGGGTCGGCTACAGGGCAGCCACAAGGCCATGGGGTCAGTAATGGGGCAGCCATGGGGTCAGCCATGAGGCAAATCCATGGGTGAGCTACAGGGACAGACATGGGGTTCCCCAGGGACCCCAAGGGGTGGGATGGGAGGGCACAGCCTTAGGAATGCCTGAGTGCAGTGTGCTTGGGGCTGTGTCCCCCCTCATGTCCCCCCTATACCTGTGTCCCACATCCCTGTGTCCCCAGGTCCCCACATCCCCAGGACCTGGTGACATTCGGGAGGGGTGGGGCGGGGAGACTCTCCTGCCTCATGGCCCCGCCCACCCCATGGCCCCGCCCACGCAGCCACAGCTCCCCCACCCCTCCCGGTTCCTTTCGCTCCGCCCACACTCTTGGACCCCCCCCCTCCACATCCCCTCCTGCCTACAGCACAAGGGGAGGGGGCTGCAGCTGGGGACAGGGATGGGACAGAGGCAGAAAGCAGTGGGACTGGGGACAGGGATGGGGACAGGAACACACACCAAGGAGACACCACCCCCAGACGCAGCCAAACCCCAAAAAACCATCACAGGACACCGATGTCACTGCAGTGCCACGCTCTGATCCCAGAAGGTGACACAGGGACACCACACTGCCACCCCCCTCCAGCGTTACAGCGTCACTGCTAGGGACAGGCAGCCAGGGAGGGCTTGGTGTCCTCCACCTGGATGAAGAGCGCTGGAAGAAAAAGAGGAGTGACGCCATGTGACGATGTGAACACGTGGCAGCAGGCTCACAGTGCCCTCTGCCAAGTGCCACGTGCTATGGGGAGCCCCCATGTCACCCAGAAGCACATCTCTGGGATGGTCTCAGTGTCCCTGGCCCCGTCCCTGCAGCATCACAGCTCCTCACCAGTGGCCTCGGCGTACAGCGTGTCCCCTTTGGTGTCACGCACATGGCAGGAAAGGAAGATCTTGCGTCCCTCGTGCCGCTCCATGCAGCTGTCGGCCACTACCACAGCACCCACTGGCATGGGGCTGAGGGACAAGGAGGGGACAAACGTGTGGGGCTGGGAACAGAGATAGGGTTGGAGGCAGAAAGAGGAGCAGGGTAAGGACAGCTGGGAATGGGGACAAGGATAGGGATGGGGAAAGGGATGGGAATGGGGCGGGGGGACAATGACGCAGAGTCCTGCAAAGCGTGGGGACACTCTGAAGTGGTGTCTCCACACAGTGCCACTCACGCCAGGTAGCTGATGCTCAGCTTGGCCGTCACCACCGATGTTTTGGCCACCGCCAGTGCGCACGTCCCCACCGTGGTGTCAATGAGAGTGGCGATGGCACCACCGTGTGCGAAGCTGGGGGGACACGGTGAGCAGACAGGGACAGGGATGAGGACGGGAATGGGGACACGGCGTCACCTACCCATGGTGGCCTTCCAGGTAGGGTCCCAGCTGGCACAGGCACTGCGTGCGGTGGCCGGAGGCGTGCAGGAAGATGGCGTACTCAAAGCCAGCACCCTCTGCGTCCAGGTTGCGCAGGAACAGCCGTGGCCCCGGTCCCGTCACCGGCCCCACCACCATCTGCAGCACCTCTGCCAACAGGACGTGGAGTTGGTGACACAGTGTGGGTGACACTGCTGAGGGCGTGGTGTGGGTGGCACCATGTTGGTGACACGGTGTTGGTGCCCACCGCACCGGTGACGGTGCCGACAACACAGCGTGCTGACACAGCACAAGGGACAACCGTGGTCACCTGGGAGGTGGTCGAGGCCGCGGCGGTAGGAGGGGATGCGGCGCCAGGAGCCGTCAGCAGCACGGCGCAGCAGATGCTGGAACTGCTCACGCATGGCCACGCTCCACCCAGCATTGGGGACAGCCAAGTCCTGCGGGGACACCGAGCACAGAGCCTGCAGGGACACACGGCAACGGGGACGGGGGGGGACACAGACAGTCATGGCAGTGCGATGTGGGACCACGGTGGCACCGTGTGGTGGGGGGACAAGGACAGCAGTGGGGACACCGGGGGTTTGGTGGCACAGCTGTGGGAGGTTGACATCATTGGGGACATTTGGGGTTTGGATCACCAGTCCCAATCCCGCCCATCCCTCTCTGTTCCCTCCTGCCCCTGCCTCCCACCAGTGGCCCTCTTATGTCACCAGGTTCCCAGGGTTGGGACATTTATGCCATGTCATCCCCATGTGTCACAACACCCACAGCGAGCCTGGGCCCGTCACTGCCCTGGAGTGCCCTATGTCCTCATGTTCCCACCCCTATCCCCATGTCACTGCCCCACATCCCTGCGTCACCTCCCCTTGTCCCCATGTCATCAGCCAATGTCCTCATGTCACCAAACAATACCCCCATGTCACTGCGTGACACAGCGTCTGTGTCGCTGCCTCATGTCCTCATGCCCCGCCCCATGTCCCAGTGTCACTGCTTGATGTCCTGGTGTCCCTACTCCATGTCCCCATGTCACTATGCTGTTTCTGTGTCGTTGACCCATGTCCCTGTGCCACTACCCAACACCACCGCTCTGTGTCCCTGGGTCCCTATGTTGCTGCTCCATGTCCTGGTGTCCCTACTCCACATCCCCTTGTCCCTGTGTTGTCCCCGTGTCACTGCTCTACGTCCCCATGTCCTCGCTCTGTGTCCCCATTTCTGCCCCTGATGTCCCCATGCCTCTACCCGATGCCACCACCACCTGTCCCCATATCCCTACGATGCCCCCACATCCCTGCAATGTCCCCATCTCCCCATGATGTTCCCACGTCCCACCGAGGACCCCCCACCCCGCACTCACCGTGGGGGGGACCCGGCACAACCCGTGGGCCACCACCGCGCGCACCCCCGCCCCGCAGCTCCGCCACATGGCGCGAGGTGACGTCACCGAGATGACGCAACTCCCGTGACGACGTCACTCCGGCGCTGACGTCACTCCGCCTTCCGCGTGACCCCGCTCCTCGCCGCTGTCGCGCAGCGATTACGTCACAACGACGCGCCGGGCCCCGAGGTCAGGGATCTCCGCGCACCACTGCGTCCCCCCCGGCGCCCCCTGCCGCGCCCCGCCCCACCGCAGCGCTGCGAACCGCGACGCCGACCCCGCGCGGGAGGTGCCGCGGGCGGGGATGGGGGCGGAGCCTCCGTTCGGCCGCTTCCGGTGAGCGCGGGGCTCGGCCCCGCCCCACAGAGAGCGCGGGGCCCGCGGGGCCCAGCAGAACCCCGTAGGAACCCGTAAAGACCCACAGAGCTCCTGTGGAGCACCGTGCAGCCGCCCGCAGCACCAAACTCCATGACACACCGCAGACCCCCGATCAGCCCCGCGCTACCCCCGCTGATCTCCTTCACACCGCGCTGTGCCACCCCACACATCCCCTGCGGAACGCTGCAGAGCCCCGTGATCCCCATAAGCAGCCCATAGGTCCCCATAAACCACCGCACGGGCCCACGCCAGCCCTATACCGCCGCGCAGCGCTCATGGAGACTCGCACAGCCTTCATGCAGCTCCATGCTGCCCCCAAAGGGCCCCTGGAGGCTCTTCAGGTGAGCCGGCGTTGATGGCGATGTGGAGATGGGAACCCCGCGGTGAGGATATGGGGCCGGGGACCTCGGAGTGATAGCAATGTGGAGACCGGGACACAAAGATGGGCAGCCCAGAATGATGGGAACAAGAAAGAGAGAACCCCATGATGATGGGAACTACGGGGACATGGGAACAGGGATCCCATAATGGTGGAAGCACGGAAATGTGGACATGAGGTGATGGGAACCCCATAGGGAAGGGGATATGGCGCTGGGAACCCCACAGTGAAGAGATTTTGGGGATGAGAACCCCATGGAGATGGAGACCCAATGCCGATGGGGATATGGGGGTGAAAACCCCATAGAGAAGAGAACCTGAGGGGACCCACCCCAAGGCAGAGGCCACAGCAGAGTCATACAAAACACTTTATTGGGGCTGCAGGGCCCTTTCTCACTTCCTCCCCTTCTGCTTCATGTGCACCACGAAGTAGTCATTGCAGGCGATGGTCAGTCCGGCCACCAGCGAGAAGAAGCTCTGGAAGCCCACTTTGCCATCCCGGCACTGGTCCAGGTCCTTCATGATCTTATCCAGAGCCATGGGATCACGCTGGTTCTGGGGGCAGAAGCTTGTCAGCACCTCACAGTGGGATTATGGGGCTGTGGGTAGGTGTGACCCCACTCTGCCCCCCTCCAGGTTATATGACCGTGGGGTAGGTGTGTCCCTGCTCTGTCCCCTACCACCTAATGGAATCCAGCGGTTATAGGGCCGTGGGGTGGGTGTGACCCCACTGTCCAACCCCTCACCTCCAGGAATCCAGGGAACTCCTTCTCCATCAGTGCACGCAGGTCCTCCTTGCTCAGGTAGTTCTTGTCACCCGCATATTTGTGGAAGGTGAACATCAGCGTCTCCATGGCGTGCTCCATCTGGGACGGCATGGCAGCAGCTGTGGGGTCTGTGGGGCCAGAAAGGCTTAGTGGGGTCTGTGGGAGCTACTGGGGTCCTGTGAAGTCAGAGGATCTTGGTTTGATCTGCAGGGTTGGAAGGGTACAGTGGGATCTATGGGAGTCAGTGAGGTCTGTGGGGTCAAAAGCTGTGTGAGGCTCAATGGGGCCAGAGGGGATCCAGTGGGGTCTGCAGAGTTGGAAGGGTACAGTGGGGTCTCTGGATCTCCCTGCGGTCTACATGGTTTAGTGGGGCGTATGGGGCTAAAAGCTCATAGGGTCTGCAGGTCTCTGCGGGGTGCATGGGACTTGGTGGGGATGCAGGGTCAGAGGGGATTTGTGGGGCTCCATGGGGCTCTGGAGCATCTCCGTGGGGAGTGTGGGGCTCCATGCGGTGTGTGGGGCTCAGCGCCTGCCCCACACCCTCTGTCCCATCGCGGTGACTCAGCTCCGGGCAACGGCCGCAGGGCGGGGCGGGATGTGCTGCCGTGTCCCCCCTCTGACCCCCCCACCCCGCCCCGCCTCGGTCTTCCCTATGGACACCCTCGGGACCCCCCCCGCCCTGGGCACACTGAGTCACGGCCCTCCTCCCAGGGTGGGGCCCTCCTGGATTCCCTACAACAGTGGGGAGGGGGGCACATCCCAGAGCTGCTTCCCCGTGCCCACCCCCCGACTCCATTTCAGGAAGGGAGACTCCACCCTGGGGGGGGGGGGGGGGGCACGGGGGTGTCCCTCCGGCTCAGCGTTGGTGCTTTGGGGAGGGGGGGGATACAGTTCAATTTTGGGGACCGCTCTTCTGTGCGTTGTAAAGGGAAAAAAAAATGGGGGGGAAGGGAGGGGGAGGAAAGTGGGAAAATGGGGGCATCCCACCCTAAAGGGAAAATAATGGGGGAGTCCCACCCTTTGCACTGAATTTCCCCCCCCCCCCCAACCAAAAAAAAAAAAGCTGCAGCATCTCTGGGGGGATCTTAAAGTTTATGGGGTGATGGGAGAGCATATAGGGAGGGAGGCAAACTTCATGGGGCAATGTGCGGGGTGTGAGGAGCCTTCAAAGTTTATGGAGTGAAGGGGAGGGAGTGAGGGGGACCCCAAACTTTATGGGGTGATGGGGGGGCGGGGGGAGGGAAAGAGCCAAGCTCTTCTAAGAGGAGTGCAGGATGGGACCCCCCCCCTCTGGATGGAGATGATGATGGAGTGGGGTACTCCTATGCAGGGGGTGGGATGGGGGTAACCTCTATGAATGGGCGTCCTCTCTAAGTGTGTAGGGAGGTCCTCTATAAGAGGGGGCCCTCACCCCTGTGTGGGTCAATGCCTGGGGGGGGCTGGGTTGCCAAGGGAGGGGGTCCAACGGGGAGGTCCGCTGGAGGATGTAGAGCCGGGGGGATCCCCTCGGTCCGGGGGAGGGTCGGTACTCACCGCGCAGCGCAGATCTGGGCACTGCGGGGCGATGGCACCGCCCGGGATAGGCACGGAGGGGGCGGGACAGCCCGGGGGGGGGACCCGGGGGGGGCCCGGCTGACTCAGCTGCTCCCGCCCGCAGCGCTGCGCCTTAACCCCTTCCTGCCCTCTGCCCCCCCCCATGTGTCACCTGAACGCCATTCCTCTCCTCGTGACACTCCTGGGATGGGGACAGCTCTGGACAGAACTGACCTTGGGGACAAGGCCACCTTCGGGTACGGGGCCATCCCCAGGGTGAGGGCCACATCCCTGAGCCAGGTCCCTAAATGTGGCCCTAACCCTAGGGACAGGGCCATGCTTGGGAACAGGACCACCTCAGGGGCCATGGCCACTCCTGGGGACAGAGCCATCCTTAGGGTCAAAGACACCTTTGGGGACAGGAACGTGCTTAGGGACATGGCTTTCTTTGGGGACATGGCCACCCTTTTTGGGGACAAGGCTATATTTGGAGACATGACTGTCTTTGGGGATGCGGCCACACTTGTGGGCAGATCCATCTCTGAGGACAGGACCACAGCTGGTGTCAGGGTCACCTGTAGGACAGCGCCACCACAGGGACAGGGCCGCACATGGGGACAGTGACGGCTCCGATCCCTTTGAGGACAGCTTCCTCCCCCATTGAGGTCGCACATGCCCTTTGTTACTACTGATTGCAGCTGGTGCCTGGCAGTGCCCAGCAGGCACTCTGCCATCGCTGCCCACGCAGCGCGTGTGACAATTAGTGTAGCTAATTACCGGGGGGTTGCCCTAATCCCTTCCCCCCCCCCCCCCCCCTAAAAAAAAAAAAGCCCTGAAGGAAACGGGGCCTTCTTGGGGCCCTCCCAGTTCTCAGCCCCCGCCCTGCCCCCAGGGCCAGCCCTTCCCTACCCCAAATGGTCCCCATTCTCCACATCTCACCCCCACTCCCCAAAGGCCTCCCCAAAAACTGAGACTCTTCCCCCCCGTTACCCCCGTGATCCCCTCCTATCTCTTCGCTGTCCCCTCACTGTTTCTCTGTCCCCACTCAAGATGGCGGCGCCTCCTCACACCCCTCCCGCCCTCACCCAACATGGCGGCAGTCCCATATGTTCCAAAATAGCGATGAAGCCGACGCCCCGTACTCCGGAAGCGCTCATCCTCTTGCCCATATCCAATATGGCTCCGCGCCGCCCGTCTGTCTCTACAGGCGTGAAGGCGGCGAGGTGAGCGTGGCCCGGATGTGGGCGGTGCTTGAGGAGGGAGGGGAGCCCGGAATGTGACGTCGCGCCGGAAGTGACGTCGCTCCGTCAGCCGCCTGCAAGCGGGGAGAGGAGCGGACGGAGCCAACATGGCGGCGCCGAGCGAGGCCCGGCCGTGAGGGGAGGGAGCGCGGGGCCGGGCATGGCGGGGGCGGCCTAGGGGGAGCCTCGGCGTTACCTGGGCCGCCTCTCCGCTCAGCACAGCCCTGTAGCGGTGGGAGGCAGCGCTCGAGAGGCCTCGGCCGGGTGCCCGGGGGATGGGGGCCTAACGGGGCCCGGCCCTCGTAGCTGCGTCGTGAGGCGGCCGCGGGGCCTGGGGGCGGGGCTGAGGTCTCAGGGGGAAACTGAGGCACGGGGTGGGACGAGGTTGGACGTAGTGGGTCTGCGTACGCCACTCAGCCCCGTGGGGGTGCCGGGGGGCCGCTGTAAGGGGGGCACAGAGCTCCCTTTGGGGCTGAGTTCTCGAGGGGGCCCCTCTCCAAGTAAAAGGGCGCCGGGGAGGTGTTAGAGGCTGTGGGGACGGCGTGAGCCTGGCTCCGGGCCTGTAGTTCCATCCAGAATCCATTTTGTTGGCTTTTTTTTTTTTTTTTTCTTTTGCAAATTTTGTGAGCAAAGCCAGTTTTCTGGAGGAGCTCTTGGGGAACAAACAGGTTTAAAACAGCCTTCCCCTCACTTAGTTGTGCTACTGAGGGAGGAACGGGGATTTGGCGTTGAGAATATGTCTGAAGGAGCAGCGTAGGGAGCACAGGGTTGATTCAAGACATCAGTAAATTATTACAGAGTGAAGTAGGGATTAAAAAAAAAAAGTTTAGGCATCGGAGCTGCTTAAAAAAAAAAAAGAGAAAAAGACTGTTTGGTGGCTTCTGGAAAGTCCACCGTGGCAAGAGGGCCACCAAAGCTGGAAGTGTGGCTTCCTGTAACAAGAGCCAAACGAGGGCCACGCTGTAGGGACATAGGTGGCCCCGCTGGGGTACTGTGCTGAAGAAATCTGAGAGAAAAGGGGATAGAGGACTTCGGAGCAATCCGTGCTCGGGTTCGGAGTGGATACACGCAGAGCAGAGGAGCTCCTCATTAAGGTTGGTTTTTCGTGCACGGGTTTAATTTCTTAATGATCCTATGAGTCACCTATCCCTCAGCTGCACGGAACGATGGTGTTGGGTGTCACGTCCTGTCCAGAAGATTCTTTTGTTGGTCCTTGACATTGAGATCCTGTGGCTGTCGGTCTGGGTATGAAGTCTGGGGAGAGGTGGAAGAAGCCTGGAAGAGGCTCCTCCAAACCCAGTGTGTTTTTTGCTGATAGAATTGCCAAAATTGGCCAAATTGGGGTGCCTGGATGTGAGCCAGGCCCTGGCTCCAGCTCAGGTTTGCATGGCTGAAGCTGTTGCACACCACTGTGTGCTTGTGGGGCTTCCTTCTTCCAAAAAAAGAGGGTAAAAAAAAAAAAAAAAAAAAAAAAAAAAAAAAAAAAAAAAAAAGGTGAATGTTCTGGTTCTTTCGATTCTGGTTTCAGTTCTGCCTAAGATAACTGCGTGTGCAGAGGCTGTGCCTTCCAGATGTTAGCTGTCACAGACTTTGCCCGTGTTGGTTCCAAGTGGTTCCACCCCTTCTGCTCTGTGCTGTGGTCATGCATGCCATGCTGAGCCTTTAGTGCCTCTCTGTTGGGGTCCTTCCCTCCCTCAGGGCTGGCCTCATCTTAAGCTTCAGTCCCTCCCTCAGGGTCTGCCTCGATGCTGGGGTCAGTTCCCATCCTGGGGACACACGGAGCGCTGTGATGCTGCACAGCCCCAGCGGCCCCGTGCTGCAGCAGTGCGTGAAATCCTGCGGCTGTCCCTTCTCCAGCATTCCTCGCATCACTGCCTATGCTTAGGGGGATTTAATTACAGTCAAACGACCTGAAATCAGTTCTTCCCCAAGCAGTGATGCTGACAGCGAGCCCTGTGACCTGGCATGGGCCAGTGGTTTTGTGGCCCTCCGGTGGCACTCGCAGGGATGGCAGTGTGGCTGCGGTTCTTCACGGGGCTGGGATCCGTTCTGCTTGCTGTAGTTTTGGAGCTGTGGTTTTGAGATCATTTCAAGACCTGCAGACAGGCTTAGGCTCGCTCTCCTGTCAACCTGCACATGGGTGCAGAATGTTGTGGGGTAGAGGTGAGGAAACCCACAGAGAGTGGCCGTAGCTCAGTCTCCTCTCTCCGCTTGGTTTATCAGGAGCTGATAAACCATGTCTGTGTTTTCCTAATTCCATTTGGAGTTGAACCTTAATCCCTGTGAGTCCTGCTCAGTGCTTGCCCTCCTGCTGCTGTCTGGGGCAGTGCAGTTTTGGACATGTGAGGAATGGGCTGCTGGGTTGCTTTGGAGTGGGTGTATTTGGGAGCCTGGCAGCCTGCTTTGCTTCCAGCCCCAAATCTTCCAAAGGTGTCTGCGCCTCGAAGGAAGGAGCAGCTCCGACCCCCCCACGTGCTCTGCCAGGTGTCCCCATTTGCTTCCACTCGAGTGCCACCATGATGGGACATGGGAGGTTGTGATGCTGTGATATTACCTCCAGCAAAACTCCTTTGGGGAGCTGATTTCTATCGCTTTTCCCTGCGTGACTTCTGCAAGGCTGCGATGCTGAGAGGTGGTTTTTGTGGCAAGGCATTAACTTCCCTGAAATCAGCAGGGTGAACAGGAGGATGGATGAGCCAGGCTTGGGGTGAGCAACTGCAGAGTGTGCTGTAGGCACCGGGAGCTCGTTTTTCCTGTTCACCACAAATTATTTTAATGATTCTGTGCTCGACAGCCTCCTTCTGCCTGCACAGTGTGTGGGCTGGGTCCTGGGGGTGACGCTGGCGTGCAGTGCACACATCTGTTTGCTCCCCAGGTGGCTCTGTGGTGTGAACCGCCCCCAAAGCAGCAGAGAACTGAGACCCCCACGCCTCTCTGCTGGGAGGTGACCTGAAGTTGCGGCCCCCCGGAATCCGTCTCAGTCCTGGTCCTGGCACTGGGCGCTCTTCCTGGGAGGGTTTGAGGTTTCTTGCAGCCCCAGATGCCCGTCCTGTGGGTGTGAGGTGGGAGGGGAGGCAGGGAGGGATCTCTCCCAAGTCATGGCTCCTGGAACCCCTGGTTTGAAAACAAATGTGACAGCACACTGCGGTTTTGGGTGGTGCAGCTGTGAGGAGCTGCCCCTCGGGACTCCCTGCTCAGAATGAGGCTTTTTCTGCTGAATTTCTCCTCCTTCAGTCTAAGCAGTGTGACGTAGAACTGCTTTTTTTTCTTTGCATTTCCCGGGTGACCAGTGCTAAATAACCCAAAGACAGCATCTGCTTAATTTCTGCTTTGGCTTTGAAACAATTTGGCAGCAGGAAAACGAGCGATTCCTGGGGAAAGGTTTGAAGTTTGCTCTAAAAACAAAGACCCAGAAACAAATTAGAGAATGGGATTGCTGCTGGAACTGCTTGGGACTTGAGCACTTCCCCCCCCTCCCCAGTTTTGTGTGGACTGAGGTTTGTGGGTTCCCTGCCAGGAGGGGGGATGTGGGGTGAAGCAAACTTGGCGTTTCCAGGCAGGATTTCATAGAGAGCTGCAGCTCGCCCTGTGCCAAAGTATTTATAGGTCAGGTTGCAAAACCCAACAGCAGCAGTGAAATGGCAACAAAACAATTAGAGTTTGTGATGGCTTCATGACCTCTGCACTTAAAGGTTTTGCAAAGCTTGGAGGAATCTCTTCTCTCTCCAGGTGCCACCACTCCAAGTTCTCCTTTCCTCAATTCCTGCTGGGATGTGGCATTTGGGTTCCCAATTGCTTGTGGGCACGGTTTGGGACAGCTGAGCTCTCAGAGTGTGCTTTGAGGCACAGCAGTGCTGCTGCAGCATTGCCTTTGGAAGCACAGAGTTGTTGAGCTGCTAGCTGGTCTTGCTGTAAAACTCAGCGTTGTCCCCAGTGTGATTTAATACTTAGTTGAATCTTGGGGGTGACCATGCTGACAAATGTCAATGAACAAAGTCTAGAGGTGGAGTGGCCTCGGATGAAGTAAAATCACCCATCCTGGGGCTTCCCTGGCCACAGACCTGCCAGCACGGGGAGGGAGAGCCTGGAGCCGGTCTGACGGGGCCTGGAGCTGAGCAGCACAGCGCGTGCCAGCTGTGACAGGAGGGACACCGTCCTGCCTGTCCCACTGGTGGTGGCACCTCAAGGATTTGGAGCCCGCTGTAATGGGACAGCGCGGTTTGAGGCTGTTGCCCCAGCTCTGGTTTGGGATCCTGGCGGAGAAGGGGCATGTGGCTGAGATTTGGGGGTCGCACCGCACCAGAGGGGAGTGGCACAGCGGTGGGAACATCCCTGGATGGCGAAGCTCAGCTTGGAGGATCCGAGAGTGGGATTTTCACAGAGAGAGAGCGACAGGACCCGTGTTCAAACCCAATGGCCTCTTTTTGCCTTGCAGGAACAGCGTGCCAGGCGGAGATGGCAGCCCTGAAACGCAGCCGCGCGCAGGCCTGGCCCGAGGAGCAGGGCGACCGCGAGCACGGGCTGTACAGCCTGCACCGCATGTTCGACATCGTGGGCACTCACCTGACGCACCGCGACGTGCGCGTCCTCTCCTTCCTCTTCGTGGACGTCATCGATGACTACGAGCGGGGCATGATCCGCAGCGGCAGGGACTTCTTGCTGGCGCTGGAGCGGCAGGGCCGCTGCGATGAGACCAACTTCAGGCAGGTGCTGCAGCTGCTGCGGATCATCACGCGCCACGACCTGCTGCCCTACGTCACCCTCAAGAGGCGGCGGGCTGGTGAGTGCCCGGTGCTCCTACTGTGGCCTGAGGGGGGTGGTGGCAGAGCAGGGCGACAGCGAACTGTGATTCTGTGGTCTTTGAGTGCCTTTCGACGCCAGAGAACCGAGTGATCCCACGGTTCTGTTATCTATAGGATCCCCCCCCCACTCGGCTGTGCTGTGATCCCATGGTTCTAAGATTCTCCTCTTTCTTTTCCACTGAGACTCTCTGGGGCTTTAGGGAGAGTTTATTCTGGCCCAAAGGCCCTGTTTTTGGGGAGATTCCTTCAAGTGGCCTTTGGGTAGGGCAAGGAGGAGCTCCAGGGACAGCGTGCTCGCCTTTTCAGAAGGGGCACAAGGCTCCGGAGGTGACTGATGTCCTCCCTGAGCATACTGCTGTGCAGCACACTGTGGCACATTCCAGGAGACCGTGCTGTTTGAGCAGAGTGCCCCAACCTCTCCTGTTTCAGCAGCCTGCTTTTGCTCTGGGTGCAGACCTGAGCATTGTTACCAGGACATTCAGACTGGGGTAAATCAGTTGGGTTTTTGTCACTGTAGGCCCAGCTCTGTGCCAATTCGCCATTCGGGGAACCTCACCCAGGGCTGAGGAGCTCACTTGTTGCAGGAGCGGGGAGGTGGCCG
The DNA here is from genome assembly GCF_026119805.1 of Tympanuchus pallidicinctus. Taxonomy (NCBI): domain Eukaryota; kingdom Metazoa; phylum Chordata; class Aves; order Galliformes; family Phasianidae; genus Tympanuchus; species Tympanuchus pallidicinctus. Next base: position 49,534 of record NW_026294782.1, on the reverse strand, counting down.
CTTTGGCAGGCTCCAGCCTCAGAAATTTGCATTTTTCTCATGAAATGAGGTTAATTGTGCTTTCATGGCCGTTCTGGGCTGCGCTCTCAACTTTCTGCTCACAACTGTTATGCCAGCGCTTGGGAAAGTGGTGAAAACAAGTATGGGCAGGCACGAAACCTTCCCCTTTTTTGGGGTGAGATGTGGGGGGGCTGACAGAGGAGCACAGAGACCACAAGAAATCCTTTAACCTGGGGTTGTCACCCCCCTGTCCTGGCGATGGCATCTGTCCTGTGCTGGAGGAGGCAGCATCAGGAGGCAGAAATCATGGAGGTGTGAGATCCTGACCAGCCACATTCTAATGGCAGCAGTTTAAGAAATACCCCAAAACAGTTCAGAAAAGTGCCGAGAGCTGCAGCTGAACGAGGTTTACAGTGTGCTTTGCATTGAGGGGGAGCGGGTTGATGGGCTAGAGGAGCGGGCTGCTCGGGTCCCTGCCTCCTTCCAGAGCTGCGCCGCACTGCAACCTCATCTCTTTGTTCCACTTTCTTAGCTGTTTCTCTGCAGAGGAGCAAAGCCTCAGCCCTGAGTTAGCTCAGAGCTGGGGGAAGGATGGGAGCTGTGATCTCGCTTTCCCCATCATCTTTGCTCTCTGCTCCTCCTTATCAGTGTGACTTCGGAGCCCCGGCAGGGCGCATCACGCTGCTTCAGAGCTCTGTTCTGAAGCCATGCAGATAACAAAGTCATGCAGATAACGCTGCCTGCTATTGCAGCTTGGAGATGTAGGCAGGGGCATCGGCATGGGGCTGTCCTGGGGACTGACGGTGTCGGAATGATACGGGCAGTGCCTGTAGCTGTGGAGTGGGCCTTTCCCACACAGCAGTGTTATTTCTGAGCTCTGAAATGAGTTTATTTCCCAATATCTGAGGAACAGCTCTTTGCAGTGGGGTACCGGAGAGACCTCGAGTGCCACTGCTGGGGCTGGGAACTACATGGCTGTGACTTTGGGGGTGCTTTTTTTGTTTGTTTGTTTTGCTTTGTTTTGGAAAGGAAGCGGTTGTGAGGTTCTTAGGCTTAAAAAGATGCTGTGGGGAAATCACCTGTGAGAAGTCACCAGTGGAAGTCATCGGGGATGTGTGTGCAGTGGGGATCTGCGCGTGCGGCGCTTTGTGCTGCTGCTCTCTGGGTCTGTCCTAACGAGACCCTCGCTCCCTCTGCGGCAGTGTGCCCGGACCTGGTGGACAAGTACTTGGAGGAGACCTCCATCCGCTACGTGACGCCGCGGGCTCACAGCGCTGCGGAACACGGCCTCGGCCACCCCCACAAATCAGGTGAGGACCTGGGGCTTGGGAACGCACCAGGATCTCTGTGTCTGAATTCCCGTTTCCCTGATAATGGAGCAGAAGCTGGCACGAGTTGTGGCACCGATTACAAAAGGGCTGTGCCCGCCCGAGAAGCGCCCCCACCCCAACCCATAGCTCGCATACGGGCTCTCTGCAGTGCTGTCCCAGCAGAATCTGGCCCTGATGTGATTGTGTCCCTTCACATTAGTGGTGCCTTTCCCCACCTGTCACTGTCACCTCATCCCAGTGATGTAGGCTGAGGACAGCCTGGTGCTGACTGCAAGTTTTAGCAGTGCTCAAGTGACACATTGAGCGACCGGGGTTCGACCAAATGAGGATTTTGGTGTCCCTTTCCGTTTTGGAGAGCAGCTCCAGTCAGGCCATCCTCCAGGTTCACCCTAGGATGAAATCAAAGCTTTAGAATGCACCAAAAGATTTCCACAGAGCTGGGGGGCTGTTCTGCTCCCTGTGGGAGAGGTGCTTTTGGAGCTGCCCCTGGTCAGCAACTCTGTGGGCTGCGGAGGGAGCGAAGCCTCCAGCCCCAGGCTTGGGCACCGTGGGGCAGCACACGACTCCGGGTCCCTGCTTTGAGGCGCCCTCCCCGTCCCGGCTCCTCACCTGTTCGTCCTCTGGCCAGTGCCTCCCCAGCACCCCATGGTCTGCTGCTCCTCGGCGGGGCCGCAGATCTGCACCAAGAGGCCTGGCCGTGGCAGGGCCCTCCTCAGCAGCCAGCGCAAGCGCAGGAAGTCAGTGACTCCAGACCCCAAGGAGAAGCAGACATGCGGTAAGATGCGTGGGGGGCCGGGGGGGACAGAGGGGGTCCTGACACCCCCAAGAGAATGGGGACAGCACGCTGAGTGCCCTGCTCCCTGCAGACATCCGCTTGCGAGTCCGAGCCGAGTACTGCCAGCACGAGACGGCGCTCCAGGGCAACGTCTTCTCCAACAAGCAGGACCCGCTGGAGCGCCAGTTTGAGCGCTTCAACCAAGCCAACACCATCCTGAAGTCCCGGGACCTGGGCTCCATCATCTGTGACATAAAATTCTCAGAGCTCACCTACCTCGACGCGTTCTGGCGTGATTACATCAACGGCTCTTTGCTGGAGGCCCTCAAGGGCGTCTTCATCACGGACTCGCTCAAGCAAGCCGTGGGCCACGAAGCCATCAAACTGCTGGTCAATGTGGACGAGGAGGATTACGAGGTTGGGCGCCAGAAACTCCTGAGGAACTTGATGCTGCAGACGGCCCCCTGACGCCCGGTGGGATTCAAGCTCTTTTTTTTTTTTTCTGTCTTTTTTTTTTTTTTTTTTTTTCTAAAAGAAAAGATCTAAAGCCCTGCTGGACTCCCATGGGGTGCTGAGCTGTGGGACCCGGTTTGCTGCAGGGAGCGCCGGAGGCTTACGTGTTCTCTCACCCTTCTGTCCTGTCACCTTCTTTCTTGCTTTGTTTTCTTTTTCTCTTTTGTTTTGTATCCATTAAAAAAAGAAAAATCAACCCAAAAAAGTAAAAAGCTCCGCCCGGGGTGGGTCAGCAATGGGCAGAGATGGGACAGGGTGGGGGTTGTACTGGGAGCTGTGAGGTGGCTGTGCTCCTCTCCTGCCCTTTTGTCAGCATCCCTACGGGCCTGGCACTGGGGTGGCCCTATTGTCCCTGATACCAGAGCCCCGACCCCCCACTCCACTGCCTCCTCTCTGGGGTCCTCAGGAGCAGCTCTGGAGGTGTCCAAGGTGTCCCCATGCTGTCCCCAGGACCATGTGCCTTTATGTCCCCCTCCCTTATGGGGCCTGGGGGGGGGGGGGAACAGTGCTGAGGGACACAGTGAGATCTCTGCCTGTCCCGTCCTCTTATTGCAGTTGGGATGAGCTGGGACAAACTGGGATAGGGGGAGTTGGCCCCATGGCTGTGTTCTAGCGGGCCTGTCACCTCTGCTGTCCCCCTTCTGAAGGTCCTGGGGGGAACGGGGGGGAATGTTCCCCTCTCCACCCCCAACTTTGTGGTTTTCTCCCCATCCCCCAAGCTGTCCCCCCACCATGGGGCGGGCACTGACTCCACAGCTGGAGAGGGGGATGTGTAGCACTTCCCCCCTCCCCCCCAGGTGACAGCCAACTTTGGCACAACGTGGTGTAATTTCTGTGACTTCTGTATTTTTTAAAAACTTCAATATAACGGTCATATTCCCTGTGTAGCTTTCGGTTTTCTTGAAATAAACATCTACAGCAGTGCACGGCTCTTTCCTTTGTCTCTCCAGTGACACCCCCAGCACCGGGAACACCACAGAGCCCCAGGTGCATGTCCCCACCCGTATTTTGTGAGACAAACATAGGATCCAGCCCGGCTGTGGGTTGCTATGGGGCTGAGAGTGCTGCCTGCAGCCCTACAGTCCCATAGAGATCAGCACGGCGGTGACTCTGCACCGGGATCTCGCGGCGCACGCGGCGCAGGTACTCGAGGTCAATCTCGGCATAACAGAGCCCCGGTCCCTCGCTGCACTGTGCCACCACTGTCCCCCAGGGGTCTGCCACCAGCGTGTGGCCGTAGGACACGCGGCCCTCGTGGTTCCGACCTGTCTGCGCTGCTGCCACCACATAGCACTGGGTCTCGATGGCACGTGCTCGCAGCAGCACCTGTGGGGCCACAGTGAGGATGAGGGTCATCCCAGAAATAGAGAGAAAAAGAGGTGGGGGTTTTTTGGGTGGGGGGGGTTGGAGGAGTGGTTAATGCTCACCTCCCAGTGTGCGGAACCTGTGGGGAAGGTGAAGGCAGAGGGGTAGGTGAGAATCTCAGCACCGGCATGCCGCAGCGCCAGTGAGATTTCAGGGAAACGCAGGTCATAGCAGATGGAGAGTCCGAGCTGGTCGGGGACAAGGGGACATCAGAACAGGCACGGGACGTGGCATGGGATGAAGATGGGAATGGCCACCCCGTACCATTCCCGCTGGAGTGCTGATGGGAGGCACGATTTCGGTGCCGGGGTTGGTGAAGCTGCTCTCTTTCATGGTGACTCGGCCCTCCAGCTCCACGTCACACAGGTGGGTCTTTCTGTAGGCTGCTGCCAAACGGCCTGCGAGCGACAAGGGAGCACCGGGAGCAGGCCGATGTGTGACAGGGCCCTCGATAGTGCAGGGCCGGGGGGGCTCACCTGTTTGGTCCAGCAGCACATGGCAGTTGTAGATGCGCTGCGTGCTTGGCCAGTCTGCACTGCGCTCGTGAAAACCACCCAGGGACAGCCACACACCACAGTCCCTGTGGGGAGCAATGTGGTGTCACTGCAAAACAAGTGATGTCACTAGGACAAGAATTGTTGCGGGGACAACAGGCACCACCAGGGTGAGTGATGTCACTGGGATGAGTAGTGCCACCAGGACAACCGATGACACCAGGATGAGTGGTGCTACTGAGAAGTGTTGTCACCAGGACAAACAGTGCGCTGTTGGGATGAGCGCTGTCACTGGGATGAGCAGTGTCATCAAAACAAGCAGTGTCACCAGGATGAGCGGAGCCACCCTGGGCGTTCCCATGGCACCATTACCTGGCCAGCGTGGAGTAGCGTGCCATCAGCTCACCGTCCAGGCTCTCAGCCAGGCTGAGCGTTTGCGCAGAGTCGCGGCCAATGTAGTCGAAGCCTTCGGGGAGGAAGACAAGGCACGCACCCCGCCGTGCTGCCGCCCGCACCAGCGCTGCACAGCTAGAGAAGTTCTGCTCCTTGTCAGGAGTGGAGGTCACCTGGCCCACGGCCACCAGCGGCTTCGGTCCCAGGGATGCCGCCATGGCTTGGTGGCTGTGACACAGCGTGGGTCAGCGCCAGGGATGCGGTCACCATGGTTGTGTGTCCCCACCCACTGCCACCCACATGTGAGTACCTGCCCAGGTGGCTCCAGGGGCCTGGGCATAAGCGGTGCAGTGGGAAACGGAGCACTGCACTCAGCCTGGGTGGGGGGGGGGCACAGAGTGAGCCCCTCCTCAAAGCTGAAACTGCCCTAGGACACCCCCAGTTTGTCCCCAGGACTCTCAGGCTGCTCCTAAACCCTCAATCCACCCCCAAGCTGCCCCATAATGCTCCTAGCACCCCACTCAAGTTGCCACCAAGATCTCCAGACTGCCTCCAAGCCACAAACTGCACCGGAAAGCCCCCCAGTTTGTCCCCAGGACCCTCAGGCTGCTCCCAAGCAGCCCCATATTGCCTCTTAGAGCCCCTAGCGGCACCCAAACTGTCCCAGGACCACCACGATTTGCCTCTAGAGTCCCTCAGCCTGTCCCCAACCCTAACCCTAACCCAAACTGCCCCACATTGCCCCAAGGACCCTTCCATCCTGCCCCCAACCCCCCACCCCCCAAAAAAACCCCTGCCCCCGGGATACCCCAAAGTGCCCCAGACCCCTCCTCACATTCTGACCTTTTCCACAGTTGTCCCCAGCACACCCAGTTGGCCCTAGGACCCTCCAAGCTGCCCCCAACACGTCTCAGAATTGCTCCCAGCGCCACCAAACTGCTCCAGCACACTTCAAACGGCCCTTAGAATCCCAAACTGCCTCAAGGGCCCCACATATTTCTCCAAACTGCTCCCAGGCCCCCAAACTGGCTCAGGACCCCCCCCGAACTGCCCCCGGCACTCTCAGACTGCCCCTGGTACCCCACCAACACTTTCAAACTGCCCACAGAACCCCCTCCCCCCCCCCCAGACTGCCCCCGGCCCGTACATGTCGCGCCGACAGCACCGAAGCGGGAGGCGGTGATCGGGGCAACGGGCAAAGTCCCCGACACCACTGCCCACAACCAAGATGGCGCCCAGCACTACCTCACCATACAGCACCGCTGCCAGGCTTGACCTTCACCAAGATGGCGCCCAAGTTGTCTCCGGTATACACCGGAAGAGCGCAATCACGGTGTAGGTCTGCGCCGGAAAAGAGCCTGCCCAATTTCCGGTGTGCGCCGGAAGAGGCGCAAAGTGGAGGGGGAAAGATGGCGGATGGCGTGAAGGGGCGTCCCGCGGCGGCGGGGCCGGCCGGGAAGGTGCTGACGGCAGAGCAGGTGCAGGGCGGGGCTTGGGGATGGATGAGGGAGGGTCCCGGGATCCCTTGATGACACCCCGCGGTTGTCCACGCAGGTGGTGGCTCGGTTCAATCGGTTACGGCAGGAGCAGCGCGGCCTGGCTTCCAAGGTGGCGGAGCTGGAGTTGGATCTCAACGAACACCGGTGGGGTGGAGGACAGAGGGACAGGAAAGCGTAACGGGACAAGGGGGGTGAGGGCATGGGGACATGGGTAGCAGTGAGTTGGGGGCGCACTGGGGAATGGGGCGAGGGAGGACGGAAAAAAAGGGGAACACAAGGATGGGGGGGCAGGTGGGGAATGGTGGGGAGCATGGGGACGTCGGGGGGTACCAGAGAGTGAGGGTGTACCGAGGGATGGGTTGGGGAGCATACTGAGGAATGGGGGGGCACGGGGACATGGGGGCAGACGGGCCAAGGTATTGGGAGAGTAACAGCGAATGGGGAGGCACTGGGATAGAGGGAACCCCTGGGGGTCGGCACGTGGACTCTGGGAGTGCTGCTTAGAGACATGTGGAGAACACCGTGAGGAAGTGGGGACGTGGAAGGGACACAAATGGTGTGTGGTGGGGGTGGGGAGGACGCTGGGGTGGCACTGGGGGTATAGAGGTGTCACTGGGGATGTGGGAAGCACTTGGGGATATGAGGGGGACCGTGAGGGGGGCCATCGGGTGTGGAGGTGCTGCTGGAGGGTTGTGGAAAGATATTGTTGGATATAGGAATGACAGCGGGGATGTGGAGGGCACAGGGGGCAGTGAAGGTGCTTGGGGGGGTACCCCTGGGACGAGGAGGAACACTGAAGGATGGTGGGCGTTGACACCGAGAGTGCCACAGCAACAAAACGAGGAACGCTGGGTTGTCACCGGGAGCAATGCAGGGTGATGTGGGGGTGACAGGGCCTCCCCTGCCCGACAGCCTGGTGATTGAGACGCTGCGCGAGGTGGACCCCACACGGAAGTGTTACCGCATGGTGGGGGGCATCCTGGTAGAGCGCACTGTCAAGGAAGTGCTGCCCGCACTGGAGGGCAACCGCGAGCAGGTGACTCCTGGTCAGACCCCCCTTCACCTACAGGCCCTCCCCCCCCCCCCCAACCGCCCTAAAACCCCTCTCCCCTTTTTCTCCCCCAAGATCAGCAAAATCATCGAGACGCTGAGCCAGCAGCTGCAGAGCAAGGGTCGCGAACTGAACGAGTTCCGCGAGAAGCACAACATCCGCCTGGTGGGCGAGGATGACCCCCGGCAGCCCCCCAAGGATGGCACCGAGGGGGGCAAGGGCAGCGCCGCTGGTGTCCTCGTGTCCTAGCCTTGTGGTCCCCTGCTGTCACCTGTCCTCCCTCCCCTTGTTTAGCGGTTTTGTTAAATAGATGTGGGGATTTTGGGCCATAAGTGTTCTCTAGTTATGGAATAATGGAGGTGACAGAAGCCCTGGGAGGTGGCACTGTGGGCGGTGACAGCAGTGGCACTTTGAGGACGCCCTTGAGCTGCCCGTTCACCTGTGACTGCCGTCAGCCGCCGCTTTCCTGTACCGTGTTCCTGTTGTGTCCTGGCTGTGGGGGAGGAGGGGCACACACAGGTGTCACTTCTGCTGGGGGTACAGTCGACAAAAAGCCACCTGGATGTTGTCCCCAGAATGTCACTCGATCGCTGTGACCCTCTCTTGCTGTTACTCTTCCAAAAGTCTGTTCCTCTGGCAGAGGGGATGTGGGGAGATCAGTGGGGGTTAGACAGGGCTGACACTGGGAGACATGGGGACACTGGGGGACGTGAAGATGCTGGGGGCCTTGGGCACACACAGTGGCACGGGGATGCAGAGACATGGCCTGGCACTGGGGGATCTGAGAACATAGGGTCATGGAGATGCTGGGGGTGGCATGGGGGACACGGATGTTGGAAGACACGAGGACAACAGAGGGTAGGGGATGCTGGTAATGGCACGGGGACATGGAGATGGGCTGGGAGACGTGGGGGCACGCGACTGGGGGGGATGTGTGGTCCCAGAACTGGAGCTGGTAGGGGGGTTGCACATCCCCCCTGGGGATATGGGGGATTGCATGGTGAGCAGTGGGAGGGGACGTGGGGTAGCAGTGGTGGTGGTCAGGGTTGTCTGCTGTCCCTATGAGCTGGGTGAGGGCTGGTGTGTGCCGGTGTGGGGTGGGGACAGGAGGGGACGTGCTGTTGACTGTACACAGCCCACACCCACAGTCACACTGGGTGCAGCCGGTTCCCCCCAGTCCCCTGCGGTGACTGTCCCCATATAATGTGCGTGCCACCAGCTGTGCCATCAGTGCCACCACCATGGAGGGGGACGTGGGGACACGGATGGCTGACATTGAGAAGGAGAGCCTGCTGGGTGCTGTGCACGGCGTCTCGGGGCCCGGTATGGCTGCGTGTCGGGGACAGTGGGGACACTTGGGGCAGACAAGGGGGTGACGGTGCAATGTCCCTGCAGTGGTGACGGCCATACGCATGGCAGGGGCAGCCATGTATGAACTGGTGCGTGTGGGGCACGCAGAGCTGGTGGGGGAGATCATTCGCCTGGAGGGGGACATGGCCACGCTGCAGGTGTATGAGGAGACCTGTATCCTTGTGGCCTTGCCTGTCCTTCCCTTGTCCCCTCCTGACTCCTCTTGTCCCCCTGACCCTTTCAGTGACCTTCTTGCCTTCTGTGAGTGACCTTGTTCCCTTCTGTCCTCTCCTGTCTCCTCATCACTCTGATCTGTCCAGTGACCTCATCCCCTCCCGTTCCCCCATCCACTCTGTCCTCCTTATCCTCTCCAGTCACCCTGTCCTGTCTCCTCTGTCTGGTTCTGTCCCCTCCAGTTCCCTTGTCCCCTCTCCTGTCCCCATGTATTGTCTCTGCGGTGTCCTACCTGTCCCCATCCCATCCACTCTCCCCGTTCCTGTTCCCGTGTCCCCTGTCCCCTCTAGTTTTCTTGTCCTCATCTGTCTGCGGTTCCTGTCCTGTCCCCATCCCAACATCCCCCACCTCACCCCACATCCCTATCCCCATCACCCACGTTCCCACCCCGTGTTCCCCACCTCATGTCTCTATCCCCGTCCTCTACCCCACACCCCCCATCTCACGTCCCCCTCCTGCTCTGTGTGCCCACTCCTGAGCTCAGCACGCAGCGGGGGTGCGGGTGGGGGACCCGGTGCTGCGCACGGGTCAGCCGCTCTCGGTGGAGCTCGGTCCTGGCATCCTGGGCTCCATCTTCGACGGCATCCAGCGCCCGCTGCGGGACATCGCACAGCTGACGGGTGGCATCTACATCCCACGGGGTGTCAACGTCCCCCCGCTGCCACGGCACCTCACCTGGGACTTTGTCCCCAGCAAGAGCATCCAGGTGAGGACATGGGAACATTGGAAGAACACAGGGGCATGAAGATATGGGGACAGAGGGACATTGGGACTCCATCTCCAGTAAGAGAATTCTGGTGGGAACATGGGGACATCGGTGGGACATGGGGATATGGCGCTTTTGTCCCCAGCAAGAGCATCCAAGTGGGAACATGGGGACACCCTTCTGCTCTCACTGGGGGGGCTGCACAATCCCATTGCCACCCGGTTACCCTTGTGATCGCACCGTGCCAGGTTGGCAGCCATGTCACTGGTGGGGACATCTATGGGACAGTGACGGAGAACTCACTCATCCAACACAAGATCATGGTGCCACCCCGCAGCTGTGGCACCGTCACCCACATCGCACCACCAGGACACTACAGCATCTCGGTAAGGGGTGGCTGACGTGGTGGTGGCATTACATGGCATTGCATGGCACCGCTGTCCCAAAACGTCCCCAACGGCATGGCAGTGGAGTGATGGCATCCTGCTGTCCCCAAATGTCCCTGAGGATGTAGTGGTGGTGGGCATGTCATTCCATGGCACCACTGTCCACAAATGTCCCCGAGGACGTGGTGGTGGCATCCCAAGGCACTGCTGTCCCTACATGTCCCCAAACGTCCTCAAGGATGTGGTGCTGGAGCTGGACTTCGAGGGTGTGGCCGAGCAGCTGACCATGATGCAGGTGTGGCCAGTGCGGCAGACCCGGCCCGTGGTGGAGAAGCTGACAGCAAATCACCCACTGCTGACAGGACAGCGCGTGCTGGATGCGCTTTTCCCGTAGGGATTGGGATGGGATGGGATTGGGATGGGTTTGGGGACAGAATGGTGTGGGGATGGGAATGCGATTGGGATGGGGTTAGGAATGGGTTGGGGATGAAGATGAGTTTGAAATGAACTTTGATGGGGATGAAATGAAGTGTGGATGGGAATGGGAAGGGGATACGGATTGGGGATAAAAGTGGGGATATAGATTGGGGGGGGGGGTCGAGGGATGAGGATGGCGGACTCACGTAGGTGGGAACTGGAGACATGAATAGGGGATGCGGGTAGGGATCGGGGGGTGGGGGTAAAGAATAGGAACAGGAGTGGAGATGATAATGGCAAGAGGGAGAGAAGTGGGGACAGAGAATGGTGACGGGACAGGGATGGAGATAGGGATTTGGGATGGGGGATGTGAGAAGAGGGAATAGGAGTATGGGATTGAGCTGGGAAGAGAGGGGGGTGGTGGACAGCAATGGGTGTGGGAATAGGGTATGGGATAGGGGACAAGGAGGACAGAGATGAGGGATAGGAGACAAACTGAGGGTGGAGATCAGCATGGGGACAGATGGAAGCAGAATGGAGTTGGGGTGGGAACGAGTGTGGACAGGAGTGGCCATGCGAGGGACCGTCCCCAGATGCGTGCAGGGTGGAACCACAGCCATCCCCGGTGCTTTTGGCTGCGGCAAAACCGTCATCTCGCAGTCCCTGTCCAAGTACTCCAACAGCGACATCATCGTCTACGTGGGCTGCGGGGAGCGCGGCAATGAGATGTCCGAAGTGCTGCGGGACTTCCCCGAGGTGAGAGCAGCAACTCAGGGGGACACTGAGGGGACAGCAGGCTGGGCGGTGCCAGCAGTGGTGCCAGCAGAAGGGCCAGCAGAGCTACTGAGGCCAAGGGGACCGACGGTGCTAATGGTTTCTCCCTCAGCTCACCATGGAGGTGGATGGGAGGACAGAGAGTATCATGAAGCGCACCACGCTGGTGGCCAACACCTCCAACATGCCAGTGGCTGCCCGCGAAGCCTCCATCTACACTGGTAGGCAACAGGGGACGATGACGGTTACGGCAGTGGCTCTGCCGCTGGTGCCATCCTGCGCCCCCTCCACACAGGCATCACGCTGTCTGAGTACTTCCGCGACATGGGGTTCAACGTCAGCATGATGGCCGACTCCACCTCCCGCTGGGCCGAGGCGCTGCGAGAGATTTCAGGGCGCTTGGCTGAGATGCCGGCGGGTGAGAAACTGAGCGTCCCCCGCGTCATCCCGTTGTCACTGGACGTGGGCGCCGGCTCACCGTGCCACCCCACGCCCTGCAGACAGCGGGTACCCCGCGTACCTGGGCGCTCGCCTGGCCTCCTTCTATGAGCGTGCGGGGCGGGCGCGCTGCCTCGGCTCCCCCCTCCGCGAGGGCAGCGTCAGCATCGTTGGAGCGTGAGTGTCACCAGGAGGGAACAACGTGGGACCATCCCACCCCACTGAGTGTGCTGCACCCCACAGGGTGTCACCTCCCGGAGGGGACTTCTCAGACCCTGTCACCTCAGCCACGCTGGGCATCGTGCAGGTGAGCTTTGAGGTGCCCACGGATCCCATATTTGGGTTCCCCATGGATCATATATTTGGGGTTCCCCAAATGGATGTCCCGTTTTGTTTTCCTCATGGGTCCTGTATTTGGGATTCCTGATGGATCCATATTTGGAGTCCCTGTGGATCCCATGTTTAGGGTTCACATGTTTCTCATATCTGGGGTTCTCAGTGGATTCCATATTTGGTTTTCCTCATGGCTCCTGCACTTGGGGTTCCCACAGATCCCGTATTTGGGTTTCTCATAGGTCCCATATTTGGGTTCCCACGGATCCCCTATGGACTCTCATGCCAACCCCCCCCGGTCCCACAGGTGTTCTGGGGTCTGGACAAGAAGCTGGCACAGCGCAAGCACTTCCCGTCGGTGAACTGGCTGATCAGTTACAGCAAATACTTGCGGGCGCTGGAGCCCCACTACGAGCGGCTGCACCCTGACTTCCCCGCACTGCGCACCCGTGCCAGGGAGATCCTGCAGGAGGAGGAGGATCTGGCTGAGATTGTGCAGCTCGTGGGGAAGGTGGGGGGTAGGACTGGGTGGGGATGTGGTGGGGATTGGGATGGGGTGGGGATATGGAGAGAAGGGGAAGAGAATTTGAATGGGCTGGATGTAGGATTGGGAGGGGGATGGAATTGGGTAAGAATTGTATGGGATTGAATTGGGATGGGGATAGGATGGAAATGGGGTGGTATGGTGTGAAATTGGGACAGGGATGGGCTGGGAAAGGGATGGAGGTGGCATGAGATGGGGATAGGACAGGGATGGAATGGGGATGGAGATAGTATGGGGATGGGGATGAGGATAGAATGGAATGGGGAGAGCTGCGGCGTGGGGATGAGATCTATGGGATGGGGATGTTGCCTTCCTCACAGGCGTCCCTTGCTGAGGCTGACAAGGTGACACTGGAGGTAGCCAAACTCCTCAAGGATGACTTCCTGCAGCAGAATGGCTACTCCTCCTATGACAGGTACTGTGCCTCCACGTACCCTGTGTCCCAACATTCCCATACTGCTCCGATGTCTCTACACCACTCCCATGTACCCACACCACCTCCGCAACCCCAAGCCACCTCGATGACCCCATGTTGTTCCCATGCCACCCCCATGTCCCCATACCATCTCCACATCCCCGTGTCCTCATGGCATTCCCCACATCCCCATACCGGGTGACATCCTATGCCATCTCCATACCCTCATGTCGAACACATCATGTCCCCGTGTTCGCACATTCCCATGCCACCTCCAAGTCCCCATTTCCCCATGACACCCCCCGTGTCCCCACACCCCCACACCACCCCTGTCTCCCCTTGGGGTCCCCCCACCGCCCCCAGGTTCTGCCCCTTCTACAAGACAGTGGGGATGCTGCAAAACATCGTCACCTTCTATGAGCTCGCCCGACATGCCGTGGAGGCCACTGGGTCTGGAGAGCGCCGTGTCACTTGGGCAACCATCCGTGAGAACCTCGGGGACATCCTGCACCGGCTGAGTGCCATGAAGTTCATGGTGGGAATTAAAAGGGGCAGGGGGGAGGGTCACTTATAGGGTGTCAGGAGGGCATTTATAGGGGGCTGGGGGACACTTACAGGAGGTCTGGGGACACCTCTAGGATGTCACTTATAGGGGTTGAGGGATGCTTACTGGGAGTCACTTGTAGGGAATAGGTGGGACACTTATAGGGGGTCAGAAGCGTTACTTATAGGTAATTGGGAGTATGCTTATAGGGAGTTAGGGGCATTTATAGAGGGTTTAGAGGTCACTCATAGGGAAGCAGGGGACCCACAGAGTGACACTGATGCTGCCCCCTCCCCCCCAGGATCCAGTGAAGGACGGCGAAGCCAACATCACGGCTGCCTTCACACAGCTCAACGAGGAGATGCAGGCAGCCTTCCGCAACCTGGAGGACTGAGGGTCTCCCTCTGGACCCTCTGCTCCAATAACCCCCCCACCCCAATTCACCCCCCACCTACATCAGGATCTGTCCTCAGGGTCCCACTTGTCCTCGTAGAATCTTAGAATGGCCTGGGTTGAAAAGTACCACAATGCTCATCTGGTTTCAACCTCCCTCTTATGTACAGGGGCTGCCAACCAGCAGACCAGGCTGCCCAGAGCCACATCCAGCCTGACCCCATGTCAGTAAGCAATTCTTTGTTTACCACATTGTGCCCTGTTCCTTTCATGAGTGATTTAGCTGGTTTAAAGCAGCTGTGTCTGCTACTGCTTTTCTCTACAACATTCTTTTCCATTATACGCAACTATACACTGCAGTGGTGTACCTCAGAGGTTTCATGAAGGTCTATTTCAAAGTAGCAGGAGTTTTGTTCATTGTCAAGACGAAGGCCTCAGGCCTTGATGGTATTAAATGTTGGTATTAAATGATGGTGTCTTGTTTCAGTTAACATTGAAATTGCTTGGTAGTTAGATTTTGGTATGTGAATATTTAGAAAGAATGTAACGGACAGTGGCAAAAATGAAAAGCAACAGCAATTGGATCATTTTTTACAGATATTCATAAACATTTTGCACAGTTTTCCTGGGTTTGGAGAAGTTTTCCTTTCTTTGCTTTGTTCCCCCCCTCCTCCAAACTTCTCTAATCAAAGAGAGAACGGAGACTCCCGGGCGCTGCTCCGCCAACCCCAGTCAATGGCGGTTGTTCTTTTTGCGGTCCCTACTGCCGCCGCGTGGCCAAGCAGCGGAAGTGTAGCTGCCGCTGTTGCTCCCACAGGCAGCACAACGCATGCGCGCAGAAATGCGGAAGTGGCGAATCTGAGTTCTGACAAGTCTGCGCAGCGAATCTGCCAGTCTTTGTTATGCTTAGACCTCCAGGCAACAGGGCGCAAGCCCCCAGAAACATCAATCGCACCCATTTCTATTAACGGGCGGGAGAGCAGCCAATTCTTGGGCCGCGAGCTCAGCAATGCTGTCCCCTTTCCCATTCGTGACGCCTGCGCAACAGGGGGCGAAAGAGGAGCATGCGCAGCACCGTGCAAGCGACTTACGCATGCGCAGCATTGTACCAACATCCTGCGCATGGGCAGTAGGGTACCACCTGCCGCATGCGCAGCAGAATGCCAGTCAGGCGCATGCGCAGAACGATGCCAACCTGGCACCTGCGCAGGAAAGCCCAAGCCGGGCGCATGTGCAGCAG
The DNA here is from genome assembly GCF_026119805.1 of Tympanuchus pallidicinctus. NCBI lineage: Eukaryota > Metazoa > Chordata > Aves > Galliformes > Phasianidae > Tympanuchus > Tympanuchus pallidicinctus. The sequence goes on along the minus strand of NW_026294782.1, from coordinate 34,339 downwards.
GGTGTCATCAAGGCGCATGCGCAGCACAGTGCCAGCCGGACGCATGCGCAACATACAACCTGGCGCATGCGCAGTAGGACCCCAGCATGGCGCATGCGCAGAACAATGCCAGCCAGGTGCATGTGCAGCAGGGTGCCAAGATACCGCATGCGCAGAACGGTGCCAATCCGAAGCATGCGCAACAGGGTGCCACGCAGGGGCATGCGCAGCACGGTGCCTACTCAGCGCATGCGCAGCAAGATGGCTACCTGGCGCATGCGCAGTAGCACACCAGCTAAGCGCATGCGAAGAAGGACAGGAGCCTAGCGCATGCGCAAAACAATGCCAGCCAGGTGCATGCGCAGAAGGGTGTCAACATACCGCATGCGCAGAACGATACCAATACGAAGCATGCGCAAAAGTGTGCCAGCCGGGCGCATGCGCACCACGACGCCGACCAGGTGCATGCGCAGCACGACGCCTGAAGGCGCATGCGCAGTAGGACACCAGCTAAGCGCATGCGTAGTAGGATACCAGCCTGGCGCATGCGCAAAACAATGACAGCAGGTGCATGCGCATCAGGGCGCCAAGCAAGCGCATGCGCAGCACGGCGCCAATACAAAGCATGCGCAACAGATTGCCAGCGAGGCGCATGCGCAGCACGGTACCTACCAGGTGCATTCGCAGCACGGTGCGTACACAACGCGTGCGCAGCAATGTGCCACAAAGGCGCATGTGCAGGAAGGAGCCAGTGCAGCGCATGCGCAGAATAGTGCAAACACGGCGCAAGCGCAGCACGGTGCCTACCCTGCACATGCGCAAGAGGGTGCCAGATTGGCGCAAGCGCACGATACGAAGCGATATTGAAGGTTAAAAACAGGGATTTCTATGAAAATAAGCGATATTTGAGGTGAAAAACAGGGATTTCTGTGAAAATAAGGGATATTCTAGGGGAAAAACAGGGATTTCTGTGAAAATAAGCGATATTTCAGTAGAAAAACATGGATTTCTATGAAAATAAGCAATATTTAAGGTTAATACAGGGATTTCTATGAAAATAAGGGATATTCAAGGTTACAAACCGGGATTTCTATGAAAATAGGTGATATTTTAGGGGAAAAACAGGGATTTCTGTGAAAATAAGCGATATTTTAGTGGAAAAACAGGGATTTCTGTGAAAATAAGTGATATTTTAGGGTTAAAAACAGGGATTTCTATGAAAATCAGCGTTATTTTAGGGTTAAAAACAGGGATTTCGGTGAAAATAAGGGATATTTTAGGGTTAAAAACAGGGATTTCTGTGAAAATAAGCGATATTTTAGGGGAAAAACAGGGATTTCTATGAAAACAAGCGATATTTTAGGGTTAAAAACAGGGATTTCTGTGAAAATAAGGGATATTTTAGGGGAAAAACAGAAATTTCTGTGAAAATAAGCGATATTTTAGGGGAAAAACAGGGATTTCTGTGAAAATAAGGGATATTTTAGGGTTAAAAACAGGGATTTCTATGAAAATAAGCGATATTTTAGGGGAAAAACAGGGATTTCTGTGAAAATAAGGGATATTTTAGGGTTAAAAACAGGGATTTCCGTGAAAATAAGCAATATATTAGGGTTAAAAACTGGGACTTCTGTGAAAATAAGCGATATTTTAGGGTTAAAAACAGGGATTTCTGTGAAAATAAGTGCTATTTTAGGGGAAAAACAGGGATTTCTGTGAAAATAAGCGATATTTTAGGGTTAAAAACAGGGAATTCTGTGAAAACAAGCAATATTTTACGGGAAAAACAGGGATTTCCAAGAAAATAAGGGATATTTTAGGGGAAAAACTGGGATTTCTGTGAAAATAAGCAATATTTTAGGATAAAAACAGGGATTTCTATGAAAATAAGTGATATTTTAGGGGAAAAACAGGGATTTCTATGAAAATAAGCGATATTTTAGGGTTAAAAACAGGGATTTCCATGAGAATAAGCGATATTTTAGGGTTAAAACCAGAGATTTCTGTGAAAATAAGCGATATTTTAGGGGAAAAACAGGGATTTCTGTGAAAATAAGCAATATTTCAGGGTTAAAAACAGGGATTTATGTGAAAACAAGCGATATTTTAGTGGAAAAACAGGGTTTTCTGTGAAAATAAGCAATATTTTAGGATAAAAACAGGGATTTCTGTGAAAATAAGCGATATTTTAGGGGAAAAACAGGGATTTCTATGAAAATAAAGGATATTTTAGGGGAAAAACAGGGATTTCTGTGAAAATAAGCGATATTTTAGGGGAAAAACTGGGATTTCTGTGAAAATAAGCAATATTTTAGGATAAAAACAGGGATTTCCATGAAAATCAGCGATATTTTAGGGTTAAAAACAGGGATTTCTATGAAAATAAGCGATATTTTAGGGGAAAAACAGGGATTTCTATGAAAATAAGCGATATTTTAGGGGAAAAACAGGGATTTCTGTGAAAATAAGCGATATTTTAGGGTTAAAAACAGGGATTTCCATGAAAATAAGCGATATTTTAGGGGAAAAACAGGGATTTCTATGAAAATAAAGGATATTTTAGGGGAAAAACAGGGATTTCTGTGAAAATAAGGGATATTTTAGGGTTAAAAACAGGGATTTCTGTGAAAATAAGCGATATTTTAGGATAAAAACAGGGATTTCCATGAAAATAAGCGATATTTTAGGGTTAAAAACAGGGATTTCTGTGAAAATAAGCGATATTTTAGGGTTAAAAACAGGGATTTCTGTGAAAATAAGTGATATTTTAGGGGAAAAACAGGGATTTCTGTGAAAATAAGGGATATTTTAGGGGAAAAACAGGGATTTCTGTGAAAATAAGCAATATTTTAGGGGAAAAACAGGGATTTCTATGAAAATAAGCGATATTTTAGGGGAAAAACAGGGATTTCTATGAAAATAAAGGATATTTTAGGGTTAAAAACAGGGATTTCTATGAAAATAAGGATATTTTAGGGGAAAAACAGGGATTTCTGTGAAAATAAGGGATATTTTAGGGTTAAAAACAGGGATTTCCGTGAAAATAAGCGATATTTTAGGGGAAAAACAGGGATTTCTGTGAAAATAAGCGATATTTTAGGGTTAAAAAAGGGATTTCTGTGAAAATAAGGGATATTTTAGGGGAAAAACAGGGATTTCTGTGAAAATAAGCGATATTTTAGGGTTAAAAACAGGGATTTCTATGAAAATAAGCGGATATTTTAGGGGAAAAACAGGGATTTCTGTGAAAATAAGCGATATTTTAGGGGAAAAACAGGGATTTCTGTGAAAATAAGCGATATTTTAGGGGAAAAACAGGGATTTCTGTGAAAATAAGCGATATTTTAGGGAAAAACAGGGATTTCTGTGAAAATAAGCGATATTTTAGGGTTAAAAACAGGGATTTCTGTGAAAATAAGGGATATTTTAGGGGAAAAACAGGGATTTCTGTGAAAATAAGCGATATTTTAGGGTTAAAAACAGGGATTTCTGTGAAAATAAGCGATATTTTAGGGGAAAAACAGGGATTTCTGTGAAAATAAGGGATATTTTAGGGGAAAAACAGGGATTTCTGTGAAAATAAGCGATATTTTAGGGTTAAAAACAGGGATTTCTGTGAAAATAAGCGATATTTTAGGGTTAAAAACAGGGATTTCTATGAAAATAAGCGATATTTTAGGGGAAAAACAGGGATTTCCATGAAAATAAGGGATATTTTAGGGTTAAAAACAGGGATTTCTGTGAAAATAAGGGATATTTCAGGGGAAAAACAGGGATTTCTGTGAAAATAAGCGATATTTTAGGGGAAAAACAGGGATTTCTATGAAAATAAGCGATATTTTAGGGTTAAAAACAGGGATTTCTGTGAAAATAAGGGATATTTTAGGGGAAAAACAGGGATTTCCATGAAAATAAGCGATATTTTAGGGGAAAAACAGGGATTTCTATGAAAATAAGGGATATTTTAGGGTTAAAAACAGGGATTTCTGTGAAAATAAGTGATATTTTAGGGGAAAAACAGGGATTTCTGTGAAAATAAGCGATATTTTAGGGGAAAAACAGGGATTTCTGTGAAAATAAGCGATATTTTAGGGGAAAAACAGGGATTTCTGTGAAAATAAGGGATATTTTAGGGGAAAAACAGGGATTTCTGTGAAAATAAGCGATATTTTAGGGGAAAAACAGGGATTTCTGTGAAAATAAGCGATATTTTAGGGGAAAAACAGGGATTTCTGTGAAAATAAGCGATATTTTAGGGTTAAAAACAGGGATTTCTAGTGAAAATAAGTGATATTTTAGTGTTAAAAACAGGGATTTCTATGAAAATAAGCGATATTTTAGGGGAAAAACAGGGATTTCTGTGAAAATAAGCGATATTTTAGGGGAAAAACAGGGATTTCTGTGAAAATGAGCGATATTTTAGGGTTAAAAACAGGGATTTCTGTGAAAATAAGCGATATTTTAGGGGAAAAACAGGGATTTCTATGAAAATAAGCGATATTTTAGGGTTAAAAACAGGGATTTCTATGAAAATAAGCGATATTTTAGGGTTAAAAACAGGGATTTCTGTGAAAATAAGGATATTTTAGGGTTAAAAACAGGGATTTCCGTGAAAATAAGCGATATTTTAGGGGAAAAACAGGGATTTCTGTGAAAATAAGCGATATTTTAGGGTTAAAAACAGGGATTTCTGTGAAAATAAGCGATATTTTAGGGGAAAAACAGGGATTTCTATGAAAATAAGCGATATTTTAGGGGAAAAACAGGGATTTCTGTGAAAATAAGGGATATTTTAGGGGAAAAACAGGGATTTCTGTGAAAATAAGCGATATTTTAGGGGAAAAACAGGGATTTCTGTGAAAATAAGCGATATTTTAGGGGAAAAACAGGGATTTCTATGAAAATAAGCGATATTTTAGGGGAAAAAACAGGGATTTCCATGAAAATAAGCGATATTTTAGGGGAAAAACAGGGATTTCTATGAAAATAAGTGATATTTTAGGGGAAAAACAGGGATTTCTATGAAAATAAGCGATATTTTAGGGTTAAAAACAGGGATTTCCATGAGAATAAGCGATATTTTAGGGTTAAAAACAGGGATTTCTATGAAAATAAGCGATATTTTAGGGTTAAAAACAGGGATTTCTGTGAAAATAAGGATATTTTAGGGTTAAAAACAGGGATTTCTGTGAAAATCAGCGATATTTTAGGGATAAAAACAGGGATTTCCATGGAAAATAAGCGATATTTTAGGGGAAAAACAGGGATTTCTGTGAAAATAAGCGATATTTTAGGGGAAAAACAGGGATTTCTGTGAAAATAAGCGATATTTTAGGGGAAAAACAGGGATTTCTATGAAAATAAGCGATATTTTAGGGTTAAAAACAGGGATTTCTATGAAAATAAGCGATATTTTAGGGGAAAAACAGGGATTTCTATGAAAATAAGCGATATTTTAGGGTTAAAAACAGGGATTTCTATGAAAATAAGCGATATTTTAGGGGAAAAACAGGGATTTCCATGAAAATAAGCGATATTTTAGGGGAAAAACAGGGATTTCTGTGAAAATAAGCGATATTTTAGGGTTAAAAACAGGGATTTCTGTGAAAATAAGCGATATTTTAGGGGAAAAACAGGGATTTCTGTGAAAATAAGCGATATTTTAGGGGAAAAACAGGGATTTCTGTGAAAATAAGGATATTTTAGGGTTAAAAACAGGGATTTCTGTGAAAATAAGCGATATTTTAGGGGAAAAACAGGGATTTCTATGAAAATAAGCGATATTTTAGGGGAAAAACAGGGATTTCTGTGAAAATAAGCGATATTTTAGGGTTAAAAACAGGGATTTCTGTGAAAATAAGCGATATTTTAGGGGAAAAACAGGGATTTCTGATGAAAATAAGCGATATTTTAGGGGAAAAACAGGGATTTCTGTGAAAATAAGCGATATTTTAGGGGAAAAACAGGGATTTCTGTGAAAATAAGGGATATTTTAGGGGAAAAACAGGGATTTCTATGAAAATAAGCGATATTTTAGGGTTAAAAACAGGGATTTCTGTGAAAATAAGCGATATTTTAGGGGAAAAACAGGGATTTCTGTGAAAATAAGCGATATTTTAGGGTTAAAAACAGGGATTTCTGTGAAAATAAGGGATATTTTAGGGTTAAAAACAGGGATTTCTATGAAAATAAGGGATATTTTAGGGGAAAAACAGGGATTTCTATGAAAATAAGCGATATTTTAGGGGAAAAACAGGGATTTCTGTGAAAATAAGGGATATTTTAGGGGAAAAACAGGGATTTCTGTGAAAATAAGCGATATTTTAGGGTTAAAAACAGGGATTTCTATGAAAATAAGCGATATTTTAGGGGAAAAACAGGGATTTCTGTGAAAATAAGCGATATTTTAGGGGAAAAACAGGGATTTCTATGAAAATAAGCGATATTTTAGGGGAAAAACAGGGATTTCTATGAAAATAAGGGATATTTTAGGGTTAAAAACAGGGATTTCTATGAAAATAAGCGATATTTTAGGGGAAAAACAGGGATTTCTATGAAAATAAGCGATATTTTAGGGGAAAAACAGGGATTTCTATGAAAATAAGCGATATTTTAGGGGAAAAACAGGGATTTCTATGAAAATAAGCGATATTTTAGGGGAAAAACAGGGATTTCTGTGAAAATAAGCGATATTTTAGGGGAAAAACAGGGATTTCTATGAAAATAAGCGATATTTTAGGGGAAAAACAGGGATTTCCATGAAAATAAGCGATATTTTAGGGGAAAAACAGGGATTTCTGTGAAAATAAGCGATATTTTAGGGGAAAAACAGGGATTTCTATGAAAATAAGCGATATTTTAGGGGAAAAACAGGGATTTCCATGAAAATAAGCGATATTTTAGGGTTAAAAACAGGGATTTCTATGAAAATAAGGGATATTTTAGGGTTAAAAACAGGGATTTCTGTGAAAATAAGCGATATTTTAGGGTTAAAAACAGGGATTTCTGTGAAAATAAGCGATATTTTAGGGGAAAAACAGGGATTTCTGTGAAAATAAGGGATATTTTAGGGGAAAAACAGGGATTTCTATGAAAATAAGGGATATTTTAGGGTTAAAAACAGGGATTTCTATGAAAATAAGCGATATTTTAGGGGAAAAACAGGGATTTCTGTGAAAATAAGGGATATTTTAGGGTTAAAAACAGGGATTTCTATGAAAATAAGGGATATTTTAGGGTTAAAAACAGGGATTTCTGTGAAAATAAGCGATATTTTAGGGGAAAAACAGGGATTTCCATGAAAATAAGCGATATTTTAGGGTTAAAAACAGGGATTTCTATGAAAATAAGGGATATTTTAGGGGAAAAACAGGGATTTCTATGAAAATAAGCGATATTTTAGGGTTAAAAACAGGGATTTCTGTGAAAATAAGCGATATTTTAGGGGAAAAACAGGGATTTCTATGAAAATAAGCGATATTTTAGGGGAAAAACAGGGATTTCTGTGAAAATAAGCGATATTTTAGGGTTAAAAACAGGGATTTCTATGAAAATAAGCGATATTTTAGGGGAAAAACAGGGATTTCTATGAAAATAAGGATATTTTAGGGGAAAAACAGGGATTTCTGTGAAAATAAGCGATATTTTAGGGGAAAAACAGGGATTTCCATGAAAATAAGGGATATTTTAGGGGAAAAACAGGGATTTCTATGAAAATAAGCGATATTTTAGGGTTAAAAACAGGGATTTCTGTGAAAATAAGCGATATTTTAGGGGAAAAACAGGGATTTCTGTGAAAATAAGGGATATTTTAGGGGAAAAACAGGGATTTCTGTGAAAATAAGCGATATTTTAGGGTTAAAAACAGGGATTTCTATGAAAATAAGCGATATTTTAGGGGAAAAACAGGGATTTCTATGAAAATAAGCGATATTTTAGGGTTAAAAACAGGGATTTCTATGAAAATAAGCGATATTTTAGGGGAAAAACAGGGATTTCTGTGAAAATAAGCGATATTTTAGGGTTAAAAACAGGGATTTCCATGAAAATAAGCGATATTTTAGGGGAAAAACAGGGATTTCTATGAAAATAAGCGATATTTTAGGGGAAAAACAGGGATTTCTGTGAAAATAAGCGATATTTTAGGGGAAAAACAGGGATTTCTGTGAAAATAAGCGATATTTTAGGGGAAAAACAGGGATTTCCATGAAAATAAGCGATATTTTAGGGTTAAAAACAGGGATTTCCATTAAAATAAGCGATATTTTAGGGGAAAAACAGGGATTTCCATGAAAATAAGCGATATTTTAGGGGAAAAACAGGGATTTCTGTGAAAATAAGCGATATTTTAGGGGAAAAACAGGGATTTCTGTGAAAATAAGCGATATTTTAGGGTTAAAAACAGGGATTTCTATGAAAATAAGCGATATTTTAGGGGAAAAACAGGGATTTCTATGAAAATAAGCGATATTTTAGGGGAAAAACAGGGATTTCTGTGAAAATAAGCGATATTTTAGGGTTAAAAACAGGGATTTCTATGAAAATAAGCGATATTTTAGGGTTAAAAACAGGGATTTCTATGAAAATAAGCGATATTTTAGGGGAAAAACAGGGATTTCTATGAAAATAAGCGATATTTTAGGGAAAAACAGGGATTTCTGTGAAAATAAGGGATATTTTAGGGGAAAAACAGGGATTTCTGTGAAAATAAGCGATATTTTAGGGGAAAAACAGGGATTTCTATGAAAATAAGCGATATTTTAGGGTTAAAAACAGGGATTTCTGTGAAAATAAGCGATATTTTAGGGGAAAAACAGGGATTTCCATGAAAATAAGCGATATTTTAGGGTTAAAAACAGGGATTTCTATGAAAATAAGCGATATTTTAGGGTTAAAAACAGGGATTTCTATGAAAATAAGGGATATTTTAGGGGAAAAACAGGGATTTCTATGAAAATAAGCGATATTTTAGGGTTAAAAACAGGGATTTCTGTGAAAATAAGCGATATTTTAGGGGAAAAACAGGGATTTCTGTGAAAATAAGGGATATTTTAGGGGAAAAACAGGGATTTCTGTGAAAATAAGCGATATTTTAGGGGAAAAACAGGGATTTCTGTGAAAATAAGCGATATTTTAGGGGAAAAACAGGGATTTCTATGAAAATAAGCGATATTTTAGGGTTAAAAACAGGGATTTCTATGAAAATAAGCGATATTTTAGGGTTAAAAACAGGGATTTCTATGAAAATAAGCGATATTTTAGGGGAAAAACAGGGATTTCTATGAAAATAAGCGATATTTTAGGGGAAAAACAGGGATTTCTGTGAAAATAAGCGATATTTTAGGGGTTAAAAACAGGGATTTCTATGAAAATAAGCGATATTTTAGGGGAAAAACAGGGATTTCTATGAAAATAAGGGATATTTTAGGGTTAAAAACAGGGATTTCTATGAAAATAAGCGATATTTTAGGGTTAAAAACAGGGATTTCTGTGAAAATAAGGGATATTTTAGGGGAAAAACAGGGATTTCTATGAAAATAAGCGATATTTTAGGGGAAAAACAGGGATTTCTATGAAAATAAGCGATATTTTAGGGTTAAAAACAGGGATTTCTATGAAAATAAGCGATATTTTAGGGGAAAAACAGGGATTTCTATGAAAATAAGCGATATTTTAGGGGAAAAACAGGGATTTCTATGAAAATAAGCGATATTTTAGGGGAAAAACAGGGATTTCTATGAAAATAAGCGATATTTTAGGGTTAAAAACAGGGATTTCTATGAAAATAAGCGATATTTTAGGGGAAAAACAGGGATTTCTGTGAAAATAAGCGATATTTTAGGGGAAAAACAGGGATTTCCATGAAAATAAGCGATATTTTAGGGGTTAAAAACAGGGATTTCTATGAAAATAAGCGATATTTTAGGGAAAAACAGGGATTTCCATGAAAATAAGCGATATTTTAGGTTAAAAACAGGGATTTCTATGAAAATAAGCGATATTTTAGGGGAAAAACAGGGATTTCTATGAAAATAAGCGATATTTTAGGGAAAAACAGGGATTTCATGGAAAATAAGCGATATTTTAGGGTTAAAAACAGGGATTTCTATGAAAATAAGCGATATTTTAGGGGAAAAACAGGGATTTCTATGAAAATAAGCGATATTTTAGGGTTAAAAACAGGGATTTCTATGAAAATAAGCGATATTTTAGGGGAAAAACAGGGATTTCTATGAAAATAAGCGATATTTTAGGGGAAAAACAGGGATTTCCATGAAAATAAGCGATATTTTAGGGGAAAAACAGGGATTTCTATGAAAATAAGCGATATTTTAGGGGAAAAACAGGGATTTCTATGAAAATAAGCGATATTTTAGGGTTAAAAACAGGGATTTCTATGAAAATAAGCGATATTTTAGGGGAAAAACAGGGATTTCTATGAAAATAAGCGATATTTTAGGGTTAAAAACAGGGATTTCTGTGAAAATAAGGGATATTTTAGGGTTAAAAACAGGGATTTCTGTGAAAATAAGGATATTTTAGGGTTAAAAACAGGGATTTCTATGAAAATAAGCGATATTTTAGGGTTAAAAACAGGGATTTCTATGAAAATAAGCGATATTTTAGGGGAAAAACAGGGATTTCTATGAAAATAAGCGATATTTTAGGGGAAAAACAGGGATTTCCATGAAAATAAGGGATATTTTAGGGAAAAACAGGGATTTCTATGAAAATAAGCGATATTTTAGGGGAAAAACAGGGATTTCCATGAAAATAAGCGATATTTTAGGGAAAAACAGGGATTTCTATGAAAATAAGCGATATTTTAGGGTTAAAAACAGGGATTTCTGTGAAAATAAGCGATATTTTAGGTTAAAAACAGGGATTTCTATGAAAATAAGCGATATTTTAGGGGAAAAACAGGGATTTCTGTGAAAATAAGCGATATTTTAGGGGAAAAACAGGGATTTCTATGAAAATAAGCGATATTTTAGGGGAAAAACAGGGATTTCTGTGAAAATAAGCGATATTTTAGGGTTAAAAACAGGGATTTCTATGAAAATAAGCGATATTTTAGGGGAAAAACAGGGATTTCTATGAAAATAAGCGATATTTTAGGGGAAAAACAGGGATTTCTATGAAAATAAGCGATATTTTAGGGGAAAAACAGGGATTTCTGTGAAAATAAGCGATATTTTAGGGTTAAAAACAGGGATTTCTATGAAAATAAGCGATATTTTAGGGTTAAAAACAGGGATTTCTATGAAAATAAGCGATATTTTAGGGGAAAAACAGGGATTTCTATGAAAATAAGCGATATTTTAGGGGAAAAACAGGGATTTCCATGAAAATAAGGGATATTTTAGGGGAAAAACAGGGATTTCTATGAAAATAAGCGATATTTTAGGGTTAAAAACAGGGATTTCCATGAAAATAAGCGATATTTTAGGGGAAAAACAGGGATTTCCATGAAAATAAGCGATATTTTAGGGGAAAAACAGGGATTTCATGAAAATAAGCGATATTTTAGGGGAAAAACAGGGATTTCTGTGAAAATAAGCGATATTTTAGGGGAAAAACAGGGATTTCTGTGAAAATAAGCGATATTTTAGGGAAAAACAGGGATTTCTATGAAAATAAGCGATATTTTAGGGTAAAAACAGGGATTTCTATGAAAATAAGCGATATTTTAGGGGAAAAACAGGGATTTCTATGAAAATAAGCGATATTTTAGGGGAAAAACAGGGATTTCTGTGAAAATAAGCGATATTTTAGGGGAAAAACAGGGATTTCTATGAAAATAAGCGATATTTTAGGGTTAAAAACAGGGATTTCTGTGAAAATAAGCGATATTTTAGGGGAAAAACAGGGATTTCTATGAAAATAAGCGATATTTTAGGGTTAAAAACAGGGATTTCTATGAAAATAAGCGATATTTTAGGGTTAAAAACAGGGATTTCCATGAAAATAAGCGATATTTTAGGGGAAAAACAGGGATTTCTATGAAAATAAGCGATATTTTAGGGGAAAAACAGGGATTTCTATGAAAATAAGCGATATTTTAGGGGAAAAACAGGGATTTCTGTGAAAATAAGCGATATTTTAGGGGAAAAACAGGGATTTCTATGAAAATAAGCGATATTTTAGGGGAAAAACAGGGATTTCTATGAAAATAAGCGATATTTTAGGGGAAAAACAGGGATTTCTATGAAAATAAGCGATATTTTAGGGGAAAAACAGGGATTTCCATGAAAATAAGCGATATTTTAGGGGAAAAACAGGGATTTCTATGAAAATAAGCGATATTTTAGGGGAAAAACAGGGATTTCTATGAAAATAAGCGATATTTTAGGGGAAAAACAGGGATTTCTATGAAAATAAGCGATATTTTAGGGGAAAAACAGGGATTTCCATGAAAATAAGCGATATTTTAGGGGAAAAACAGGGATTTCTATGAAAATAAGCGATATTTTAGGGGAAAAAACAGGGATTTCTATGAAAATAAGCGATATTTTAGGGTTAAAAACAGGGATTTCTGTGAAAATAAGGATATTTTAGGGGAAAAACAGGGATTTCCATGAAAATAAGCGATATTTTAGGGGAAAAACAGGGATTTCTATGAAAATAAGCGATATTTTAGGGGAAAAACAGGGATTTCTGTGAAAATAAGGGATATTTTAGGGTTAAAAACAGGGATTTCTGTGAAAATAAGGGATATTTTAGGGGAAAAACAGGGATTTCTGTGAAAATAAGCGATATTTTAGGGGAAAAACAGGGATTTCTATGAAAATAAGCGATATTTTAGGGTTAAAAACAGGGATTTCTATGAAAATAAGCGATATTTTAGGGTTAAAAACAGGGATTTCTGTGAAAATAAGCGATATTTTAGGGGAAAAACAGGGATTTCCATGAAAATAAGCGATATTTTAGGGGAAAAACAGGGATTTCTGTGAAAATAAGCGATATTTTAGGGGAAAAACAGGGATTTCTATGAAAATAAGCGATATTTTAGGGGAAAAACAGGGATTTCTATGAAAATAAGCGATATTTTAGGGGAAAAACAGGGATTTCTATGAAAATAAGCGATATTTTAGGGTTAAAAACAGGGATTTCTGTGAAAATAAGCGATATTTTAGGGGAAAAACAGGGATTTCTGTGAAAATAAGCGATATTTTAGGGGAAAAACAGGGATTTCTATGAAAATAAGGGATATTTTAGGGAAAAACAGGGATTTCTATGAAAATAAGCGATATTTTAGGGGAAAAACAGGGATTTCTATGAAAATAAGCGATATTTTAGGGGAAAAACAGGGATTTCTGTGAAAATAAGCGATATTTTAGGGGAAAAACAGGGATTTCCATGAAAATAAGGGATATTTTAGGGTTAAAAACAGGGATTTCCATGAAAATAAGCGATATTTTAGGGGTTAAAAACAGGGATTTCCATGAAAATAAGCGATATTTTAGGGTTAAAAACAGGGATTTCTATGAAAATAAGGGATATTTTAGGGGAAAAACAGGGATTTCCATGAAAATAAGCGATATTTTAGGGTTAAAAACAGGGATTTCTATGAAAATAAGCGATATTTTAGGGGAAAAACAGGGATTTCTATGAAAATAAGCGATATTTTAGGGGAAAAACAGGGATTTCTATGAAAATAAGCGATATTTTAGGGTTAAAAACAGGGATTTCTATGAAAATAAGCGATATTTTAGGGGAAAAACAGGGATTTCTATGAAAATAAGGGATATTTTAGGGTTAAAAACAGGGATTTCTATGAAAATAAGCGATATTTTAGGGGAAAAACAGGGATTTCTGTGAAAATAAGCGATATTTTAGGGGAAAAACAGGGATTTCTATGAAAATAAGCGATATTTTAGGGGAAAAACAGGGATTTCTATGAAAATAAGCGATATTTTAGGGGAAAAACAGGGATTTCTATGAAAATAAGCGATATTTTAGGGGAAAAACAGGGATTTCTATGAAAATAAGCGATATTTTAGGGGAAAAACAGGGATTTCTATGAAAATAAGCGATATTTTAGGGGAAAAACAGGGATTTCTATGAAAATAAGCGATATTTTAGGGGAAAAACAGGGATTTCTATGAAAATAAGCGATATTTTAGGGGAAAAACAGGGATTTCTATGAAAATAAGGGATATTTTAGGTTAAAAACAGGGATTTCTATGAAAATAAGCGATATTTTAGGGGAAAAACAGGGATTTCCATGAAAATAAGCGATATTTTAGGGGAAAAACAGGGATTTCTATGAAAATAAGCGATATTTTAGGGTTAAAAACAGGGATTTCTATGAAAATAAGCGATATTTTAGGGTTAAAAACAGGGATTTCTGTGAAAATAAGGGATATTTTAGGGGAAAAACAGGGATTTCCATGAAAATAAGCGATATTTTAGGGTTAAAAACAGGGATTTCTATGAAAATAAGCGATATTTTAGGGGAAAAACAGGGATTTCCATGAAAATAAGCGATATTTTAGGGGAAAAACAGGGATTTCTATGAAAATAAGCGATATTTTAGGGTTAAAAACAGGGATTTCTATGAAAATAAGGGATATTTTAGGTTAAAAACAGGGATTTCTGTGAAAATAAGGATATTTTAGGGGAAAAACAGGGATTTCCATGAAAATAAGCGATATTTTAGGGTTAAAAACAGGGATTTCTATGAAAATAAGGGATATTTTAGGGTTAAAAACAGGGATTTCTATGAAAATAAGCGATATTTTAGGGTTAAAAACAGGGATTTCCATGAAAATAAGCGATATTTTAGGGGAAAAACAGGGATTTCTATGAAAATAAGCGATATTTTAGGGTTAAAAACAGGGATTTCTATGAAAATAAGCGATATTTTAGGGGAAAAACAGGGATTTCTATGAAAATAAGCGATATTTTAGGGGAAAAACAGGGATTTCTGTGAAAATAAGCGATATTTTAGGGGAAAAACAGGGATTTCTATGAAAATAAGCGATATTTTAGGGGAAAAACAGGGATTTCTATGAAAATAAGCGATATTTTAGGGGAAAAACAGGGATTTCTATGAAAATAAGCGATATTTTAGGGGAAAAACAGGGATTTCTATGAAAATAAGCGATATTTTAGGGGAAAAACAGGGATTTCCATGAAAATAAGCGATATTTTAGGGTTAAAAACAGGGATTTCTATGAAAATAAGCGATATTTTAGGGTTAAAAACAGGGATTTCTGTGAAAATAAGCGATATTTTAGGGTTAAAAACAGGGATTTCTATGAAAATAAGCGATATTTTAGGGGAAAAACAGGGATTTCTGTGAAAATAAGCGATATTTTAGGGTTAAAAACAGGGATTTCTATGAAAATAAGCGATATTTTAGGGGAAAAACAGGGATTTCTGTGAAAATAAGCGATATTTTAGGGGAAAAACAGGGATTTCTATGAAAATAAGCGATATTTTAGGGTTAAAAACAGGGATTTCTATGAAAATAAGCGATATTTTAGGGGAAAAACAGGGATTTCTATGAAAATAAGCGATATTTTAGGGGAAAAACAGGGATTTCCATGAAAATAAGCGATATTTTAGGGTTAAAAACAGGGATTTCTATGAAAATAAGCGATATTTTAGGGGAAAAACAGGGATTTCCATGAAAATAAGCGATATTTTAGGGGAAAAACAGGGATTTCTATGAAAATAAGCGATATTTTAGGGAAAAACAGGGATTTCTATGAAAATAAGCGATATTTTAGGGTTAAAAACAGGGATTTCTATGAAAATAAGCGATATTTTAGGGGAAAAACAGGGATTTCTATGAAAATAAGCGATATTTTAGGGGAAAAACAGGGATTTCTATGAAAATAAGCGATATTTTAGGGGAAAAACAGGGATTTCTGTGAAAATAAGCGATATTTTAGGGGAAAAACAGGGATTTCTATGAAAATAAGCGATATTTTAGGGGAAAAACAGGGATTTCTATGAAAATAAGCGATATTTTAGGGGAAAAACAGGGATTTCTATGAAAATAAGCGATATTTTAGGGAAAAACAGGGATTTCTGTGAAAATAAGCGATATTTTAGGGTTAAAAACAGGGATTTCTATGAAAATAAGGGATATTTTAGGGGAAAAACAGGGATTTCTATGAAAATAAGCGATATTTTAGGGGAAAAACAGGGATTTCATGAAAATAAGCGATATTTTAGGGGAAAAACAGGGATTTCCATGAAAATAAGCGATATTTTAGGGTTAAAAACAGGGATTTCCATGAAAATAAGCGATATTTTAGGGGAAAAACAGGGATTTCTATGAAAATAAGCGATATTTTAGGGGAAAAACAGGGATTTCTATGAAAATAAGCGATATTTTAGGGTTAAAAACAGGGATTTCTGTGAAAATAAGCGATATTTTAGGGGAAAAACAGGGATTTCCATGAAAATAAGCGATATTTTAGGGGAAAAACAGGGATTTCTGTGAAAATAAGCGATATTTTAGGGTTAAAAACAGGGATTTCTATGAAAATAAGCGATATTTTAGGGTTAAAAACAGGGATTTCTGTGAAAATAAGCGATATTTTAGGGGAAAAACAGGGATTTCTATGAAAATAAGCGATATTTTAGGGGAAAAACAGGGATTTCTATGAAAATAAGCGATATTTTAGGGTTAAAAACAGGGATTTCTATGAAAATAAGGGATATTTTAGGGGAAAAACAGGGATTTCTATGAAAATAAGCGATATTTTAGGGGAAAAACAGGGATTTCTATGAAAATAAGCGATATTTTAGGGTTAAAAACAGGGATTTCTATGAAAATAAGGGATATTTTAGGGTTAAAAACAGGGATTTCCATGAAAATAAGCGATATTTTAGGGGAAAAACAGGGATTTCTATGAAAATAAGGGATATTTTAGGGGAAAAACAGGGATTTCTATGAAAATAAGGGATATTTTAGGGGAAAAACAGGGATTTCTGTGAAAATAAGTGATATTTTAGGGGAAAAACAGGGATTTCTATGAAAATAAGCGATATTTTAGGGGAAAAACAGGGATTTCTATGAAAATAAGCGATATTTTAGGGGAAAAACAGGGATTTCTGTGAAAATAAGCGATATTTTAGGGTTAAAAACAGGGATTTCTATGAAAATAAGGGATATTTTAGGGTTAAAAACAGGGATTTCTGTGAAAATAAGGGATATTTTAGGGGAAAAACGGGATTTCTATGAAAATAAGGGATATTTTAGGGGAAAAACAGGGATTTCTATGAAAATAAGCGATATTTTAGGGGAAAAACAGGGGATTTCTGTGAAAATAAGCGATATTTTAGGGTTAGAAACAGGGATTTCTGTGAAAATAAGCGATATTTTAGGGTTAAAAACAGGGATTTCTATGAAAATAAGCGATATTTTAGTGAAAAACAGGGATTTCTATGAAAATAAGGATATTTTAGGGGAAAAACAGGGATTTCTGTGAAAATAAGCGATATTTTAGGGGAAAAACAGGGATTTCTGTGAAAATAAGGGATATTTTAGGGGAAAAACAGGGATTTCTGTGAAAATAACTGATATTTTAGGGTTAAAAACAGGGATTTCTATGAAAATAAGCGATATTTTAGGTGAAAAACAGGGATTTTCATGAAAATAAGGGATATTTTAGGTTAAAAGCAGGCATTTCCATGAAAATAAGCGATATTTTAGTGTTAAAAACAGGGATTTCCATGAAAAAAAAAGATATTTTAGGGTTAAAAACAGGGATTTCTGTGAAAATAAGCAATATTTTAGGGTTAAAAACAGGGATTTCTATGAAAATAAGCGATATTTTAGGGTTAAAAACGGGGAATTCCATGAATATAAGGGGTATTTTAGGGGAAAAACAGGGATTTCTATGAAAATAAGCGATATTTTAGGGTTAAAAACAGGGATTTCTATGAAAATAAGCGATATTTTAGGGTTAAAAACAGGGATTTCTGTGAAAATAAGCAATATTTTAGGGGAAAAACAGGGATTTCCATGAAAATAAGGGATATTTTAGGGTTAAAAACGGGGAATTCCATGAATATAAGGGGTATTTTAGGGGAAAAACAGGGATTTCTATGAAAATAAGCGATATTTTTGGGGAAAAACAGGGATTTCTGTGAAAATAAGGGATATTTTAGGGTTAAAAACCGGGATTTCCATGAAAATAAGGGATATTTTAGGTTAAAAACAGGCATTTCCATTAAAATAAGCGATATTTTAGGGGAAAAACGGATTTCTATGAAAATAAGTGATATTTTAGGGTTAGAAACAGGGATTTCTATGAGAATAAGCGATATTTTAGGGTTAAAACAGGGATTTCTGTGAAAAAATAAGGGATATTTTAGGTTAAAAACAGGGATTTCCATGAAAATAAGCGATATTTTAGGGGAAAAACAGGGATTTCTATGAAAATAAGGGATATTTTAGGGTTAGAAACAGGGATTTCTGTGAAAATAAGGGATATTTTAGGGTTAAAAACAGGGATTTCCAAGTGAAAATAAGCGATATTTTAAGTTAAAAACAGGGATTTCTATGAAAATAAGCGATATTTTAGGGGAAAAACAGGGATTTCTATGAAAATAAGGGATATTTTAGGGTTAGAAACAGGGATTTCTGTGAAAATAAGGGATATTTTAGACGAAAAACAGGGATTTAAGTGAAAATAAGCGATATTGAAGGGGAAAATCAGGGATTTCTATGAAAATAAGCGATATTTTAAGGGGAAAAACAGGGATTTCTATGAAAATAAGCGATATTTTAGAGGAAAAACAGGGATTTCTATGAAAATAACTGATATTTTAGGGTTAAAAACAGGGATTTCTATGAAAATAAGGGATATTTTAGGTTAAAAGCAGGCATTTCCATTAAAATAAGCGATATTTTAGGGGAAAAACAGGGATTTCTATGAAAATAAGCGATATTTTAGTGTTAAAAACAGGGATTTCTATGAAAATAAGGGATATTTTAATGGTTAAAAACAGGGATTTCCATGAAAATAAGTGATATTTTAGGTTAAAAACAGGGATTTCTATGAAAATAAGGGATATTTTAGGGGAAAAACAGGGATTCTATGAAAATAAGCGATATTTTAGGGGAAAAACAGGGATTTCTATGAAAATAAGGGATATTTTAGCGTTAAAAACAGGGATTTCTGTGAATATAATGCGATATTTTAGGGTTAAAAACAGGGATTTCTATGAAAATAAGGGATATTTTAGGTTAAAAACAGGGATTTCCATGAAAATAAGCGATATTTTAGGGTTAAAAACAGGGATTTCTATGAAAATAAGCGATATTTTAGGGGAAAAACAGGGATTTCTATGAAAATAAGCGATATTTTAGGGGAAAAACAGGGATTTCTGTGAAAATAAGCGATATTTTAGGTTAAAAACAGGGATTTCCATGGAAAATAAGCGATATTTTAGGGTTAAAAACCGGGATTTCCATGAAAATAAGCGATATTTTAGGGGAAAAACAGGGATTTCCATGAAAATAAGCGATATTTTAGGGGAAAAACAGGGATTTCTATGAAAATAAAGCGATATTTTAGGGTTAAAAACAGGGATTTCTATGAAAATAAGCGATATTTTAGGGTTAAAAACAGGGATTTCCATGAAAATAAGGCGATATTTTAGGTTAAAAACAGGGATTTCTGTGAAAATAAGCGATATTTTAGGGAAAAACAGGGATTTCTGTGAAAATAAGCGATATTTTAGGGGAAAAACAGGGATTTCTGTGAAAATAAGCGATATTTTAGGGGAAAAACAGGGATTTCTGTGAAAATAAGCGATATTTTAGGGGAAAAACAGGGATTTCTGTGAAAATAAGCGATATTTTAAGGGAAAAACAGGGATTTCTGTGAAAATAAGCGATATTTTAGGGGAAAAACAGGGATTTCTGTGAAAATAAGCGATATTTTAGGGGAAAAACAGGGATTTCTGTGAAAATAAGCGATATTTTAGGGGAAAAACAGGGATTTCTATGAAAATAAGCGATATTAAAGGGGAAAAACAGGGATTTCTATGAAAATAAGCGATATTTCAGGGGAAAAACAGGGATTTCTATGAAAATAAGCGATATTAAAGGGGAAAAACAGGGATTTCTATGAAAATAAGCGATATTTTAGGGGAAAAACAGGGATTTCTGTGAAAATAAGCGATATTTAGGGGAAAAACAGGGATTTCTGTGAAAATAAGCGATATTTGAGGGAAAAACAGGGATTTCTATGAAAATAAGCGATTTGAGGGAAAAACAGGGATTTCTGTGAAAATAAGCGATATTTAGGGGAAAAACAGGGATTTCTATGAAAATAAGCCATATTTAGGGGAAAAACAGGGATTTCTATGAAAATAAGCGATATTTAATGGGGAAAACAGTGATTTATGTGAAAATAAGCGATGTATTAGGTTAGAAACTGGGTTTTCTATGAAAATAAGTGATGTTTGAGGTTAAAAACAAGGATTTCTATGAAAATGAGCGATATTTCAGGGGAAAAACAGGGATTTCCGTGAGAATAAGGGATATTTTAGGGTTAAAAACAGGGATTTCCATGAAAAAGTGCGATATTTTAGGGTTAAAAACAGGGATTTCTGTGAAAATAAGGGATATTTTAGGGGAAAAATGGGGATTTCTATGAAAATAAGGGATATTTTAGGGGAAAAACAGGGATTTCTGTGAAAATAAGCGATATTTTAGGAGAAAACCACGGATGTCTGTGAAAATAAGTGATATTTTAAGAGAAAATCAGGGATTTCTATGAAAATAAGCGATATTTTAGGGGAAAAAAAGGGATTTCTATGAAAATAAGCGATATTTTAGGGGAAAAACAGGGATTTCTGTGAAAATAAGCGATATTTTAGGGTTAAGAACAGGGATTTCTGTGAAAATAAGGGATATTTTAGGGTTAAAAACAGGGATTTCTGTGAAAATAAGCGATATTTTACGGTTAAGAACAGGGATTTCTGTGAAAATAAGTGATATTTTGGGGTTAAAAACAGGGATTTCTGTGAAAATAAGGGATATTTTAGGGTTAAAAACGGGGATTTCTATGAAAATAAGGGATATGTTAGGGGAAAAACAGGGATTTCCATGAAAATAAGCAATATTTTAGGGGAAAAACGGGGATTTCTATGAAAATAAGGCGATATTTTAGGGGAAAAACAGGGATTTCTATGAAAATAAGGGATATTTTAGGGGAAAAACGGGGAATTCCGTGAATATAAGGGGTATTTTAGGGGAAGAACAGGGATTTCTGTGAAAATAAGCGATATTTTAGGGTTAATAAAAAAGGGTTTTCTGTGAAAATAAGGGATATTTTGGGGTGAAAAACAGGGATTTCGATGAAAATAAGCAATATTGAAAGGGAACAACAGGGATTTCTGTGAAAATAAGCGATATTTTATGGTTAAAAACAGGGATTTCTGTGAAAATAAGCGATATTTTAGGGGAAAAACAGGGATTTCATGGAAAATAAGGGATATTTTAGGGGAAAGCCAGGGATTTCTGTGAAAATATGCGATGTTTTAGGGGAAAAACAGGGGTTTGTATGAAAATAAGCGATATTTCAGGGGAAAAACAGGGATTTCTGTGAAAGTAAGCGATATTTAAGGAGAAAAACTGGGATTTCTATGAAATAGAAATCCCCCTTACCATTAATTACCTACTGTAATCCTGCAGCATGATGGAAAACGCAACAACAGTAGCAGAGAATCAAAGTCCCAGGCTGTAGTAAGTCAGGATGTGCTCAAACACAGCAGCCGTAAACACAGCAACAGAACAAAAACCTGCTTACCTTTCGAAGACCTCATGCAAGCACAGACCTCCAGCCAAAACCCCCTCCCTTCTGATGCCAGTGCTTAAATGAGACCCGGAAGTGGGTGGAGCCTGGCTCCGCCCCCTTCCATCACTCAGGTGCGTTTCATGCACCTGAGCTTCTATGGTTTGTCCCTTCTCAATCATTGTTTCAAGCCACGACTTCGGGTTTCCGCTACCCCCCCCAACAGTATCGCTCCAACATCACTCCCTGATGTCCCCCCATGATGCTCCAACATCAGTCCCCAGCATCACTCCCCAGCATCACCCCCCACATCATCCCAGGGTCAGCTCAGTGTTACCCTCAGTGTCACTCTATCAGTACTGAAATTTGTGCTCCCCTATCTATTAGCAATTTTACCCAATGCCTTTGAGGACAGACTTCAATCAAAATCCGCGTGCCATTGTCGCTCATCCTTTGATCAAACTCCCCTTGCCGGACAGGCAGACCCAATCACCTGCTTGTAATCAGTCTTTTGTTGTTGTTTACAGCCTGAAGCAGTGATGGAGCACCTGGTGAGGGGTGTGGGCAGCCCTGCCAGCACAGGTGGAAGCAATTTGCCTGTGGGACCGGATAGGGCTGAGCTTGGCTCCACCCCCTCCCTGCCCATATTTAAGGGCTGGGAACAGCCAGGGCAGCATTCAGCTTGGGATCTGCCTCCATGGGAGCATTGGGAGCCAGTTCTGCTCGTTGGAATGGGGTGAGTGACTGATGCTTTGTTGCAGGGCTCTGGTCTTTCTGGTTTTGGGGATCCTGACTGCTTTTAAGGGCTGGAAGCTGTAAGGGCAGCATCTCTGTATGGAGGCTGCTTCCTTTGGGGTGTGGGCTGAGTGTTTGTTTTTGGGATGGGGTCATTGATTTCTTATGTATTGCTGGATTGTAATTTCACTTTCTGGGGGCTGCTGACCACATTTAAGGTCTGTCAGCAGAAGGAGCAGCAACTGCACCTGGAGGCTGCTTCCTTCAGAGCGTGGGGTGAACCCTTGAAACGGGGTGAGTGAGTCTTTATTCCAGGGTTGCAACATCTTGTTTTTTGGGGGATCCTGCCCCCACTTAAGGGCTGGCAGCCTTTAAGGTGGTATCTGTCTTTAGAGACTGTCTCTTTGGGAGCGTGGGGTGAGGGCCGGTCCTTGAGAAAGGATGAGTGATTCCTTCTTGTTTTAGGGCTGTGATCTTTCCTGTTTTTGGGGCATCCTGACCACATTTGAGTGCTGGCAGATGTAAGGGCAGCGTTGATCTCTGGAGGCTGTCTCCTGTGGAGCATGGGTGAGTTTTGGCCTTTGAGAAGGGTGTAAGTGGTTTCTTTGTTTTTTCTTTATTTCAGGCTGCAATCTCCATTTTTTCTTTTCTTTTTTTATTATTATAATTTAGTATCCTGACCCCATTTAAGGGGTGGAAGCCATAAGGGCAGCATCTCTACCTGGAGACTGCTTCCCTGGCAGCGTGGGCTGAGTGTTCATCTTTGGAATGGAGTAACTTCTTCTTCCTTTATTTCAGGGCTGTTATGCACTGCTTCCAACCGTGCAGAGTTGTTTGAGGGCATTCTGTGCACCCTTAGGTGTAATAAGTCTTCATCTTTATAGGAAGCCAAGGTTTGTCCTCTTCTGGACCGCTGTACTCAGCATCACCCCAGATATCTCCATCCTAATTGTCTGGAGATGCTGTTAGTTTCCTAATCTGTATGACACCCAAACCCCAATTCCTCTTCCTCCCACCCCCTGACCCGCATTCAATGCTCTGCAGCTCTGGTTCCCAACAGTGTGATGAAGTGAAGCCCCTGCTCTGCTGAATACTGGGACTGGCCCAGAGAGGCTCTGATGGATGTGGATTATCCCAGCTGGAGTACTTGGTACTATTGGTGGTGATCTCATCCAACTGCCACACAACGAACAGGAACATCCACAGCCAGATCAGTGCCCAGAGCCTGACCCAGCGTCACCTTGGAAGGGACAGGGCATCCATCGTGTCTGCGTAATCTGTTCTGCTGTGTCACCACCATCACTGTACAAGATTTTCTTCATATCTAGGCTAAATCTTTCCTTGTTCTTCCCTTCAGGTGTTGAAAGGCTGTTACCAGATCACCTCGGAGCCTTCACTTCTGCAGGCTGAACAGCTCCAGCTCTCTGTCTTTATAGGAAAGGCATTCCATCCCTCGGTTCATGTTTGTGGCCATTCTCTGGATGTGCTCCAACAGCTCCACGTCTGTCCTGCACTGTAGGCATCCACATCCACACACAGCACCTGCAGGTGAGGCCTCCCAGCGCAGAGCAGAGGGGCAGGACCGCCTCCCTTCGCCTGCTGACCGCACATCTTTGGAGCCCAGCATACGGTTGGCTTTCTGGGCTGGAAGGCGCGTTGCTGAGTGCCACTACTCAGCCTGTTGAGGTCCCTCTGGATGGCATCCCGTCCCTCTGGTGTGTCACCGCACCCCACAGCTTGGTGTCGTTAGGGTGCACTCCACCCTACTGTCAATGTCGCTGATGAAGGGGCAATCCCAGATGTTTGTGCAAACTCAGCAAAGAACACCTTGAGAGCAGCTCCACAGAGAAGGACTTGCAGATCCTGGTGGGTGAGAAGCTGGACGTCAGCCAGCAGAGCGGGCTTGCAGCCTGGAAGGCCAGCTGTGTTCTGGGCTGCATTAAAAGAGGAGCGGCCAGCAGGGAGAGGGAGGTGATCGTCCCCATCTGCTCTGCTCTTGTGAGGCCCCATCTGCAGCGCTGCATCCAGGCCTGGGGCCCCCAGCACAGGAAGGACGTGGAGCTCACGGAGCGGGTCCAGAGGAGGCACTGAGATGATCAGATGGTTGGAGCAGCTCTCCTACAAGGAAAGGTTGAGGGAAGTGGGCTTGTTGAGACTGGAGAAGAGAAGGCTTGGGGGGGACCTGATTGCAGCCTCACAGTACTTGAAGGGGGGAACAGCAGGAAGGGGAATGGCTGTTTACGAGGGTGGATTGTGATAGGACAAGGGGGAATGGTTTTAAACTGAGACAGGGGAGGTTTACGTTGGTTATTAGGAGGAAGCTTTTCATACAGAGGGTGTTGACGCACTGGAACGTGCCTCAGAGTCCTTTCCAGGAGGATCTGCTCCATGACTTTTTGCAGCACAGAGGTGAGACTGACATGTTGGCAGTTCCCAGGGTCACACTTTATATCTGCAGTAACAGCTGTGCTGTCACCTTTTTTCTGCTCACCAGGGACTTCACCTGACTGCCTCGACTTCTCAAATACCACTGAGAGTGGCTCGGTGACTGCAGCACTGAATTCCCTCAGAGCTCTGGGACTCGTCTCATCAGGACCCAAAGACTCCTGGATGCTCGGGTCCTCAGGTTGTCCAGAACCTGATCTCTCATCACAGTGTGGGATAGGGAGGGGTCTATGGGACCAGCATTGCTTCCTCAATCCCCACCTACCAAACCAAAGGTGAGGGCGGTGTATAATGAGCAGTTATCAGAGAAGATGGAAGATGGATGTTGTTGGGTACCTCAGCCTTCTCCTTGTCTGTTGTTCCCAGCTCAGTGCTGCTGGTAAGCAGCATCGTGTGCAGAGCGCAGCCACGTTGATCAGAGAAAGGAGTGCAGGTTTGTGAAAGAGGCACATCTGCAGGGCAGTGCCTTCATTACTGCGTTGTGTCCCACAGGTGGCAGCAGACTGCGGCACTCCCGAGTGCCGTAACGACCGCATGGAGATGCGTGGCTCTTCAGGCAGCAGCAAGGAACCGGAATCTGCATTTCCTGGGATGCCCGGAACTCCGCTTTGCTGGCTGGTAATTGTCTGCCCAGCAGGTAAGGGCAATGCACACCCACCAGTGTTTACCCATTCCCTAGCATGGCACAGCACGGTGCTCCCAGAGCTCTTCATTGCACTTCGTGGTGCCCTGGATGCTGCCTGTCCTTTTCTTTCTGTGTTCTCCTTGTCTCTGGCCTTTCACTGCAGCGTTTTCATTCCCTTTGCCCTTGCTGTTCCCTACTCCATTCTCTTGCCCTCCTGTTTTTGTGTTCCATGCCACGTTCTCTTGGCCGCTGCCCTTGGCTTTCTTTGCCGCATTCACTTCAGCATTCAGTTTTGGCGTTCCGTGCCGCGTTCTCTCGCCCTCCTGTTCTGGCATTTCCTTCCATGTTCTCTTAGCCGTTGCCATTGGTTGGGCATCCTCTTGTCCTCCTGTTTTTGTGTTCCATGCTGGGTTCTCTTGGCCGTTGCCCTTGGCTTTCTTTGCCATATTCACTTCAGCATTCAGTTTTGGCGTTCCCTGCTGCGTTCTCCTGCCCTCCTGTTTTGGCGTTTCTTGCCGTGTTCTCTTGGCCATCATCCTTGGCATTTCCTTCCACGTTCTCTTGGCCCTTGCCCTTGTCTGGGCATTCCCTTGCCCCCCTGTTATTGTGTCCCATGCTATGTTCTCTTGGCCATTGCCCTTGGCTTTCTGTAGCCACATTCTCTTCACCATTTGATTTTGGCGTTCCCGGCAGCGTTCTCTTGCCCTCCTGTTCTGGCACTTCCTGCCATGTTTTCTTAGCCCTTTCCTGGGCATTCCATGCCGTGCTCCCTCAGCCTTCTGTTTTGGCATTTTGTGCTGCGTTCTTTTGGCCGTTGCCCTTGGCCTTTCCTGCTGCGGTCTCTTTGGCTGTATATTTTGGCCTTTCCTGTTGCGTTCTCTTTGCCCTCCCCTTGGCTTTCCATTGGTGCTCTCTTTGCTTTTGCCCTTGCCTTAGCTTGGCTGTTTGCTTTGCATTTACCTTGGCTTTCCACGGGAGTTCTGCTTTCCTTTGCCTTTGGCACTCTGGGATTAGCTGCGAGGATACATTAACATTAACATTAACCTGAACCCACAGCTGAATGGGAGTTCTAACGATAACTTTGTTAACCTGCAGCGTATCTGTAGACCAAACCCTTAACCCAGTGTTGAAAATGTCTCTTACCCTGAATGCTGCTGTAAAAATAATGCCCCATGTTTTGTCAAATAACCCTAATTGTAGTGCAGAATACTGATGTTAGACCATCTGTAACTTCAACCCTATCAATACCATTAATTCTATCCCTAACGTTAATTATAATTAATTACAACCCTTGTGTCATCATTACAGCATTGTGCTCAGGGTGCAGCCCCACACATGCGGGGCAGCGCCTTCATTACTGCGTTGTGTCCCACAGGTGGCAGCAGAGTTGCGTTGCTCCTGAGCGCTGTAAGGACAGCACGGAGATGCGCGGCTCTTCAGGCAGCAGCAAGGAACCGGAATCTGCATTTCCTGGGATGCCCGGAACCCCGCTTTGCTGGCCGGTAATTGTCTGCCCAGCAGGTAAGGGCGATGCTCACCCACCGGTGTTTACTCATTACTTAGCGAGGCACAAGGTAGGGTTCACAGAGCTCATTTCTGCACTTCACGGTGCCCTGGATGCTGCCTGTCCTTTTCTTTCTGTGTTCTCCTCGCCTCCAGCCTTTCCCTGCTGCGTTCTCTTGCCCTCCTGTTTTGGCGTTCCCTGTGGCATTCTCTTGGCCGTTTGCCCTTGGCCACCTTCACTGCGTTTTCTTTGGCCTTCGGCTTTGGCCATCTGTGCCACATTCCCTTGGCCTTTGTCCTTGGCCTTCTTTGCCACGTTCACTTTCCCTCCCGTTCTGGCGTTCCCTACAGCATTATTTTGGCCTTCAGTTCTGGCGTTCCTGGCTGCGTTCTCTTTGGCCGTTGCCCTCGGCCTTCTTTGCCCCATTCCCTTTGGCCTCCTGTTCTGGCGTTCCCTGCGGCGTTCTCTTTGGCTTCTATTTTGGCGTTCCCTTCCATGTTCTTTTTGGCCATTGCTCCTGGCCTTCTTTGCCCATTCCCTTTGGCCTCTTGTTTTGTCTTCTCCTACAGCATTCTCTTTGCCTTTGGTTTTGGCCTTTTGTGCCGCATTCTCTTTGGCCATTGCCCTTGACCTTCTGCATCGGCCTTCCCTGCAGCGTTCTCACGGACCTCGCCCTCCATTTTGGCCTTCTGCGTTGATCTCTTTGGTCTCCATTCTGGCGTTCTCTGCGGCCTTCTCCTTGGGCCTGACCTCTGACGCGACCTTTGGCGTTCTCCATGTCTTTCCCATCCCTTTGCCCTCTGTTTTGGCGTTCCCTCGGCTGTTCTCCTTGCCTTTTGCTCCTGCCTTTGCCTTGGCCTTCCCTAACGGTCACTCTAACCCTAATCCTGATGTACCTAACCCTAACACCTTTCCTGTTAAATACTCCTAACCTTACTCTGAAGCCTTTTCTTCAAGCGGTGTTTGGCTTCCACATTTTGTGGGGGTGGGCTGACGGTGAGCACAGTTTGGGTCTCGGCGTTCCTCCTTCTAAAGCGTGTCTCTGTATTACAGGTGAAGATGCCTTCGACGCTTCCAGTCGATGACTTCCCCCCTGCGACGCCATTGGCTTTCCAGGCCTCCCACACTCACCGCCAGCTCGGTTCGGTCAACCGTTACCCGAATCCCCGCTCCGTTCCCTTTCCATGATCTTCCCGTCACTCTGCCACAAGCCCCTACCAAGGTCATCGCAGGCAGCGTGTGGGATGCGGCGCTCGGTCTCATTGCAGTTCATCCCATCGGCCTCAGCCCAGCGATCCAACCCACCCGCACCCTTCCTGAGGGCCCTTCTGCTCCCAGGCCAATCAACGCTTCCTTCTGATGCCATCTGCGTTCCTTCCAGGCCATTTTCAGGCTCGTGCCCCTTTGTGGCCATTTTGAGAGTTGTGCTGATTTCAGCATGTGCATTCAATTGACTTCAACCAAATTGGCTTTAGCTTGACATACAATTAATGTAAACCAAATTGGCTTTAGTTTTACATTCAATTGACTTCAACCAAATTGGCTTTAGCCTTGCATTCAATTGACTTCAACCAAATTGGCTTTAGTTTTACATTCAATTGGCTTCAACCAAATTGGCTTTAGCTTTACATTCAATTAATGTAAGCCAAATTGGCTTTAGCTTTGCCTTGGTTACGGGGTTGGGCTAGCCTTGCTTTGTTTGCTCCTAGGCAGGGCTAACCCAACCCCGTAACCAAGGGCCGTTGGAGGCAATTTTGTTCCTTCCCGGCCAGTCTGAGACTCGCGCCCCATTGCGGCCATTTTGAGAGTTGTGCTGATTTCAGCATCTGCGTTCAATTTATCTCAACCAAATTGGCTTTAGCCTTGCAATCATTTTGCATCAACCAAATTGGCTTTAGCTTTACATGCAATTGACTTCAATCCAAATTGGCTTTGGCTTTGCATTCAATTGACTTCAACCAAATTGACTTTAGCTTTGCATTCAATTGACTTCAACCAAATTTGCTTTAGCTTTACATTCAATTGGCTTCAACCAAATTGGCTTTAGCTTTACATTCGATTGACTTCATCCAAATTGGCTTTAGCTTTACATCCAATTAATGTAAGCCAAATTGGCTTTAGCTTTGCCTTGGTTACGGGGTTGGGCTAGCCTTGCTTTGTTTGCTCCTAGGCAGGGCTAACCCAACCCCGTAACCAAGGGCCGTTGGAGGCGATTTTGTTCCTTCCGGCCAGTCTGAGACTCGCGCCCCATTGCGGCCATTTTGAGAGTTGTGCTGATTTCAGCATCTGCGTTCAATTTATCTCAACCAAATTGGCTTTAGCCTTGCAATCATTTTGCATCAACCAAATTGGCTTTGGCCTTGCATTCAATTGACTTCAACCAAATTGGCTTTAGCCTTGCATTCAATTGGCTTCAACCAAATGGCTTTAGCTTTACATTCAATTAATGTAAACCAAATTGGCTTTAGCTTTACATTCAATTGACTTCAACCAAATTGGCTTTAGTTTTACATCCAATTAATGTAAGCCAAATTGGCTTTAGCTTTGCCTTGGTTACGGGGTTGGGCTAGCCTTGCTTTGTTTGCTCCTAGGCAGGGCTAACCCAACCCCGTAACCAAGGGCCGTTGGAGGCAATTTTGTTCCTTCCGGCCAGTCTGAGACTCGCGCCCCATTGCGGCCATTTTGAGAGTTGTGCTGATTTCAGCATCTGCGTTCAATTTATCTCAACCGAATTGGCTTTAGCATGTGCATTCAATTGGCTTCAACCAAATTGGCTTTAGCTTTACATTCAATTGACTTGAACCAAATTGGCTTTGGTTTTGCATTCAATTGGCTTCAACCAAATTGGCTTTAGCCTTGCATTCAATTGGCTTCAACCAAATTGGCTTTAGCTTTACATCCAATTAATGTAAGCCAAATTGGCTTTAGCTTTGCCTTGGTTACGGGGTTGGGCTAGCCTTGCTTTGTTTGCTCCTAGGCAGGGCTAACCCAACCCCGTAACCAAGGGCCGTCGGAGGCGATTTTGTTCCTTCCCGGCCAGTCTGAGACTCGCGCCCCTTTGTGGCCGTTCTGAGAATTGCAATGTCTTTGAGTGGGCTGAGATCTGCACTGCTTTTGAGGTGGTTGCACTATGCAACATTCTCACAAGTGTGGTGTCACTAATGGGGTGTGGAGGCTTTGTACCCTTTCTCTGGTTGGTCTGACATCTATGTGAACCATGTCTTAAAGTGTACTGCGTATGCGTGTGCTGCGCCTGTAAATTGCGTCGTGCCATGTATGCAATATGTGTTAAGTTGCGCCTGTAAACTGTGTTGTGCCATGTACAGAATGTGTGGATGCTGCGCCTATAAACTAAGTCTTGGAATCAGAGACCCATATTCATGACATGTTCTGCTTCTCAATGTGTAGTTGCTGGTATAGCGCGTATGTATATGATTGTATGAGTCATGCCTTGTGGAAACAGCACTGTAATAAACAAACAGTTAAACAATGCACGTATGTTGTGTGTCTTGCTTTGTCACGGCAACGACTGGAAGGACACTGGAAGGTAGGTGAGAAAGGTAGGTGTGGAGGGTGGTAGACGGGGGTTAGACTTAGACATAGACACTGGGGGTTAGATTAGACTGAGACTTAGATGGGGTTAGACTTAGACTTAGACACTGGGGGTTAGACTTAGACACTGGGCATTAGACTTAGACACTGGGGGTTAGACTTAGACTTAGACACTAAGGGTTAGACTTAGACTGAGACTTAGATGGGGGTTAGACTTAGACTTAGACACTGGGGGTTAGACTTAGACACTGGGGGTTAGACTTAGACTTAGACTTAGATGGGGGTTAGACTTAGACTTAGACACTGGGGGTTAGACTTAGACTTAGACACTAAGGGTTAGACTTAGACACTGGGGGTTAGACTTAGACTTAGACACTGGGGGTTAGACTTAGACACTGGGGGTTAGACTTAGACACTGGGGGTTAGACTTAGACACTGGGGGTTAGACTTAGACTTAGACACTGGGGGTTAGACTTAGACTTAGACACTGGGGGTTAGACTTAGACTTAGACACTGGGGGTTAGACTTAGACACTGGGGGTTAGACTTAGACTTAGACTTAGATGGGGGTTAGACTTAGACACTGGGGGTTAGACTTAGACTTAGACACTAAGGATTAGACTTAGACACTGGGGGTTAGACTTAGACTTAGACACTGGGGGTTAGACTTAGACTTAGACACTGGGGGTTAGACTTAGACTTAGACTTAGACTTAAGGGTTAGACTTAGACTTAGACACTGGGGGTTAGACTTAGACACTGGGGGTTAGACTTAGACTTAGACTTAGACACTGGGGGTTAGACTTAGACTTAGACACTGGGGGTTAGACTTAGACTGAGACTTAGATGGGGGTTAGACTTAGACTTAGACACTGGGGGTTAGACTTAGACACTGGGGGTTAGACTTAGACTTAGACACTGGGGGTTAGACTTAGACTTAGACACTGGGGGTTAGACTTAGACACTGGGGGTTAGACTTAGACTTAGACACTGGGGGTTAGACTTAGACTTAGACACTGGGGGTTAGACTTAGACTTAGACACTGGGGGTTAGACTTAGACACTGGGGGTTAGACTTAGACTTAGACACTGGGGGATTAGACTTAGACTTAGACACTGGGGGTTAGACTTAGACTTAGACACTAAGGGGTTAGACTTAGACACTGGGGGTTAGACTTAGACTTAGACACTGGGGGTTAGACTTAGACACTGGGGGTTAGACTTAGACTTAGACACTGGGGGTTAGACTTAGACTTAGACACTGGGGGTTAGACTTAGACTTAGACACTGGGGGTTAGACTTAGACTTAGACACTAAGGATTAGACTTAGACACTGGGGGTTAGACTTAGACTTAGACACTGGGGGTTAGACTTAGACTTAGACTTAGACACTGGGGGTTAGACTTAGACTTAGACACTGGGGGTTAGACTTAGACTTAGACACTGGGGGTTAGACTTAGACTTAGACACTGGGGGTTAGACTTAGACTTAGACACTAAGGGTTAGACTTAGACACTGGGGGTTAGACTTAGACTTAGACACTGGGGGTTAGACTTAGACTTAGACACTGGGGGTTAGACTTAGACTTAGACACTGGGGGTTAGACTTAGACTTAGACACTGGGGGTTAGACTTAGACTTAGACACTGGGGGTTAGGCTTTAGGCTTTAGGCTTTAGGCTTTAGGCTTTAGGCTTTAGGCTTTAGGCTTTAGGCTTTAGGCTTTAGGCTTAGGCTTTAGGGTTAGGGTTAGGGTTAGGGTTAGGGTTAGGGTTAGGGTTAGGGTTAGGGTTAGGGTTAGGGTTAGGGTTAGGGTTAGGGTTAGGGTTAGGGTTAGGGTTAGGGTTAGGGTTAGGGTTAGGGTTAGGGTTAGGGTTAGGGTTAGGGTTAGGGTTAGGGTTAGGGTTAGGGTTAGGGTTAGGGTTAGGGTTAGGGTTAGGGTTAGGGTTAGGGTTAGGGTTAGGGTTAGGGTTAGGGTTAGGGTTAGGGTTAGGGTTAGGGTTAGGGTTAGGGTTAGGGTTAGGGTTAGGGTTAGGGTTAGGGTTAGGGTTAGGGTTAGGGTTAGGGTTAGGGTTAGGGTTAGGGTTAGGGTTAGGGTTAGGGTTAGGGTTAGGGTTAGGGTTAGGGTTAGGGTTAGGGTTAGGGTTAGGGTTAGGGTTAGGGTTAGGGTTAGGGTTAGGGTTAGGGTTAGGGTTAGGGTTAGGGTTAGGGTTAGGGTTAGGGTTAGGGTTAGGGTTAGGGTTAGGGTTAGGGTTAGGGTTAGGGTTAGGGTTAGGGTTAGGGTTAGGGTTAGGGTTAGGGTTAGGGTTAGGGTTAGGGTTAGGGTTAGGGTTAGGGTTAGGGTTAGGGTTAGGGTTAGGGTTAGGGTTAGGGTTAGGGTTAGGGTTAGGGTTAGGGTTAGGGTTAGGGTTAGGGTTAGGGTTAGGGTTAGGGTTAGGGTTAGGGTTAGGGTTAGGGTTAGGGTTAGGGTTAGGGTTAGGGTTAGGGTTAGGGTTAGGGTTAGGGTTAGGGTTAGGGTTAGGGTTAGGGTTAGGGTTAGGGTTAGGGTTAGGGTTAGGGTTAGGGTTAGGGTTAGGGTTAGGGTTAGGGTTAGGGTTAGGGTTAGGGTTAGGGTTAGGGTTAGGGTTAGGGTTAGGGTTAGGGTTAGGGTTAGGGTTAGGGTTAGGGTTAGGGTTAGGGTTAGGGTTAGGGTTAGGGTTAGGGTTAGGGTTAGGGTTAGGGTTAGGGTTAGGGTTAGGGTTAGGGTTAGGGTTAGGGTTAGGGTTAGGGTTAGGGTTAGGGTTAGGGTTAGGGTTAGGGTTAGGGTTAGGGTTAGGGTTAGGGTTAGGGTTAGGGTTAGGGTTAGGGTTAGGGTTAGGGTTAGGGTTAGGGTTAGGGTTAGGGTTAGGGTTAGGGTTAGGGTTAGGGTTAGGGTTAGGGTTAGGGTTAGGGTTAGGGTTAGGGTTAGGGTTAGGGTTAGGGTTAGGGTTAGGGTTAGGGTTAGGGTTAGGGTTAGGGTTAGGGTTAGGGTTAGGGTTAGGGTTAGGGTTAGGGTTAGGGTTAGGGTTAGGGTTAGGGTTAGGGTTAGGGTTAGGGTTAGGGTTAGGGTTAGGGTTAGGGTTAGGGTTAGGGTTAGGGTTAGGGTTAGGGTTAGGGTTAGGGTTAGGGTTAGGGTTAGGGTTAGGGTTAGGGTTAGGGTTAGGGTTAGGGTTAGGGTTAGGGTTAGGGTTAGGGTTAGGGTTAGGGTTAGGGTTAGGGTTAGGGTTAGGGTTAGGGTTAGGGTTAGGGTTAGGGTTAGGGTTAGGGTTAGGGTTAGGGTTAGGGTTAGGGTTAGGGTTAGGGTTAGGGTTAGGGTTAGGGTTAGGGTTAGGGTTAGGGTTAGGGTTAGGGTTAGGGTTAGGGTTAGGGTTAGGGTTAGGGTTAGGGTTAGGGTTAGGGTTAGGGTTAGGGTTAGGGTTAGGGTTAGGGTTAGGGTTAGGGTTAGGGTTAGGGTTAGGGTTAGGGTTAGGGTTAGGGTTAGGGTTAGGGTTAGGGTTAGGGTTAGGGTTAGGGTTAGGGTTAGGGTTAGGGTTAGGGTTAGGGTTAGGGTTAGGGTTAGGGTTAGGGTTAGGGTTAGGGTTAGGGTTAGGGTTAGGGTTAGGGTTAGGGTTAGGGTTAGGGTTAGGGTTAGGGTTAGGGTTAGGGTTAGGGTTAGGGTTAGGGTTAGGGTTAGGGTTAGGGTTAGGGTTAGGGTTAGGGTTAGGGTTAGGGTTAGG